>NC_043710.1:75179814-75472605 GCF_006229205.1 Suricata suricatta | reverse complement strand
ATATACTGTTAAGTGAAACTGCAATACAATCTAAGTTTATTTTGGGAGTGTTTGCTGTATCATTGGATTTAATGAAATGTTTAGAGGTGCAGTAGGCATGACTTTGAGTATATAATGAAAGAAAATGCAAAATGCTTATTGATTTATGATGTGGTTTCATCTTAGCTTGGGCAAACCATGCAGTATTTAATACATAGTAGCAGAATATTTACTATTGAAGCTGGAAAAGATGTGGGTTCTTTGTGTGCAATCTTGTCTTTTTTTTTAATGTCTTTACATTGTAGTACTTGTTTTGCTTGTTGGGGTGTTTGCTTATTTAATACATTCCGTCAAGGACAGAAATTACATGCTGGGTTTTTTTTTGGTTTTTGGGTTTTTTTTAATTTTTTTTCCCTCTAGGAAGTGTGTCTTGGGTTTTCCTCTTATTATTTTTGTTACTTTTTTTTCCTCTTCTTTTTTTGGTGGTGGGGGTGGTTATGTTTAAATGAAGTTGCTTTTACAACACCAAAGACTTAACCATCCATTTCCTATATAAAAGGTAGCTACTTTTTTGCATGGACCTCAAGTATATTGTAGTATAGAGGTGGAATTTAAGGAAAGGTTTTAAGCAGGCTGTGTTGTAGCTTATGAACAAGTAATAAATTGTATCATGTATCTTGAATGTATCATAGATAAGCTGCTATATAAAGATTGCCACTTCAGATAGCTGTGAAATTAGGTGATTAACTAGTTGTTACTTAACCTTCTAATTTCTGTATAAGTCTAATTACATGAAATAGAAGTTGGGGTTTTGATTTTTTAATTTGCCTTTCTTTTTGGAGTGTCATTGTAACTACTGTAGTGTAAATGATGGAAAATAATTGCATATGTTAAAAAACTAAATAAATAAACAGAAAAAATAAAAGAAAAAAGAAAAAGAAAAAAAATGGGCAGAGGTCTAGTGCTTAGGTGGCTCAGTTGGTTAAGCATTCATTCAACTTTGACTCAGTCCATGATCTCACGATTCATGGGTTTGAGCCCCATGTCAGGCTCTGTGCTGACAGCTTAGAGCCTAGAGGCTGCTTCAGATTCTGTGTCTTCCTCTGTCTCTGCCCCTCTCCTGCTCATGCTCGCTCTCTGTCTCTCTCTCTTTCTCTCTCTCTCTCTCTCTCAAAAATAAATAAACATTAAAAAATTTTTAATTAAAAAAAGTCATGAAATACATTCCCTCAAGAAGACAGATGGCCAATAGAAACCTGAAAAGATATTCAACACCACTCATCATCAGAGAAATACAAATCAAAACACAAAAAGGTATCACCTTACACAGGTCAGAATGGCCAAAATAAAAACATAAGAAACAACAGGTGTTGGCAAAGATGTGGAGAAAAGGGAACCCTGTGCATTGTTGGTATGAATGCAAGTTGGTGCAGCCTCTCTGAACAGTATGGAGTTTCCTCAGAAATTTAAAAGTGAACTACCTTATGACCCAGTAATCAAACTACTGGGTCTTTATCCCCAAATACAAAAACAAGAATTCAAAGGAGTCCATGAACACTCATATTTATAGCAGTAGTATTTACAGTTGACAAACTATGGAAGCAGCCCAAGTGCCCCTTGAATGATGAATAGATAAAGATGTTTTATATGTATATGTGTTACATATATATACATATAGATGTGTGTATACATGTGTGTATATATATAATTAAACCATAAAAAGAATGCAATCTTGTCATTTGCAATGACATGAATGGAGCTAGAGAGTATAATGTTAAGTGAAATAAGTTAGTCAGAGAAAGACAAATACCATATACTTTTCCTCATATGTGGAATTTAAGAAACAAAACAAGCAAGCAAAGGGGAAAAAAAAAGGAAGAGAGAAATCAAAATATAGACTCTTCACTATAGAGAACAAACTGATTGTTACCAGAGGAGAGGTAGGTGGGGGAAATGGGGGAAATATGTAATGAAGATTAAGGAGTTCATTTGCTGTGATGAGCAAGGGATGATGCATGGAATTGTTGGCTTACTTTATTGTATGCCTGAAACTAATGCAATACTGTATATTTTAAAAAAAGGAATCCTTCCAGTAAATAAATAAATAAAACATATCAAACACATCATTGAATCTTAAAGAAAATAGGGTAAATCAGCAGAGTCCCAAAGGTTAGCCACCAGGAGCTTAAGTCAAAACGATAAAGCATCCAGATATCAAAGGTGATCTTGGGGTAAACAATGTATGCCTGGGAATAGAATTTGAAAAGCTGGCAGTAGTCTGAAGTACTGGTTTTTAGGCTATGATTCTGCACGCAGTTTTGGAGCTAAATCTGAGATACTCACAAAAAGGTGGGATTCCTGAAGGGACTGCAGCTTCAGTGAAAGAGTGAACTAAAAAGAAAAATGTCAGTCAGCCAAGTGAAACTACAGGGAAAACTAGCTTTACCACAGGTCAAAGAGGGAAAATTAATAAATAATAATAATAGTAATAATAATTATCCTCTGAAAATTTTAATCACAGGGCTACATTTATATGGATCTGAGACATAAATTTGTAAAATTCATGAAGAAAGAAAATCTAAGATGAAAAACTATGTAATAGAGGTTAACATTTTCCCTTTAAAAAAGGAGAATTAGAAAAAAACTTTCCCCAAATTAGTGGTGAAACAGTATATTTTACTGAAATTTATAATATTTTACTTAAAAAGACAAATATTTTCATTAAATATTTTATTTAAAAATTGAATAAATTATTAAAAATAATATAATATTTTACTTAAAAAAGACGGATACCCACTGTTTCAATATTGTATGGAAAGTCTTTGCCAATCCAGAAAGTCCAGTAAATATACTAAGTTTACAAGACTTTATTTATATATAACTCTATCTACCTATCACCTATCTCTCTATAATACATAGGGAGAGAAGCACAGAGACAGAATCTACTATCTCATTATTACACGTATTGAAAGGGTTTGGCAAGATGGCTGAGTAAAAAAGTAACAATGAAAAAAATTGAATGTATTTTCATGCAGAAGCAACAGGCATTAATACAGTATAATTTAAAAACTTATGTTCTTTTTATATATGTGTGTGTGTTTGTGTGTGTGTGTATGATATTTAGTAATGAATCTAGTAAAAGATGTGCACAAACTTTATAGAGAAAAATTTAAACTTTGTTGGAAGGCCATAAATTGACCTAAATTGTGATCATTGAAAGGAAATTACTGAAAACAATTTTTAAATATTCCTTGGAAAACTAATAAGTTGATTTAAACTTTATACAGAGGGGTGCTTGGGTGGTTAAGAGGGTTAGCATCTGACTTCAGCTCAGGTCATGATCTCAGGATTCATGGATTTAAGTCCCATATCTGGCTTCATAATGACAGTGTGGATCCTGCTTAGGATTCTCTCTTTCTCTCCCTGCACCTTCCCCTCTCACACATTCTGTCTCTCAAAAATAAATAAACCTTTTTTAAAATTAGAGGAAAAAAAAACCTTTATACAGAAAAACTAAAAGCCAAGAAAAAAAATTTAAATGAGATCATGAGGAACTATAAGCCTTCAAAATTTTTCACAAGCCTATGGAAATGATGTAAGAGACAAAGAGGAGCTGAAAGAAATAACCCTACAGAAAGGAGAGACACAGCAGAAACAGAACCAACCATATATGACAACTTGATGTCTGAAAAGGTGGCATTGGAGATATGTGAGAAAAGGACGGCTATTAAATAGTACTAGGAAAATGGTTTCATACGGGAAAAGAATTAAATTGTTTTCTTACTTGACAACAGTCACAAGCATTAATTTCAGGTTTACTTTCACTGGAATTAACATATATGTAAACAATAAAACAAAGAAATGTTGAATAAAGAGTAGGGAAACATCTATATGGCCTCAAAGAGTTAAGAAACATTAAAAAGATGCAAAAAGTACAAACCAAAGGGGAGAAAATGTGAATTCAACCATATTAAGAAATTTCAAGTCTATTCATAGGACACATTAAAAAGTGAAAGTCCATCTATATACCAGAAAAGGTATTTGCAATGATAATTGGTATTAGGTATTTAGAATACATAAAATCTCAAATATTAAAATAATACTTATTTTTTATTTTTATTTTTTAAATTCTTTTAAAGTTTATTTTTGAGAGAGACAGACAAACAGACAGAGATTGAGCAGAGGAGGGGCAGCGAGAGAGGGAGATATAAAATCTGAAGCAGAATAAAGTCTCTGAGCTTCAGCACAGAGCCCGAAGTGGGGCTTAAACTCAGGAATAGCAAGATCATGACGTAGGCTGAAGTTGGACACTTAACTGACTGAGCCATCCAGGCGCCCCAAAAGAATATCTATTAAGAAGGAAAGAATGGACATTTCATGGAAAAGGAAATCTGAATTGCCAAAGAGCATTTTAAAAATATGTTCGATATTAGTTAGGAAAATTAAAAAAATAAAACCACCATTAGATATTTTACAACCTCTAAATTAGCAAAAATAAAAGTCTGACAATACAAATACCACAAGCATATGGAGCAAAGGGATGTTATTTATTAGTGGTCAATATGTAACAGTCAAAAAACAGTTTTGAAAACGCATTGGTATTTGCAAGTGAATTTACTATAACTACAGGCATCCATATGAATGAACTTCAGAAAGATAATTTTAAATGACAAAACAAGGCAAATTATGCCTAGAGAAGTAACTTAACTAATAGTATCTCTCCTTTTCAAGGTATCAATGAATACTCTGTGACATAATACAATGAAAGAGCATAGAACGCATACACAATGCTTGCCATATAGTATGTTAATGTTAGTTATGTTAATGTTAGTTATTGTTGCTGCTGATAATACTATTACTCCAACTATTCAAGAAGTTAATAAATGCAAGTCAAACTTTTGATTTAGGGGAAAGAAGACGACAGAATTATCATTTCAAATATTTGTTGACAATGCAGTTTTTTAAGTGCATTCAAACACTTTGAACTTATGGACATAGGTATGAATTCACAAAATGAGATATTTTTTGTACATATAAGGAGTGTAACTGATGTGTTAAATCCACCCAACTTCTATATGGATTCTGGATTCCAGTTAAAATTGTAGGAGGGGAAATGCTAAAGCAACATCTTTATAATTCTGCCACATCTAACATAAACTCCCTGGTCTGGAGGCAATATGGCAGAGAAGTAGTGAGCTCTGTACTTTTTGCGCGCCCGCATCTCTCAAAGCCATTATACACGGAACTGCAAGAGTCTGGGAGGAAAAGAGACAGAGCCTGCTAAGAAGACAATCTTACAGCTGTGTGATTGTGAACTGGGGAAGATAAAAACGAGCCAGGACGGAGGCGTGGAAGGAGCTCCCTCCTTGGAGAGCCGCAGGGAAAGAAGGGGAAAAGAAAGAGTGGCTGAAACTGCTTATAGAGCTGTCTCTGGTTAAGGAAAAAGTGTCGCCCGGATGGAAAGGGATCTTATCATCCCACTGGTAACCACAGGGTGTTCAGAGAGAGGAAAGCTGTAGCGCTTTCCTTGGAGTAGGTGCCCTGATCCCGGGCGGTGCCAGGAGAGAAACTGCTTCCCCACGGCCCCTACAGCGATCCCTGGCTAGGAAGCTGCCTGGCCTTCAGGAGAACATTTCAGGCAGTATCATTAATGTGCACAGACTAAGATCTGTAAGTGAGGTGGAGCTTAGGAAATACAACCTGACCCACCTTGGCTACGCCCAGCGAACAGGGAGATGGGACCCAAAAGGGTGAGTTGCAACGCTTGGTTCAATAAGTGACAGGGGCACCATCATTTCCCTCCCTACAATCATCAAGGCAGGGCCTCAGGGAGCAGCCTCCCACCACAGTGGAGGCGAGATCTGCCTACACCAAACCACGCCCATCTGCTTTAGAGAGCTGCCTTTTTTTTCCCCCCAGAGCTGAGCCCAAGGCGAGACCAACATTGCTGCATTGCCATGATTAACTCTAGATCAATTCTTGCTATTCAGATATATTTTCCCTTATCTCATTTTTATCTCTCCCCTCTGCTGGACTGGACCATCTGGTCATTGGCTTGCTTAAACAGTCACTTTTAATCCATTATCTTGATGCATATTCTACACCTCCCTCGCTACCTTCCTTTCTCTCTCTCTCTGGAATATCAGACTATACAGTTTCTTTGGGTAATAACATTATCTTCATTTTTTTCTTCTAGCCTCCTACCCTAGTCTCCTCTTTCTCTCTCTGGATTAAGCCTTTTAGTCTCTCTGCCTGGTGAATGTTCAATTTTGGCTCCTCCACAGCCCGTGACTTCTCTCCTTGTATATGCTCTTCCATTAGCACTGACTCCACCCTGCTTTTCATTTGTAGCTGGGATTTCTGGTTTTATGCTTTTAATAAAACTGTCCTTTGTCTTTTATTATTTTTGTTCTCTTTTTTTGTTTGATTTTTTTCTCTTTTGCCCTTTTGGTTTGCTTGCTTGTTCGGTTTGTCTGTGCACTTGTGTGCTTCTGTTCCCTGGGTGTTTACCTGTTTTTCTTTTCAGAGCTACCTCAAGAAACAAGTAAAAGTACACATGGTGGAGAGTGCCAAATATCAATACGAGTAGGGAAATAAAATAACCAAAAGCACAAGAAGAGAGACCAATGGACACCATTAAAAGAACATCTTTTGAATGGACAGGCTCTGGACAGTCAACGAGCCTCCTTTAATATAGCAAAACTCACAGGTGTAGAGGGCATAACAAGCTTTTAAAACTGACAGGGAAAGAAACCTAAACAAAATGATGAAATGGAAGAACTCTCCTCCAAAGAAATTTCAGGAAGAAGTCAGCTACAGAATTGCTCAAAACAGATATAAGCAACATACCTGAGCAAGAATTTGGAACTATTGTCATAAAACTAATCACTAGGCTTGAAAAAGGCATGGAAGACACCAGAGAAATTATTGATACAAAGACTATGAACCTTAAAGATAGTTGTGATAAGTTAAAAATGCTATAAATGAGGTGCATAATAATATGGAGGTGGCCACTGCATGGATTGAAGAGGCAGAGAGGAGAATAAGTGAATTAGAAGACACAATTATAGAAAAAAAGGAAGCCAAGAAAAATAGAGATAAATTGATCTGGGAGCATGAAAGGAGAATTCGAGAATTGAGTAATGCAATCAAATGGAATAATATCCGTGTCATAGGAATTCCTGAAGAAAAAGAAAGAGAGAAAGGAGCTGAAGGGGTACTTGAACAAATTAGAGTCAAGAACTTCCCCAATCTGGGGAAAAAAAACAGACATTGAAATCCAAGAAGCACAGAGAACTCCCCTCAGACATAACTTGAATCAACCTTCTGCATGACATATCATAGTGAAATTGGCAAAATATAAGGATAAAGAGAGAATTCTCAAAGCAGCTAGGGATAAAAGGGCCCTAACATACAAAGGGAGGCCTATCAGAATAGTTACAGACCTATCTACTGAAACCTGGCAGGTCAGAAAGGAATGACAGGAAATCTTCAATGTGATGAACAGAAAAAGTATGCAGCCAAGAAACCTTTCTCTATGCCAATCTTCCACCACCTGGTCTGTCACCATCAATAATCTAGTAAGTACTCTTAAGAGTCAATATTGGTTGTCATTCTATTACTGACTCAATAAAACAAAGAGATAAATTAAAATTTAATTGAGTACTGTGGGTGAAAAAAGAAAGTAATTGGGTCTTAACTTGCATATTCTAAACAAATCTTTTGCAAGAAATAATTAAAGGTTTATCCATGAGTCACTTAAAATGGAGATGGAGAAGAGTGAAAGGATGCATGGGCATTGTGATCTAAATATCTGTGTGTGGTGCTTCTTTATGCATACTATGAGGCATAATTAGATCGTAACCATATATGCATTCCTAATGTCAGCTAATGGCTAGCCTAATGAAGCAACAACCTGATAAATTATAAATTATTTCCACTTTGTAAGGCTCCTCTAGTTCTGGCATTTGAGGTCTTGAAAAATTAATACTTACAATAGTTGATTTCATACTTGGTGACATCAGCATCCAAAATTTAGTTTTAAAGTTATTTTCAAATACTAACAGAATATAATATAAAATAAGCAAAGGGCTTACACAAAATAACTCAAAGTAACATTTTTATAATTCCCTTCTCTAAAGCTTTTTGAGATGAAGAAAAATAAACAAATGCAAAGAAAAAAAAGAGAAAAAATGATGAAACTATGGAATATTTCCAAACCTATTGCTCCAAATCCATGATAACTCATTTAATAATAATAATTATGATGATAATGATGATGATGATGATTACATATAGTAACAAATGATGTAAGATTGTTGGAAAGTGGTATACATTCCTTTTATTTGAGATTACAGGATAATGGGCAGAAATTAAGAGGAAAAGATTCAAAATGGCCTATTCAAACTCAAACCAAAGAAAATGAAATTCTATTTAGGAGAATAATAACTCAAAATATAGATGGAAATAAGAACATGTAGTAAAATCCTTTACTTGGTCAGGGTTCTGTGTACTAAAATGTCTGTATAAATCTAAAGTTTTTCCATTATTCTACTATAACTTCTAATCTGAAAAAGGAAAGACCTGGAGATGAACCTCATTGAGATGAAAAACCCAAAACAAGAATCTCAGGAACCAAAATGAGCTACTGATTCAGAAGTAGAATGATGACAATCAAGAGTGTTCACGTCGCCTGAACTCTCAGTAGTATGTGGAATCCCATCTAAGCAGAGGAAAGCACAAGGAAAAACAACATTCAACATTAATTAGCATTGTCATAAGTAACTGTGAGAAGCTGCAAAGATTCAGCTGCTGGGCCATTTACTAGCCGGTAATGTCACTCCCCTGGGGAGTTACAGAAATAGGCAGGGGAGCGCCACTCCCTGTCAGGAGAAGCCAGAAAAACAAAGATCAGTCGCCTACAGGCAGAGTGGTATTGGCCCTTCACGTGCTGTCCTAAAAACTTTAGTTTGTTTCCTTCTTTACCCTAGCTTTGACCCTGTTTCCTAGCAACCAACCCTGTCAGTTTCTCGCCCTAAACTCTACATAGCTGTGGGGGTTTTTTTGCTAGATGAAGAGAAGAATAAAGGAGGCTTGATCAGAAAATGCTTGTCTTGCCTCACTATCTGTGCGCCCCTTCCTGCCCTACTCTCTCTCCCTCCCTCAGGAAGGGACCCGCACCGATTTACCGCCCCACTGGCCGGGGCAGGACCAGACAAGTAACAGTATATTTCTATTATTATATATCAGCCGTAACCTAGAAAGAGCAGAAAAAGACTCAAATAAGTTTGCTTAAGTTAATTTTCAAACCTCTTATAGGATGCAAATAATATCAATGAAATGAAAATGTTATTAATGTTCATAAAATTATCTACAAATATAAATAAAACCAAAGTGTGTGTTCTCTAATTTACTTGGGACAAGAATAGGAAGGGCAGAAGAATTGAAAACAAATAGAGGTCAAAACTCAACAAATGGCAAAAAAAAAGAAAATAAGATCAATATTATAAAACGTCACTAAAAAAATAAATTCAAATATGGGAAATAATACTTAGAGTGTATTTGTGTCAACATTTGTATATATATTGCACCTAGGAGGTTAAGCCCTGATGTACATCCTGGGTTTACAGCAGTGAAGAAAACAAGTCTTTCATTTATAAAATTTAAAACCCCAGATTGAATGAAAACACAGAAATATAGAAGGCTTATCAAAGAAGTATTAAAATGTATGAAATAAATTGGAAAATAGGAAATGATGCAGTATTAATAACAGATGACATTTAATCTAATGTGAATATTTAGTTAAATAAAGAATGCGACATTCTAGTGATGAAAGATATAATTTACAAGAATGCTTTATTTATTTTTTTAATTTATTTTTGAGAGACAGAGAGAGACAGTGTGAGCAAGGGAGGTTCAGAGAGAGAGGGAGACACAGAATCTGAAGCAGGCTCTAGGCTCTGAGCTGGCTGTCAGCACAGAGGCTGACACGGGGCTTGAACCCACTAACCATAAGGTCATGACCTGAGCCGAAGCCGGACGATTACCCAACTGAGCTACTCAGGCGTCCCTACAAGAATGTTTTTAAGGGAACAAATTATACAGTTAGACGACCACAACCAATATCCAAACACAGACTCTCCTTTGTCCTAACTTTTGCAAATCATTTACTCTCTCTATACCTCAAAGTTTTCTTTTGTAAAATAAATATCAACAATGATGTCCATTTGATAGGTGTTTTGTGAAGCACCTACAAAAATGCCTGCCATATAATATATGAAATGTAAAAGTTTGGTGAGAAGCCCATTATCTAAATGTCCCCAGCAAAAACTATAGAAAATTTGTAAGGATGAAAATCAGCATTGCAGATATATTGGGAGGCTTAGTATGATTCATGCTGCAAATAGAATGTTCTATATTTTCAATAGTCCCCCAAATATTTTTAAAACTACAAACATATTAATCGCTGAAAAAAACTCTCAAAAATATAAAAGATCTGGAAATAACACAAAGATTTTACTAACCACATAGTAATAAATGAGTCAATTAGTCAGACAAATAATTGAATTGAAAATAGACAGGAGACATTTCTCCAAAGAAGAAACACAGATGGCCAACAAACACATGAAAAAATGCTCAACATCACTCAACATCAAAGAAATGCAAGCAAAAACTGCAATGAGATATCCTCTCACAGTAGTCAGAATGGATAAAATCAACAAGAACAAAAAAAGTAAGTGTTGGTGAAGATGTGGAGAAAAAGGAACCCGTGTGTGCTCTTGGTGGAAAAAAGTATAGAGGTTCCTCAAAAAATTAGAAATGGAACTACCCTACATTCTGGGAATTGTACTACTGAGTATTTACCCAAAAAACACAAAACCATTAATTCAAAAGGATACATGCACCCCTATGTGCATGTAATGCTTATAGCATCATTATTATTTATTTTGTGAGAGAGACTGAGTGGAGAAGGGGCATAGAGAGAAGAAGATAGAGAATTCCAACCAGGCTCTGTGTTGTCAGTACAGAGCCTTACCCAGGGCTTGATCTCATGAACTGTGAGATCATGACCTGAGCTGAAATCAAGAGATGGGCACTTGCTGAACTGAGCCACCCAGGCGCCCCTTTAGCAGCATTATTTAGAATAGTCAACCTGGAGAAGCAGCCCAAGTGTCCATCAGCAGATGAATGGACTAAGAGTATGTTCTATATAGGCAATGAAATTTTATTTAGTCATTGAAAAAAAAATGAAATCTTACCATTTGTAACAGCAAATGGATCTGGAAAGTAAAATGCTAAATGAAAAAAATCAGGCAGAGGAAGACAAATACCATATGATCTCAATCATTAGTGAAATTTAAGAAATAAATGAGCAAAGGAAAATATGGAGAAACCAAAAACAGACTGTTAACTGTAAAGAACATAGCAATGGTTACCAGAAGGAAGATGGGCAGGGGCGTGTGGGAAACAGGGGATGGGACTGAAAAAAATAAATTACAAAGTACTAAATACAGCAATTAAGTAGAAATATTTTAAAGGAATTATTAGATCAAAAGAAAAACCATTTAAAAATTACAAAATAACTGCAAAATTGGGATGAAAATGCTACAAGGTTAAATCCAAGGTCCATAGCTAACCTGAAAAATACTCATAGGTTAAAAATGTTACTGCTAAACAAGAAAATCTGAAATTTATGTATCAGTAAAAAGAAAATTAGTAAAATTGATAAATAAATTCAAGAACAAATTCCTTCACTAAGAAAATATATAAGTAAGAATGACAAATCAAAAGTCATTTTAATAAAGAAAAAAGGAAATGCATAAGTACATATGGTTAGTTAGAACCTAAAGGAAAATTCACAGATATAGAGGACTTTTTATTATTTTAAACATTTATGTACTTTATGCTTTTATGACTAAGAGAACATGTCCTGCCAAGAGCTGCAGCTTCCTATGGCTACGGGAACAATGAAAATGAATATAAATAAAAGCAGAAATAATTGACACAATCTCAAGGACATTCTCTCAGCCATAATAAGACACACATTAATGATAACCTAGATGACAAGCAATATCTTGTTCCAAGCAAAATTCAACAAAGGAACATTTACAAAGACTTTTTAAATAACACTCTGACCCATTACCATTATTACCAACAGCGACTAAAATATTGTTCATAAAAATGCTAGTAATGGTTATCATTAGTGATGGACATTTAAACTTTTGACATACTGTCTTGTTGTACTACATATTTTTTAAATAGTCTTATTATCTAAAAACAAAAGTTTTTTTTTAATTGAAAAACTAAGAACATCCTCCTGAAAGCTAACAAGGAAAAAGAAAATAGGAAAAAATAATCACAGGGAGGCATTGCTCACATCTTTTACTGTGGCTTTGCTGTTATTTAGAATTCTACAAAAAACTTTTAAATTTATTGGAATTTACAGAAAGTTTCCTAACTATGAAGTTAAAAATTTGCTCAGAATTTTGGTAAGACTTCCTTTTAACTTCTGTTTTTACATCTGGATTGAACTGATAAAAGTTATTTTTAAAGTAGGAGTTCATGGTATAGTGTAATTTAATGATGCAACATATAGTATTAATTATGTTTTTATCATTAAATAATTTTACATTAAGCAATATTAAATGCATTTGATATCAGTACAATTAAGTTATGTTCACACAGAGGAGGATTATTGAGCTTGTTCACATATACTGTACTAGGGTGCCCTCCCTAAGGAGAGAAAAAAAGAAAAAAACCTCAAGGCAACCTGGCTATTCACATACATGACAACATCCCTCATGACCTTGTAACATGAGACCACTTAATCATACTGCATGTTTGTGTGTGTTAGCATATATGAGTGACAAAGAAATAGAAAATGTTTAAAAAAAACTATGCTACGTGATGTTCGGGACTCAATTCTTCGGGTAGAAACCCAACTGAGCAGCGCCAGCATGAATAAATTTGCTTTCTGGAAAGAAAAGCCTCCGTGTCACAACTTTCCATCCTGCTACAACACAACTAGTTTGACAATTTTGACTTACTTAACCAATAAATTAATTAAATGGAAATTTAGTCAAATAACTAGCTTGTGTGTATGTGTGTGTGTGTGTGTGTGTGTGTGTGTGCGTGTGTGTACACGTGTGTTGGAGAATGGGTTTTAGTATAAAGCAAAGGCAAAACTAACATCCATTTTATATATAAGTACCAACAGTGTTACAGATCCCTCTCACATATTTTATCTCATTTTGTACACCTAACACAACTGTTATGTATTATAATTCCCTTTTTATACATGATGAAACTATAGCTCAGAGAGTTTAAGTAATTTGGCCAAAGCTATAAAGCCAGCAATGAGCAGAGTCTGAATTTTAATCTTAAATTACTGATTAACAAAGAACATTTTCTTTTCATTATACCACTACATTTAAGGATTGAACTAATTTGATTTAATCATTCAATGACTTTAGAGACTAGTCAAATCTTTCACAAATGAAAGAGCTATTTATAGACACACCTAAAAGAAATAGCCCAAATTAGAACATCGAATCCTCTTGGCAAGATAAATTTGACTTTGCTTTAGAAAGGAATGAGAGTTTGTTTTGTAGAAGACAGAAGATTGGCTAAAGCAATATCTATTTGCGTGATGGGATAAGCATGGGAACTCATGAGCAAAAGGAAGAAAAAATAATGGTATAAAATATCAAGCCACTTTGATTATTGGTTATTTGTCTAAACAATCTAATTCTGCTATACTTTTGTCTCAAGATGGCAAAAGATTCAAATCAATCTCTCAATAAGAATGTTTCATTGAAGAACCAATATGAGTACACTGGAAATTAGCTATATATTTATGATCTATATTTACCAAAGATCAAAAATTTAAGCTTTCTTTGCATTTACCTAGAATCTTATCCTAATTCCAATTACCTTTACTCTAGATGCTTGCATAAACTGGGTGTTGTTAAGAATCCTGCCAACAAATTAAACATTTTCCAAATTACATCTTAACACATTTAAGAGATAACATTTATTTCTTTCCCTTTCTTTCCTTCTTTCTTTCTTTCCTTCCTTCCTTCCTTCCTTCCTTCCTTCCTTCCTTCCTTCCTTCCTTTTTCTTTCTTTCTTGCTTGCTTGCTTGCTTGCTTGCTTCTACTAAACCTGGAAAGTGGAAAAAAATGACAAATGCATAATCCTAGATAAAGGATGGATTTCAAATATTTAAAACTGGAATACAAAGAATATATCAATAATTGTATGGCATACAAAGCATATTTGACTCATTTTTTTTGTATTAGTATAAAGAATCTAAATGAGTTACCCATTTCCATGATGCAGTCATATATTGAGAAATCTTATGAGAAGCATAAATAAATTAAGAAATGTCTGTTCTCATTTATACTGTATGCTAGCCATACTAGTCCCATTTATGGACTAGTATTTATAATATTTGGACTAGGATTTACAGTATTATGGACTAGTATTTACAAATGGACTAGTATTTACAATAGTATAGTATTGACAATACTTTGTAATTTTTAGCTTCTATGTTTTAAAGTTAAGCTAATATAATATCAGTTCTATTATAATGTCAAATGCCTTTCAATATTTCAATTTTCCTTGAATGTTTCAGTTTTATCTCAAAACCAATTTATTGGAAAAATTTTACCTGAGTTGTCATAAGCTAAGTTGTAACTATTTTAAAAATAGAAATTCTTTTTAGATTGAAGTTGAGAAAACTACAGTTCATGAACATCTCTTGCACAGCAAGCAAGTTTCTTCTCCTTAGCAATGAACAAGTTTAGAAGTGCCAAAGCTGATGAGGGGGAGCCATGCATAGTTTATTCAAAGTCAGACTGAAGTCTTCAACCTCAGTGGCATGCCTATGTATACAAATTTTCCCAAATGAGTTAAAAAGATTAAGTTGCACATAATACATGTAAAATCACTGGGTAAATGGACTTTAAAATAATGAATGTTAAACGGTTAAACCATAAATATGAAGAGTCAGAGGCAGAAAGTAGATGTGATGGTGAAAGAATCATAGAGTTCAACAATCCCTATAACAAACCGTGGACAACATGAAAACAGCTCTCTCCTCACCAGAAAACTAGAAGCTTAGAAAAACTTCCTGTCACTGTCATGTGCCTCAAAGGCAACTGAACAACAAAAATATCCATGAAGGTGAATAGAAAGTTATGTATGAAGGTTTTAGATATAAAGAGAGGGTGCACAGACACGTCCAAAAGAACACAATGGCTGAGATTGATATTTCTAGGCACTAAGAAGCAGCAAATGATTCTGTGTGATGACGATTTAAGTTACCTTCCATTAAAACAGTCATAACAGAAGCTACAGGAATAGAATCAATTCATGTATTGTATTTTAATCTGAACTTTGAAGAGTTTCAGAAAAAGAACATAAAATTCTCACCGGTAAGGATTGAATAATCCGAGTAAGAGAGGGTGCCCTCTTTTCTGGAGGAAATACCCCGGGACCTGGATCAGACTGGGAGGTTCTGCTTTGAAAATCTTGTTGCATATTTTTTGAAGAAGGGAAAGGAAGATAAGTTTTCAAAATAGTTAAATCAATAGCCCAGACAGAGCCGAATCTGGAGACTGAGATAAATCCTGAGCAAGGAGAAAGCGGGTATGGAAAGAGAGCTGATGGAGGAGTCTTCACGGGTTGACAGCACCAAGCTGTGACATGATGTGTGGGTGGACTACGTTGGAATTTCAAGATTTAAACCTGAAAATATGAGGGGTTTGGGGGAGGTTCTGGGGATTTCCTTCCATCAAGATATATGCAACTTTGTCTGGCCATGGCAATTAAAATGTAATCAGACTAAGTGAGGAAGGGAGTGGAGAGTGGGCGTGAGTTTTCTGCAGTTAGCATCACGTATCCTGAAAGAGCCACGTAGTCATAGAGCACAACTCACAGAGAGTGACATAGATCGTGTCAGCGCGCATCAAAAGGCAATGCAGAGCCTAGGCTATTTAAGAAAAAGCAAATTAAAAAGTGGGAAAAATTCATTTTCCTTATTTTAATCTAAAAACTGATTTCTCCAATTCCTCAGACAGGAGGAATTTACCAGAAAAACTACTATTTTATCTGCTGCATAAAGTGGTTCAACCCAAAGGTGCATTTGTTGTCTTTACAAAGTTTAGCATTAAACAAATAGTTCAGGTATTTTGATAGTATTTCATTCAACAATATTCAGCAGATATTTTGGGGCAGATATTTTAGAATAAACTCTATTCTAAATCTTGGGAATAAGCCAATGAGCAAACAAACAAAGGTTCTTTTCCTAAATAAAGCTTACATTTTAGTGAAAAAGGAAAATTCATAAATGAGTAAATACAAGGCACATTAAAATAAATGGGAAGAAGTGAAGTAGAGAAAATTAAGGCAGGGAGAAAAGGTACAGAGTTCTGGGGAAGGTTAAATTTTAAATTGAGAAGTCGAAGAAGTCCTTATATCCACTGTGGCATTAGTAAAAATACCTGAAGAATATGAAAGACTTAACCAAGATGATTTTTGTTGAAAAAGAGTTACCGGTGGAAATAATGAGTGCAAAGTCCCAGAGGCAGGAATATCCCAAGAACCTTTCAATGACAGAAGGGGAGCCTGTGGCACAGTGAGGTGGTCCCTACAGGCAATGAAAGGAAAAATTTTGCACAGATTGGACACCACTGATATCTGAAAAGATTCTGATGCCCAGAGTGAAAGTGTAAATAACCAGCCATTTGACAAGATCCAGTAACAAAATTTTTTAAAAACCCGTTTCGATATAAAAGGAATTTTGATAGGTTTTTTTTCTCCTGTATTTAAATGGAACATGTGAGTGGATAAACAAAATGGAAAGGAAAAATTAGTACTAAAGATTTCTAAACTCAGAATTTTCCATACTTCCCACATCCAATAAATAAATGGGTTTTTGAAAAATTTCAAAACAAAGATTTACATTTCAAATTGCTTAATAAAAAAGGAATCCAGCAATTTTTAACAAGATATGACCCACCTAAAAGAAGGCCTGACTGCCAGTCTACATTGTTGTTAATGTATTCATATATGATCATATGTGATGGAAACACAAGAAAGACCATATCCATGAGCTTAATTTTTCATTTGATATATGATATTTTGACATGCTTTACTTTGAACTGAACCACATCTGAAATGTTATCACCAATTTTAAGAGGTATAAATTTTGCCTAACAGTTTATATAATTTTTTGTTCTTCATGATGAATCATTTTGAGAGAGCGAGACATCTGAATACTTTTCAATACAAAATATATTGATTTACCATCAAATACACTTCATCCTAGGGAAGAGGAAGGATGACTGTAGAGCTTTCATTTTTTCCTCCAAGTCAATAGTGCATTAACCTTCCAGGGAATCAGAAACTATTTTGGGAATACATTAAATTGGCTTCTAATTTAAAATTAGTTATCTTTTTTTTTACTTCTCTTTCCCAAATTACCACATAATTTATAATAGGTTTACAAAGAGTATTAAACTTATACGAAATCCATTCTAAGATTTCCCATAATAATCCAATTCTCTTCTTCCAGGTAAGAGTTCAATTCCCTCTTTTTTATAGACTTTAAAGACAAATTTTATATTGACCAGATGTGCAGCAATTGGCTTTTAGGCATTTGACCTAAGGGTGCAGGCATTTTTTTAATAGCTGAGAGTACTTTTAATCATTAAAAAACAGTTTCTTCATTTAAATGGCTTCAACAGAAATCCAATGCTCAGGATGGTTTCCTGATTACGCTTACCCAAAAGATGTGGAAATTAACACTTGAAATCCACACTAACCTTCACATACTCACTTAGTTTGTGAACACTTATTTCTAACTTTCCAAGATATCCTGAAATCTCTGCAGTTGTGTTACCAGTAAATACCTTGGACTCACATAGAGCATACCTAGTATTTTGATCTGGGTTTCAGGAAGATATTTGCCCTTATGGAAAAATAAATTTGATGAAGAAGAAAAGATATTTTCATAGTGGGATCACTTGATCAACCCATAATTGGCTCTTCTAAACCTTTGTGTAAAATAGTTCAAATTGAAGACCTTACAGGAATAAAATTGGATGATTGAAGGTATCACAAGCACTAATGTGAAAACCTTATAAATACATTTCATTTTCATAACACTAAAATAAAGACATATTCATTACAAAGAGAATGCTTATATTATACACAGCTTAATTGGCACTAATTGGCAATGTGCAGTTAATTTTTATTTGTCACCTCTTTTTTAGAAAGAGCAAGATAATTTTATAAATTGGTTGTAGTTATTATGAATGTGAGAGACCAAAACTAATAACAGTCATTTGACACACAAAAGATGTCCCATAAATATTGGCTGAGTGAAACTAATGAGTGAGCCTCCATTCAAATGCAAAATTCTTTTTTGAGTCTATAGCTCAGAGACTCTATCTGCTTCTCAGAAGCACGTATTGAAGCAAGGCTCAGATCCCTGGTAACAAGGTTCAGCTCCCTCATGCCTAATGGACAGGAATGTAGTTCTAAAGGGCATCCTGACTTTCCCTCAGCTTCCTTTATCTCTCCAAAGGTTTTATTTCTGAAATCTTTAGTCATACTTTGCCTTTGTTGTATCTCCCTTTTCTAATCCAATTTATCAGTTTCTTCTTTAATATTCCACACTATGACTCAAAATTAACCACTGCTGAAATATTTATCAATTTATAGAAAAAGCATAAAAATGTGAACCCACCTATGGTATATTAAAATTTTGCCTATAGGCAATCATAATCAGAGAAGATTCAATCTTTACCATATAGATATTAAAATATTTGTACTTATTCTAAAGAAACTGAAAATTTGGTCTATGTTCCCACGTTCTGACTGCTTCATTTGGGCCATCTCTTTTAACAGGTGTGTTCTCAGGGAACACACACTAATTGCAATTTGACCAGACATAATTAAAATGGCAATTACTCCCCACCCTCCCTCCAATATGTAATGTACTTTTAATTGATTTTGGATTACTAATGCTACTGATTTTCCCTTAAGTAGATAATATGGAGGTAAGTTCATATGGTAACATAGGAAGGGAAGTGCATGTTTAATATGTAGATACAAGCTGAATTGTTTACAGAAATTTGAATTTTCTCTTCTATTTGTTCACGATGGCACAGATTTGCTCTTACCCTCACCTATAATCAGCTCCTAGTTCTTAAATAAAGAAAGTAGTCTGATTAGTATTTAGCTTCAAAAATAAGACTGAGATATCATGACTTCGGCCTAGCTCTCTTCTTGGCTCACTTGTTTTGAAGAATGCCAGCTTTCATACCTTCAGGACACTCAAGTATCCCCACAGAGGTGTTCTAATGCAAAGAATTATGATGTCCTAAAAACAGCCAGGGTTAACTTGCCAGGTGTGTGTGAGTGAGTCACTTTGAAAGGGGATCCTCTAGCCAGCCCCATTCAAGCCTTCAGACGACTAGAGGCCCCAAGTGGCATCTTGACTGTAATTTCATGAGAAATTATGCGCTCAAATCAGCAAATTAATCCATTCCCAAATTCCCGAGTCATAAAAACTATGGGATATAAATGTCGTTGCTCAAGCTGCTGACATTTGGGGAAACATTGCCACAGCTGTCTAATAAATGCTTTGCTTGAGTTAGGATGACCGTTCTGCTGTATATCCTGGGATCCAGTCCTGAACTTTAGCCTGCCTCCCTGCTTCATACTGATATGGAATACATGTGTGAGTGTGAGTATCCCGCCAACGTGGGGACTACATTTGCTTTGTACCCTCCCCACTGTTTTAACCATTTCAGAGGAACAACTTCAGACAAGCCTATATCTCTACAATTTTATGCTGTTATATTCTTTCTATTAATATACTTCTAAATCCCTTCTTTTAAAAAATCCTAGAAAAATATACACGAGAAATTTTGGTGTTTATGAGTTATGCCAAAAGCATATTCCCAAAAATTATTAGAAAGACATAGCGAGAAAAGTTATGCAGAGCTTTATTCCTGGGAAGAAATGCCACTGAAAGCAAGAACAGATTATTGGATGAGAGGAAAATCCTTTCTGTTCAGTCTCATAAATCCCCATGTTCTTTTAGACAGGGACCTTGGATCATTACATTTGCTTCTTCAGAGTCCCTTTTTGCGGCCCTGAAGAAGGGAAATAAATCAGTTAACTGAATGGGTACTTAATCTCTTTCTAAGGCCAGGAGGGAAAAATGGGAAGGAGATTAGGATTCATGGTTACTTCACTGAAAAGATCTTGACCATATAAATTTGTAATTTCCTGAGCAGAGTGTCATTAAACTACTGTTCGATGAAAATAGCTAAGCTTAAAAATAAAAGGTGGTAAATTTAAAAAAATTGAATTTGAGAGTATCAGCTTCATTAAATCTCCTTTTTCAGATATTATTTAAGCAATTGTTATATAAGAAAAAATCATCTCAGTTTACAGGTTTTCTTCTGCCACTAATTTATTACCACTCCCCCAACTGCACCAGAGGAAAGCTGGTGTAATCCCTTTCTTTTTGAACTTATGTTCAGTTTTGAGTCCATGAAAGATATACTAAAGAAAGTAATAGGAGAATTTTGGCCAATTCAGGAAGAATGTCTACCTTTATGTAGTGCGTACCCAGATAATGATGGTAAGAAGCAGGTACTAAACTCACAGAGAAGTTTGGAGCAATAATAGCATGAAAGGAGACGAGGAAGACATATAAGAGATTGCATTTTCTAGGCCCCTTTTTTTCTGAGGTTAAACTGACGGATGTGGGACATGTGGTCATTTTCACAGCAGGCCGCACTTGCCAGTTTCTCCCCTGTTACTGACTCCATGAATCAACTTAATGAGAGGAGTTTAGAATTTCATTAAATGCCACTGCACAGCACTTCTCAACATGCCCTGTTACCCATTTACTCTGTGCAGAGACTCACTTCCTCTCCTTCCCATTTCCTCCCCAACGAGAATATGAATACCACCTCTTTTTCCCTTTTTAATCTGTTGCTATTTACTCTTCTACAAATCACCTATTTTAATAGCCATAATCTTTTTATGCCTCTCTCATCCTCTAATGAGTCTATTACTCAGAAATCCGCAGACTCATAAAGACCAAGAATTTTCTACTTTGCATGTATTGAAATTTCATTCAATCACATTGTCATTTTTGGAAAAATATATACTTTTCCTTATTAGCAAACCAGCCATGTCTTGACCTACTTTGCATCACTAATACTGCTCTGCATGTGAAAAAGGCTAATATTCAATGAAATTAAACCAGACCAGCCTGTCTCTTAAATTTTTTTTTTTCCTTTCAGTCATGAAATGCATAATACTAAAGCTGATTGCCTGGCTGACTCCATTATTAGATAACCCCAAAATGTCAAACGGTGCTGTTTAAATTAGGTGAGCAAAGCAGAATTACCAGTCCCACACAGAACACTGTGAACCATTATAAAGTCCGTGAAAAGAAGAAAGAAGCGTATAGAAATTTCACAGTTTGAAATTAATAATCGGGTTTTAGCTCTTTTATTCACCTTTTATCCCCACTTTATTTCCATTTGGGTTCCACAGACCCATACATTCAGGAGGAACAATTAAACTCTCTTGACATCATGAACCTCCCTGCAGTTGGGTCGTGACACAGTGGGCTATTAGATGGCCAATGTAGGTCACTGAAAATATAATCTGTTTTCTTAAGAAAGATACAAAATGTCAGAATTAATCACTAACGTTTCTTGGTTGGGTTCAGTTCATTTATTTTGGTTGTTTTAAACTCCTTCTCAGTTATGTTCCATTTTTATTAACTTCACCTGGAAATTGAAAGTTGGTTCTATTCTTTCTACTCGCTTGTGCCGGAAGCAGAACTCACCCTAAACAGATGCTAAACCTGGAATCTCACCATTAGTGCTACACTACTACTAAGATTATCTGTCTTTTTCAAGGAAAATAAATCATTCTAATCAGGTACTGCTCATTCAAAAGAGCAACTTTTCATGGGACATATTTTACTCCAGGTGATTCTAAAAACGCCTGCACTATAACTGGCCCAGCTATTAATAGAAAGTAAATTAGGAAAGTAAGCCTTAGGAGTTTAGTGACTACAGCAACTCTGAATAAGTGCAATTTTGTACCCAAAATAGTTTCCTAAACAATAGAAATTGTTAAAAATGGGAAACAAAGTTGGCAAGATAAAAAGCCTTAAAAAACGTGACTGCAAAGTAACCATAAATTTTCCAAGAGAGCTAATCTATAGTCATTTGCCTTTTGGCAATGCTCCCAGGTAGTGAACATCCTTTTATAGTGCCAAAGTGAAGGGAGATTATGATGAAATTTTGGCATTTGATATTCTTTAGGTATGAAGTAACTGGCTTTCTGAGAAGATTAAGGGAAAAGAGGCAGGAGGAGCTCCAATCCAAACATAGCCCTGTCTGGGAGGTCTTTCTAAATGCCCCTACTCACTGTTAGTGCTCCCTTTTGGGGCTTCCTTAGCACTTTTCTCAAGCTTCTTTAAAGGTATTTTTAATGCTGTGTGATTAGTAATTTACCATTTTGCTTTCACTTCTAGATGAATGTTCAATTCTTTAAGTGTAAGAATCCGTATTAGTCAATTTTGACTTTCCAGAGCCTCATTCAGCATCTAGCATTCATTAAATTCAACAACAAATCTATATATTGCCCATTATGAACTCATAATGTAGCAGAATTCCTAGGAAATGCTTAATTTTTTTCCAATTCCACTTAAAAAATTATTAGCCTGCACATGATCCTAGGACATAGACTTTTAAAAATTGTTCTAAAAAAATCACTGTCAAGTGACAATGTAATGATGTAACTAAACCAACATTCAAAAAACTGGGTATCTGCTCATGATGAGGGTAGATTTTTTTTCCTCTTATATTTAAAGTGTTCTTCCTAAAAAAATAAATTAAAATAAATTGTTCATCCTGCTGAAACTGCAAATATTCAGTATGTGAACTATTTTCCCTATATCGGTATTAGAAACTTATCAAATATTCATTTCCATATAGTATATAGGAATAATTCCAATAGATTTTGGAGTTCTGGTTCATAATCATAGGGTTAGAATCTAGGTTATGAGTCCAAACCAATTTATACATCTTTCTAACATGCATATTGCTAATGATTGAAAGTACATAGAAGTAATTAAAGTGCCATACGGCTGGGCCTTCAAAATAGGATGGAAGAGCTAAATTTAAGTCTCTGAAAACTAGACATGAATAATAAAGTTTCAGTTACCAAATCCTAGGGAATAATCAGCGATAAGGCTTGATCAATTACTTCAATTCATTTCACGTGTATTGCTATAGATCTTTCACTGAGTGTACGGCATATTGGCCTGAGTTACTACAGTTGTGAGCTGTTGTTTTTCATGAAAGAAATGGCTTAAATTCTAGAAACTATTGCAACATCTCTGGGGAAATCATACAAGATCTCATCTGTGAGCAGAAGTAATCCATACATGATGTAAAGAAGAATAAATATTGTTAAAGATGAGTCAGATATGGTTGCTAATAAGTTAGAGATCATTAGTATACAATAAATAAAAGATCTATGGTATTGTTTAATTACAAATGGAAAACAGATCTCACTATATTTTATCAATCAATAAGTTCCCGATTAATAGAAGTACCCTGCATGCTTTATTGAATGGGAAGCTGATAAAAACTTTAAAAGACTCAAAAAATATGAGGGCTTAAACCAGAATAGAAACTGTGCAATGCAATTTCTTAAGTATATGTATGAAAATTTCTAATTTCATAAATTACAAAAACATGTCAAAGAGAAAAATGAAAAGATACAAAAAAAATTTACAGAGCTGTTTTCTGAGTAGTTTAAGTTTGAAAAACACCACACTATGTACGTAGCAGAAAACGAGTTTAAGTTTTACTGATTTGTTTTGTTATAATTTAAACTTCTAGAAGAGCTGTCTAGCTTTTCCTTTGGTTGGAGTAACTTGATTGTGACCTGCATCCTCAATGAAAAGGCAGAGGTGCTACATGAACTTACTAATACTTCCTCCTTTCCTCTCTCTATCTCAGAGTCAGGGCGGGGTGGAGATGAGAAATTGCATCCACATGTTTTCTGATGCAAGACATGTAGCTGAAAACAATCACTAAAGATCAGTCACTTAGCGCTACATCATATTAAAACATTTTAAGAAATTGGTCTAGATTTTTCAAGTGAGATATTTTTCAATTAAAAAAAATATAATTTTTGTTCTTATTTTATTTGAAAGTAAAGCTTTGCCAGAAAAACTCTTTCTCATTTGTCAGGTCTCAACTAAATTTTCACTTCATCCAGAAAGTGACAGTCTAGAAGATACAATTTCATTTGTTATGTACTCTTGTGCACAGTATTTAAGTAATAGTCAAAAGAATTTATTTTAAACATTTGAACATCAACCTCAAACAGAGTGTACTTGGTACAGATATCTATTCATAATTCTCTGTAAAATAACTAGTTCCAGCTCTGACATGTTAAAAGCCTGGAAGTCACCAATGCCATCTTACATGAGAAAAAGCTGAAAAAACTGAAAATCAACTTTTTTATCACCTACCAGAGAAGATAAAACAACACTGAAATCTGGAAAGAGAAGCAAGTTCAAAAGCAACATTATGTTAGCTGAAATAGAAGCTGTGGATTCAGGAGCTGGAAAAAAACAAGCATTTAAGTGGCAATTATGATGAAATGGTGGAGGATGTGTGTGGATAAACTTGAGAGGGAGAAACTGGGCAGTGCATTTTATTTTTTTATTTTTTAATGTTTATTTATTTTTGAAGTGGGGGGACAGGAGCAGAGAAGGAGGGAGACAGAGAATCTAAAGCAGGCTCTGAACTGTTAGTACAAAGTGTGAAGATTGCCCAAAATGTAAGACAGGGGAAAAAAAGAAACAAGGAAAGAAAAACAAAACAAAACAAAAAACCTTTCACAATCTTTTATAAAGAGCAGTTCAAGAAAATGTTGGCCTTTTAACAGAGAGAACACCAAATTCTAGTTTTGCATCAGTATACATTTGATATTAAAATTCATCATAAATTCATTCTAATCATAGTCAACTTGACAACAGTAAACTTTTCCATTTTTCCTTTTCCGGAAAGATTTACAACTTTTTTTTATATCCATTCAGATTTTGTCCAAAGGATATTTTTTCTTATTCTCATTCTGGAACAGCTGGTCATGTTACTGTCATTACCTACACTTTTACACAGCTGTTTCCTTTCACCCATATAATTTGTTAGTATTTTTAATTACATATATTGGTTAAAATTCTTTTTTTTAACATTTTTTCTTTTTATTAATTTTTTAAAATTTATATCCAAGTTAATTAGCAGATAGTGCAACAAAGATTTCAAGAGTAAATTCCTTAATGTCCCTTACCCATTTAGCCCATCCCACCTCCCACAACCCCTCCAGTAACTCTCTGTTGGTTCCTCATATTTAAGAGTCTCTTATGTTTTTGTCCCCCCTCTCTGTTTTTATGTTATTTTTGTTTCTCTTTCCTTATGTTCATCTGTTTCGTATCTTAAAGTTCTCATATGAGTGAAAATTCTTAACCCTTAGAATTCTTTATTCCTGGTGGAAACTTAGAAGCAAACAATTGTGAACTGCCACACTAACATTCTGTGGACTGACAAAATTACAAATACACTTTATAATTTCTGGAAGTATATATTTCCTTTTAGTTAATTTTTTAATGTACAAAACATGTTGATAAGTGACCCACACATCTTTTGTTCTTCTATGAAAGGAAGATAAAAGTTAATAAACCTGTGTTCAGCAATTAATGTCACAGTATTTTATTCTATTTGGAAATAATCTAGATATTCATTAAATATTCTTCATTTAACTTACCTCATTATAACTTTAAAATTTCAAATTATCAAAAAGATTTTAGAAGCATTTTTTAGAAACTATTTTTAATGAAATATACCACACAGAATAATTATTATTGCAAAGTTTACCTATAAACATTTTTACATTTGTTTAATTTACTTGATTTTAATATTTATGATTAGATTACTCATGAAAGTTTCATAAGACATTAAATAGCTAACCATCATCGTAAGTTATCTGGCTTGCTGACAAACTCTGTAACAGAGAAAACATGACTTTATTTGACTTTTCATAAACCTAGGTAGAATAAAAGTTTATGTCTGCATTATATTTAATGCTGGGTACTCTAAATACAAGACTGTTACATTAAATCAAGTTGCAAACTAGGTTTTGTTTACCAACGATTATCTTAGATCATGTGAACCTGAAAAACATTTGGGTTAGTTCCTAACTAACTGAGAGTACACTTGATTTATATGAGCATTTAATTTTCTTTAAGCCAAGTAATAGAGCTCATTATAAATTAATTTTGGCAATAGAGTCTGGAAGTAAAAGTCATAAACAATGTACATACCTAGACATATACAAACATACAAACAGATCTTATAATTTTACTTTAAAATTTTAACCATGGGACAATACAATAATGCAAAACTCACTAAATTGTAAAAGAAGAGTTGGAGTGGCGGCTGGGTGGCTCAGTCAGTTAAGCGTCCAGCTTCGGCTCAGGTCATAATCTCATGGTTCCTGGGTTCGAGCCCTGCGTCGGGCTGTATGCTGACAGCTAGCTCAGAGCCTGGAGCCGGCTTCGGATTCTGGGTCTCCCTCTCTCTCTGATCCTCCCTTGCTCATGCTGTCTCTCTCTGTCTTTCAAAAATAAATAAATAAATAAATAAATAAATAAATAAATAAATAAAAATAAAAGAAGAGTTGGATCCTAATTGTGGAGTTGGAATAATAAGTTAGGCTTACCTGCTCAGATTGGTTAAATGTTTTACTAATATTTTTGGAGAAGACTTTGAAAATTTTTTCCTTTTATCTAGTTTCCAAATAGCCTTTTCTCTTTTTTTCTGAAAATTACTTACCTGCAGTGTGAATTTCAAAGAAATGGCTAGATAAGAGTTTCTAGAGGCGCCTGTGTGTCTCAGTTAAGCGTCCAACAATTCTCTGGAATGCTGGCAAAACTCCATAGGATCTCAACTGCAAATGGGATGCAACTCACATTTCTGTTTGGTCATATTTTGAGGGCCCCCAACCTGATGATTTCCAAGTCAAGTTCTCAGGATATATAGGAGACAAATAAGAAGGCAACAGTCCTCTCTGGGAAATAAAGGATCAATAGTCAATGGGTTTCCCAAAATCAAATCCATAGAAGTCTGAGTTTTGAGAGGAAAGGACAATGTGAATTTTATTTTCCTCTCTCAACTGGGCACTACAGAGTTCCAGGAGAGTTGAATTTGGTAAGAAGTCTCACCCTTCACCAGCTTTAGCCGGTTTTCCTAGGAACCTCCCCTGCTGGCTCCAGAGTGAGTGTGGGTTTATGAAGACAGTATAACTTTAGTATGTACCAGAATTTGGCAAGGTTTTCTATTCACTTTAGTTTCCCCTTGACTGTTTAAGGGAGAAACTAGTAACAGTTTACAAGAGAATCACTCAAAGTTCATCAGCCCTTAGAGAGGCCCAATATAGAGGCCTTTCTCTGAGTGCAGACATGTAGTCATTCAAGTTGGTGTGGGAATATTTGACTTTTGTTTACAGTCTTAGGGTCCATTCAGAGTAGAAAGGCAATTCAGATAGTGGTTTAGTAGGCTGAAAACAGGTAAACTAGGATAGAGAGGTTAGTAGGAGTCATGTCAGTCTTATAGTCTTGTTTTGCATAACTCTTGTCTGTAATTTTGCAATAGCTTTTTGTAATGAATCTTCTAATAAAACTATTTTAGAATCTTGAAGGCTTCGGGAGGTTTCTGCATGCCAATTAACACGGGTATTTTATTCTTTTTCTTTAATTTGGGAAGCCTCACTATAAAGTGCATTTTTTTAAATAAATGATCTTGTCTAGTTGAAACATTCTGCATAATGGTCATTGTAATTCTTGATTGTTTGGTACGATTTTTGCCATTTTTATAGATATCTTCGGTTACAGGATGACAGCTCTTAGCCATAAAAAAAAAGCAGGTGTTCCAGAAAATAACATGCTTGATTCTTTGCAGTCTGAGTATACCACTTCATTAGCTAAGCCTTGGGTCTCTTAGAGCCATATTAGTAATTGGGAGGAGTGTGACACTGAGTCTGAGATTTTCTGTTACTTTACAGTGTATCTCATTATACAGAAATTTTCTTTAGTTTGGTGGGTGACCTAATGTCAATCTAACTTGTTCTGTCACCAATTTATCTTAGCATGGGAGTCTTAGACTAAGGAGATGAGCATCTTACAGCTTTTAAGTACTTAACTTGTCACCACCAATTTTGCCTCTCTGACTTCCAAGATTCCTACTCACAATCAATGATTCCTTTCATGAGAAGATTTTGAAAATGTGTTTACTTAGATTTTGATGTGTCATTGGTCAAAAAAGTTCTCTTTTTTTGTTTTGTTTTAATTCTCAGGGGTTTATGCAGTGGACTCACCTCTTTCTCTAGATTGAGGGGTTCTTGTTATTACTCCTTACCGAAACAGTCTTCTGCATTCAACCAGACTTACTGTTTCTGACTGCCTGTGCACAATACCTAAGATCTTTAATTCCAAAGGGCATTTTCCTTGTAAATGAGATTGGCTCACAAACTCAAATGTTGTGGTCCACTAAGTCTCACCACGAAAAATCTGGAGTCTCTCACACTCCAACTTTCCACCCAAAAGATCAGGACAAACAAACTTGAAGAGCTCAGAATGCAAAATAAACAGAACTCAACTTGAGAGAAACTTATCAGAGATCTTCTTTGTGGCCAAAGAGAGAACATGCAAAAGGGCTCTGTGAGTAGCCTCACCTGCATGTAGGCGTGGGCCACAGAATCTTCAGACCTGTCTTTAGATGCCATCTCATTACCAAAACCATGAAATGACCAAATTACAGCAATATGGTAATGAGTTTGATATTTTTTATTCAAGGGAAGACAATCCATGGATTGGAAAAGTACAGTGCCTCAGAAGCAGTGATCACTCTTCCAGAAAGATTTAGGGGAAAGACTGAGGTTTTTTTATGTTTGTTTGTTTGATGTAACATTTGTCATTTTATTTGAAAAAGTTTGTATTAGAATGTTTTTAATTTTATTTCACGTTAGATAATCTGTGAAATATCAAAGAAAACAAAAATGCACAGAGTTTCAGAATTCAAAGTGACCAGGTAAACAGACCACCATATATCAGATACCACCAAAAGCTCAGTCCTGAGAGGGTATTAAAATAAAAACAAAAACAACCCAACAACTTCAAAATGACCATGTGAATGTCCATACACTCAAGAAGAGCAGAAAATTTAAACAGTAAGAAGCAAAGTTTGTCACGATTTAACTGGCCCTTTTGTCATTTCTAATTTTGCCTGGCCCGTTACTTAATTTCTCAACAAATTTTATTAATCACAATTCATTTTGACATCATTTTTTCTAGGAATCCTAAAGTATGATTTTCTTTTGAGAATATCTTTTTCTTTTTTTTTCTTTTCTTTTTTCTTTTCTTTTTTTCCTTTTTTTTTTTTGGTATCCAAAGTATAGAACAGAAGTAAGGAATCAGAAACTATATTAAGACCTCCTTTTGAATTCAGTGTAAGAGTTGTATTTTGTGGATGGTAAACGTGGAATGTTCCTCTCATTGCAACCTCTCACTGCAAATGCAAGTTTTCTCTCAGCCTCTGAATCACAAAGAGAAATGGATTGTGCCAAATACCCACGTAATCAAGTAAGGGTCACAGAGCTGGATTTTGTCTTCCACAAGATTTCCATACAGTTTACTACATTTGGGGCAAGAGCAAGTCTTATACAGTGTCAGAAGGGGCAGCACAGAAATAGGGCATGCTTGGTCAGAAGGTTGAGAATTTCCTGATAAGGCAGCAGATCCTATTTTCTTTAAGCTAGCTAAGGCTGAGGTGGAGAATTATGAATGGTGTTTGTTTAGTTTCCTTGATAGGTCTTTCCATCAGTGTGGACTGGCTTAGGTTTAGATTTGTGATGTGGGCTAGGCCCCTGGGATGGGTTCCATCTTGTCATTCCCTATGTGAGTTAACTGTATTAGATGTTAATAATAGAAATTGAAATTGGGTTGCATAGGAACTCTTTATATGATCTTTGCAAGCTTTCTGTATTCTAAAACTATTTTCTATAGGCTAAAACTGTTCTAAAATTTAAAAACAAGAATATTTTAAATAAATATGTATGAGCACAAAAATGATTAACAAAATGATAAAAGAATAGTATGGGATAAGAACAATATGTACTAAGATGTCAATTTATACTTCTGTATAAACCTTTGTTTTAATGTTTATTTTTGAGAGACAGACAGACAGATGGACAGACAGAGCACAAGCAAGAGAGGGGCAGAGAGAGAAGGAGACACAGAATCCGAAGCAGGCTCCAGGCTCTGAGCTGTCAGCACAGAGCTCAACGTGGGGCTTGATCCTACAAACCATGAGATCATGGCCTGAGCTGAAGTCAGACGCTTAACAGACTAAGCCATCCAGGTGCCCCTATACAGACCACCTTATAAATCATGTGTGTGGAGGTCAAGTAAAACCAGTTTCTTCCTAGTTAAGTGCTTGAGTCCAGCTCCAGCAGGTCCAGGGTTCCCTGAAGGATGGTGTTGGCCCGAGAGAGAAGAGAGAGCCTCGAGTTTCTTTCTGATCACCAGGCAGGCATCTCTGCACTGACCTGAAAGTGAGCTTTATTTATGGAAAAAAATGTATGGGGTCAGCATAGAAGTGGCATTTGCCTTAGACAATGATTTCTGAGGACAAATTTCTTAGATATGTAAAATTTTCTCAGAACATAGATTGGTAGAAGACTCATGAATAATCTTTATCAATAGTGATTGATGTAGGTGATTTAGATGCTTATCATAAGGGGAGGGAAGGTATCTTTAGCATTCAAATACAAGGCAATTTTTTTAGCATAACAAAGGCCAAAGTTAGTTCTTTGTGAGCAGGGGTCAATAGTCTGTTTTTTTGAGGGGAAGAAAAACAGGTTTCTCAGGAACTGTAATATTTGCTCCCATAATCACAAAAGAAGAAATTCCTATAATAAGTTTCTTTACAAGGTGCAATCAGCACATTTTTGAATAAGGCGACAAGTCACTCTGATACCAGTCAAGGAAGTGACTTGGGAGTCAGTGCTCAAGCAAAAATAATTAAGTGGGGGTGGATATTGTTCACCATCTGATGGCAAGAGGCCTTGCAAACCTGCTTTGCCTCACAAGGAGTTTTCTCAACTTGGTGAGATCAGAAATTGGCTCTCAACAGTTAAGTGTTGATTAAGGCAGTCCACTTCTTGTTCAAGCTGGTGTTGTCTAATATCTGCTAGGCCTCTGTGTTTCCCAGGTCATGCTTGCTGAACAGTTAATCTACTTTTGATACTTTGTTTTCTTGTGCATTGTTTATGTTCTTCATCAAAAAATAAAGAAAATAAAGCTATGGTTTTTTAGAATTACACTCTGAAAACTGCATCTGATTGTGCACTTTAAAGGTGCACAGGCTACGTGATTAAAGATGCAAAATGCTGTGAGAGTTCAGTCGACCTCTGCATCCAGTCTTGGTCGTGTGTATCCCAGGGGATGGAGCGTAATGTCCTAATTGGCATAAAGAAACTGTGTTGCCAGGCTGTGGTTTTGTACTACTTTGTTCTTCTTTTATTTGTTGTTTGTTTTTTGTGAGGTTTTTTTTTTTTGCTTTGTTTATTAAATAAAGATGATCTATGTTTGCTCAACGTTGCATTCTCTCAAATTGATGATTAAATGCTCCCTCTCTCTTTCATTTTTTAAAAATGTTTATTTCATAAGTGCGGTATATAAAAAGAATGTGTAAAACACACATATAAAGACAAAGAATACTAGTAAAATTTTAGCTCACTAAGCAGTATCAAATGCTAAAAATTTAACAATTTTCAAAGTCACTGTATACATTTGCCAAACAGATTCCTCTCCTCACCACAGAAGAACCTACTAGCTTAAATGTTGTGTTTCTCATTAATTTGATTATTTTAATAATTATGCTGATGTATATATACACGTGTATGATCAATATATTGCTTTTTCCATGTATACATTAAAAATTTTACCCTACTCTATATTATTTTGCAACTAGCTTCATTTTACATAATATTATGTTTCTGAGCTAAATCATAAGTCCATACAGTAGTACATTTATTTGTACTCCTGGTTCATATTCCATAATAAAATTGTACCACATTTTTTAAAATCCAATCTCTTGTCAATGGATATTTTCCTCCAATGGTATATTTTTCCTTCCTGGTTAAGATTATTATAAACTTTCTTTTTCATTTTTCATTGCATATGTGCAAAACTTTCTGTTAACTCCATACTTATGAAAGCATTTACAGCATTGTATGCTAGACTTATTTCAACTTTGGCAGGTAATAGCAAATTGTTTTCTGAAGTGTTTTAGAAGTATTATAAAACGTTCACTTTGCCAAGTACTTTGGCAATATTGTTATAATTACAGAAAATTTCTGCCAGTAAGATATGTGTAAAATGGTGTTTCCTTATGATTTTCTCAACTACTAGTTAGGCAAAAAAAAAATTTATATTTATTTACTGGACATTTCACATTAGAATGTCTGTTCATAATTTTGCTTTATTTTTATTGAGGTTGTTAGTCTTTATTATTTGGAGAAAAAAGGATATAAATACTATTTGCACAAATTTATATATCATAGATGCTATCATCTGTGAGTTATATGCATTGAAAGTCTTTTCTTCAAATTTTGTGCTGTCCTACTTCCTTCTTAATACTGTATTTTGATGGGTAGGTGTTATTATTTTAATGTAACATTATGCATCAGTTTGTGCTGTTTCAGGGTTATTGAAAAACCTTTCCTAAGATGAGACAGTAAAGAAATTTTTATGCTATATTTTAAACTTTACAGTCTTATACTTATATTCAAGCTTTTCATCTGCCTGATTCAATAAAATCAACTGCCCAATACCATTTAGCAGAGAAATATCTTTCTCTTTGATATCTTGTCATGTCCAAGTTTTACTTAGGCTTCTGGGATCTCTATTTTGATCCATTGTGTCATTTACCCATCCTTGAATTGTCTTAGTTCAGCTTTAAAATAAGTCTATATATTTGGCAGGCAGGTTTCTAACCTTGTTAATTTTTGTCAATTGTGTCTCAGCAATTCTTTTGCTTTTCTGTAGAAATTTAAGAATTAGTCTTATCATAATACTGCAAAAATAATTAAGATACCCTTCCGGAGACACTTCATGCTTGACTTGGCCTGTGCTCCTCTTCCTTATCTTTGCCTCAGAAGTACTTTTAAGTTCCAACAGACTGCAGTTTCTTATCTATGATTTGTGCTATCTGATGACATTCATTTTATCTTAAACTATTTTTAGTCTCCTTTTGTGATTAGAGAACATCTAGAGTTGATTAAGATTCCCTCTTATAGCTGAGACCCTCCTTTAGCATTCCCATATCAGTCATATTGGCTTTGTTTACCTATGATGTATGCCAAGGTAGAGGCTAGGCATGGACTTAAGCATATCTTTGTAGTTAGATGTTAAAGTATGTAGAACCAACATGAGTGTTTTCAGTTACTAATTACTGAACCAAATTCAAAACATGTCCAAGACCTTCAGAAATATGATATTCTTTGGGATTGCTAAGGAAAATCAACTTCAAATTAAGAGTGATGCTCACATTGGCAGCCTTGAATTTCAAACTCTCCTATTCATTGCTGATTATGATTGTATAGACTAGTTTTGTCTCAGGAGAGCACTGATCTGAAAGAAAACTATGATAATGTTAATACTTGATAAGGGCTTTATTTTTTAGGCTTCTTTTGAGGTATTGCACCATAAGCTCTCATAATATTAGACAATATCATGAAGACTATAAAGTTTCCTAACGTTCTTTGAGTCAAACTTTTACTATACTTTGAGTCTGTACTTTTACTATACTACTCTAAAGACCCTAGGGAGGCTACCACTACCTAGTGAAAGAGGCAGAGGGAAACAAGAACAAAACAATAGCAGTAGCAATGTGTACTACATCAAATATGTGCATAATTAATTTTATGACAGGAAATAAAAGAAAGTGTTAATTATTTTTCATGGCTCAATTAAGGCCCCCCTCTTTTTTTTGCATAATTATTATGCAAAAAAGTTCAGCTTTGAAAATTAATCTTATCCATTTCAGAGACAGAGTAAAATAAGACAGATTGGAAGAGACTAAAGCATTGTTCTGCCATTTATGAAGTTTTAATATGATGACATTTTGCCTTTATTTTACTGATCATAATTTAGTATTTTTATCCGTTTTATTATGTTACTTTCATTTTTATTCTTTCCACTATTTATTTATATTTAATTTGCTGTTATAGTCTTGTTTCCTGAGATGGATGTTGAGTTTATGGATTCAGAATTTTTCTTTTTTCTAAAATATACATATACTGGTATAAATTCCACTATCTAAACATTTCATCTGCATTTCACAAGTTTGGACACATTGGATTTTTGATATATTAAATTCAAAATTGTTTTCTAAATTAAATTGCCATTTCCTCTTTAACATAAGTGTTATTTATTTTTAAACATATGAAGATTTTATATTTTTACTATTTTTTTAAATTTTGAGAAAGACAGAGAGAGAGAGAGAGAGAGAGCAAGTGGCGAGGGCACAGAGGGAGAAAGACACATAGAGAGAGTAAGAGACAGAATCTTAAGCAGTCTCCATGCTGAGCCTTGAGGCCCAGAGCTTAATCTCATGACTGAGAGCATAACCTGAGCTGAAATCAAGAGTCAGACATTCAGCAAACTGAGCCTCCCATGTGCCCCAAACATAAGGCAATTTTAAACATCTTTGACTTCTAGCTTAAGTCTACTATGGTTAAAGAATATACTTTTATAATTTAAATCATTTACATTTTACTGAGACTTGCTTTCTAATCCAGAATACAATCAATTTTTATAAAACTTCTGTGTGAACTTAAAGTAATGGTACTCTGCAGTTCAGGGGTACGATGTTCTCTACAAGTCAATTATATCAAGTTTGTTAAATGTGATTGTCAGTATCTTATAGTCTTACAGCTTACATGTCTGCCTTTTTTGGTAAGTTCCTAATATATGGTTAAATTCACCAAGATAATTATAAATTTTTCTATTATTCTTTTAATTCTGCCAAATTTTACTTCATATATTTTGAGGCTATGCAATTAGATAAATAAAACTTTTGAATATTATATCTTCCTGGTGAATTTAGTTAATGATCATTATGATGTGTTTTCCCTTTATCTCTAGTATGCCTTTTGCTTGAAAGTCTAAATTTTTCTGATAATGACACAATAGCTTTCCTTTCGTTAGTATTTGCATGGTATAACTTTTTCATCTTTTTACTTCCAAACATTATTTTAAGTGTGTTTCTTATATGCAACATAAACATATTTTTCTTTTATATTCTGCAAAATTGATAGAAACTACTTGGGCAAAATGAATTTTTCAAATTTATTCATTATACTTATTAATAAAGTAACATCAGGGACTATTTATATAACATGCACCACATTCCTAAAATATAATGAACTATTTACCATACTTATTTTTACAACTTTAAATTTTATTTAGTCTTCAATCAGCTTTTATTTTTAAAAACAAATTTGTTTTCTTAACTCATTTTACAACTTTAATAGTTCTTAAATATTTAGCCTTATCTGTATAGAACATTAAAGTCAGCACTGGGTCTGTATATTATAGAGGGGGTAGTGATTTATAGAGTTAATATAGCATAACAATTTAGAACACAGAATCAAGAGTCAAATTCGGTTTGTTCCACTTAGTGATTGTATGTCACTGGGGGAATTATTTGGCCTCCTGTGTTTCAATGTTATCATCTGTAAATAGGGTAGGCAATAATGATACCTACGTCATAGTGCTGTTGCAAAGACTAAACAAATTATTTTGTAGAAAGTGCTTAGAGCCCTTCCTGATATGTAAGAATCATTGTACACATATTTGCATAAAGCAACAAAATGGTATTACTAGTTATTAGACCTAATAATATTAAAATGAGTTCTTAGCTATTAAAACTAGTCTTATTAGATCTTCAATGACAATTGCAAGGCTGTGGACTTCTATGTGGAACTTCTGCCAACACACCTGGATGCCTCTGTGCTTTTGCATATGCTGTTCCCATGTCATTGATATTCAGTCTCTTAGATCTGGAAGTCTTCAAACTCTGAAATCCAACTCTCTACCAAATTATCTAATATTCCTTTTTAAATTCTGGATTTGTATTTTCTGGCTCGACAGCTACTAGCCATATACTGTTATTGAGCTCCTGAAATGCAGCTAATCCAAGTTTTGATTTGTTTAGAAGTATAAAATGCATCCTGAATTCCAGAGCTCAAAAAGAGGGAGAAAGAGGGAGAAAATATAAAATATCTCAAAATATCTCATTAATGACTTTTATATTGGGCTGAATAAAATGCATTATTAAGACCATTTTTACCCATTTATTTTTTTTTTAATTTTTTAACATTTATTTATTTTTGAAAGAGAGAGACAGATCACGAGCAGGGGAGGAGGAGAGAGAGAGGGACACACATAATCAGAAGCAGGCTCCAGGCTCTGAACTGTCAGCACAGAGTCCTACACGGGGCTGGAACCCAGGAACAGTGAGATCGTGATTTAAGCCGAAGTCGGATGCTCAACTAACTGAGCCACCTAGGTGCCCTTACCCATTTCTTTTTACAGTTGATCATTGAACAAAAAAATGAAGGTTAGGGGTGTTGACCCCCATACCGTCAAAAAATCTATAAGAACTTTTGACTCCCCAAAGGTGAACCACCAATAGCCTGCTATTGACCAAAAATCTTATTTAAAATCCATGTATAAGTAGGGGCACCTGGGTGGCTCAGTTAGTTAAGCGTCTGACTTGGTTCATGTCATAGTCTCACAGTTCATGAATTCAAGTCCCGCATCATGCTTTGTGCTGACAGCTCAGAGACTGGAGCCTTCTTGGGATTCTGTTTCTCCCTCTTTCTTCCCCTACCCTGCTCACAGTCTGTCTCTCTCTCTCTCCCTCTCTCTCTCTCTCCAAAATAAATAAATATTAAAAATTTTTATTAAAAATTCAGTGTATAAGTAGACTCTTGCTGTTCAAACCCATACTGTTAAAGGGTCAATTGAACTTTTTAACATAACTACTAGAAAATTAAATTACATCTACCTTGCATTACAATTCTGTTGGGCAGTGCTAACCTATACAAATCATTTCCTTCCCATCCATGTGTTGTCACAGAACTTAATCGCCCACTTCTCTGTCATCATATATTATATTGTTATATAATTTTGCTTTGCTTTGATATTCCACTTCCAGATTATTAGCCCTTCAAGGGTAGACCTATATTTTATTCATTTTTAGATCTGGATAGTTAATGACATGACTCAGAGTTGTTTCTCCATAAATGTGTTGAATAAGGTAAGATTTATAAAATATATATGTTTCAGTGATAATAAACAAGTTAAGATCGTAAAGATAATCTGGCTATAAAAGAATAATCATAAGTAATATGTGATTCTATTTACCAAAGAATAATAGATCCACAATTATAAATACAAGTAGAAGTTAGGATTGAATTATTTAGAGCCTAGTAGAGCCAATGAGATATGATTCAAGAAAAATACAGAGCCCATATAACCAAGAAAGCACAGAAAGGCCATATATCCTTGGCCAGAATGTCCAAAATCATAAAGAAACATTTGGAAGAAGTCAGTAACGACTCCACTCTACTACCACCTCCCCTTTCTCCCACTGGGGATATAAAAATCTTTATTGATTTGTAGACTCTTAGAATAGCATTTGATCTTTTGTTTAAGATAAACAATCTGTGTTCTTTTAATCTTTTCTAAAGTATTCCATTTTCCAAACCTTGTGATCACTATCAGTGTAATTTAATTTAACAAGCTTTCTCCTATCTATGAGGCACTGTGCTAAATGCTATGGAGGACACACAATAAAGATATGTGTCTGGCTTCAACAACTTAATAATAAGTAATGAGAAATAGATATATAAACTATCCTTAACTCAAAGCAGAACAAAGAATAATAGTTTTGCAATGCAAATCAAGAATTATAAGCATGCAGGAGAGAGATAAGATAAGGAATGGGGCAGAAGCCTTATCCCCTATAATATGGAGACTTCATGCAAAAGAGAGCCACACTTTAGGAGGATCCATATGTCCTGCAGGGATTTTCTTCCAATGGAGCATGAAAAACGAATTACCTTAGAAGATACAGCAGGAAAAAGGAGCACCGTACATATAAGCAATTGTTTCATTCTATAGATAGACTTCTACTCAAATGTATCACACTTCTATTATGTGATAGACATAATGCTACACACAGGCATGTGAAAAAGAATAGGAAACAGACCGTACTTTTAAAAACATAAATCGAAATCTAGGGTAAAGGAGCTTATGGAAAGCTAGACTGTGATGTGAGAAGTATGATGGTAAGTGTTGTTATAATAGAAGCCATAGAGCCAAATGCCTCTGCTTGAGCACAAGACAACCTGACGCGCTCTAATGACTAGATTAAAATATTTGAGGTTTTTCTATTTAATTGTTTTTATTTTCTATATGCTTGCCTGTCCTTTACCTTCTGTCTTTAAACACCACAAAAATAAGAACTATAGCTAATATATTTTTTAATCACAGCTCCATTCCTTTGTTTTATGTTCACCCATTGACCACTCAAATACCAACATTCCTTAGGCACCTAAAACAAAAACAAAACAAACAAACAACAAAAAAAACAACTCTCACAGGAATCTTCAGTATTAACACAATTCTTGAATAATAGGATAACTAGTGTCTGTGACCTCTCCTTCCTTAAAGCAGTTTTTAGTTCCTCAGAGCATACGTTGACATGTACTTTGGTACTTCTCTGATGTTTTCCATTGCCAGGGATTCTGATTGACTGTGAAAGGGTGGTTCTTTGATTAAGAAGTCTTAGAAAACAGAACCATGTAAAACATGTTTAAATTCCAATAGATATCTGCTGATTACAAGTCACTGTATCTGAAAGTAGTCTCTTACCTTAAGCTTTTCTGAAAATTAGTTGTTTCTTTGACAAAAATAACTAAAAAGGCTTTGAGTTCCTCTGAATGGAGAGTTTGGCAATAGTCAAAATAACAACGTTTTTAACCTCACTGATCTCAAGTTGAAAGTGTCCACCCACTGCAGTATAAACACTGTAAACAGAAGTGGTAGAAAACATGCTGAGTAGCAGTGTTCTCTGTGTCATTGTGCTAGTTCATATCTGGATACCTTTCTTTGCCTATTCTCTTATTTTAGCAATAGGTAGATACTGTATTGACAAGTCTACAAAGGCAGATTTGGGGGGAGGCCATAGGGAAGAGTTCCTGATGAATGTAAGCTCATGATGCTTTGCCTATTTTCAAAAAGAGATATGCAAAGCCCTGACCTTGTGTTTGTTCTTGTATGCCAAAGGATTTGCAAGGCAGATTACCTAGCAGAAGAATCCCAACATTTATGCAAGATTACTCTTTGTTCTTCCTTGGAGAAACAAAGCTTTCTGAAGCCAGAAGCCTTACTGGCAATATTCTGGAGTCCCTTCAATTCAGGATACATCACAATATGTTCCTAAAAATTCGTTTATGATTTGTCCTGGGAAAAACATGAGTCACATCATAGTTTACAATAAGTCACACTAAGGGATGCAGTTTCTAAGGAGCTACCAAGAAGTGGACTAAAGGCATAGTGGCTCTAACATCCACAGCAACTCATACGAAGGGCTTTGCACAAAATCAACCAATAACTAAGGGGCAGAATAGAGACCTTCAATCATATCTCTTACTGATAGAGCAGTATGAGCACACAACAGGTACTCTGGCAGTGTTGAGGCTGCCATTGCACCTCACTCATGCATATGTAAACATGCACACACACACGCACACACACTCATGACACACACACAATCAATCATTCAGTCAGGCACTGCAGGATGGTGGGATGACTGGCATGCTTCCCCTAAGTAGTTTAGAAGGTCTTAGTTTAGTAAAGAAAAATAAGTATTAAAAAGAAACATTATAACCAAATATGAATACTATAAAACAATTATATCAAAAAATGCCATAAGAACCAGGAAGCATGGCTAGGTTTGCTATCATCATGTTGTGCACAGTGCCCTGTACTCTAGTGATTGTGACTGCGATATTCTGGTTCCCCTACTGTATCATGCAACCCTTAAAAAAGAGCCATCATGCCTTATTCATGTATGAATTCAGTGAAGTTGTGTGTAACATTTATCTTGTTAGGTACTTAGCATGAGTTCAACCATATCCCTATAATTGAGGAGCTCACAGCCTAATAGGAGAGAGAGAGACATAAAATGTTTCTCATTTCAATACAGTGCCAGAACATAAAACATTCTTCATATAAGAAATAGAATAGTTTAGTATTAATGCTTACTGAGCTTCTATTATGGGTCAGATACTACTCTGATAGGTTAACCTCAATTCATGTAATGCTCATAACCCTTGAGGTAGCCATAATTACTATCCACATTTTACCAACGAACAAACTGATGCGAAGAAAATTTAAATATATTGCTTAATGTCACAGAAGTAAGAGGTAGAACAGATGGGATTTCATTTTTTAAAAAATAGAGCCTCAGAAATCATACATTCAATCATTAAAATCCACTGCTTTTTATGGAATATTAACACCAGCCCTTAACTGTCTTGTATACAATTTTCTCATCCAAAAAATAAGGGCAAAATTTGTTTTTCTCTAACAGAGATCTTTTAACTATTAATTAAAATTATATATACATTCTTGGATCAGGGTCAGGCTCATAGGATATGGGGCCATCAAGTTTTAATTCTTAATAGTAAATATTTGTGAATACATGAATATTTATCTCGGGGAGTCTTTTAAAGAAGTATATATAATCATCTCACTAGGTCTATTTATCTCTAAGGCGGTAAAGCTGTAGCAGATACTCTTGTAAGATTTCATCTCACCCAAAGAGGCTCGTTGAATTTGGGGAGCTCTGGGTGTCATGTAATAACCCAGGCATGAGCACCGAATGCCCCTGGGCTCTACCTTGTGCAGATTACATCAAGATTAAGTGCCTTGTCTCTGCATCTAGAAAATATTATAGGAGCCCTAGCCATTATTTATGGCTTCCGAAAGTTTCCAATGTGATTGCGTGTGACAAATATGTCAATCTCAATGCTGTGATTATGCAGGCACCTAGCACAGAGAGTGTGCAATGTGTAATATTAGTGACTCTCAATTCTCTTGGGGATGCGTTTAGAATAGTGAATTTTGTCATCTCGCAGTGCTTTCCCCACATCAGCTGTTCTTCCTGTGCATGAATTTCACATCACTGAACATTTTATTCAGACCAGTGCATATGGACAATAATTCCATTATGTTTCAAGATGGAGAATAAAAGCCAAAAATATATTTCGGTCAAGATTACCTTTCTTGAAAAGGGTAGGTGCTGACAGTTTGAACTCAGTTTATTTAATCTTAGAAAGATGACTTACTGTATTCAGATGATCTACTTCTAACACAAAGTGAAAATCTTTCACTTTTCCCTAAACTATAGCTTCCTCTTTGTCTCCTATCACCTTTCTTTCCAATGGATATGTTCAAGTTGTCAGAGACAGAGATAAGACAAGAGGGAGATTTCCTATAAGTGGAACTAACATCAGCATTAGAAATAGTACCAGCAGTTGCAGAAAGGGATTGACGTCCCTGTAACTCCTGTCTGGGTGTCAAGATTAAGGCCATGGAATGAAGGGTCTCATATGAACGTTTGTTACCAGTGACATTTCACAGGATCTTTGCTGGTACCAACTATGCAGCTATAGCCAGCATGTTTCATCATTCTACTTATAATAGTTTTTTCTACCAATCTCAATTTGGAAACCATTTACTTGCTGATCCAAATTGGATCAAAAAGTAAATCCATGTGGTCCAATTCCTTGTAAATTCATCTTTGTAGTAAAGAAAACGTTCTCTATCAACGATCTGATTCTGAACTTCATGTTAGAGCCAATGACAGAACTCAGAGATTTTGAACCCCGGTTGCCACTTTTTCCAAAGTTGCATTACTTCCTAAGTTAGAAAACTTTAAAATAAAGTCATTGTAATGCAGAAGGAAAACTTCCAAAGAAAATAAAAGATAATCATGACATATTTCAAAGCTGCCTTTTAACATAGCAATTAAATCAATGAGATTAGTACAAATGAGGGATGATCACATGGAAATACTTCAAGAAACTCATAGTCACAGGTTTAAAATAACAATGTAGAGGTAAAAAAATCAATAAATGTGTGATTTAACAAAAGACAAAAATTGTAAAAACTTAAAATCTTTCAGACAAAAATGAGTGGGAACATCTGAAACACCACTTCTGTTTGCTATTGAGAGTGATTTTACTATTCACTCAGCTTTGTAGCTAATTAGAAATACTTTACTCTCTCTTCTTTCCTTTATGGAAGTGAGGAAAAGATAATCAGGAATACTTTGAAACATTCCCAGGGAGGGGGAAAAGACAGGTGTTCAAGTTGAATTTCTTTGCAAATATGCTAACAACACAATGTAGGGTAATAGATTAATAATATTTGCTACAAAGAGAATGCTTCTCTATGGAATACTCTTAGAAAGATGCTCTTTAATTTAGGATTTCTCATGATAAAGAAATCTAGACTCTATGAAATTACATAGCATACACTCCTGGAAAATGTCATGACAGCTCTATAATAATATGGGTATAAAATAGAAATGTTTCATAACAAATGCTCACAAATAGATACCTCACTTAGAGACCCTTTCTCTTACTGTGGGCAAGAAAAAGTGTCTGATACAAAAACATGGGCCTGGGAAGCCACATGAGATGTTCAAGACCTCTTCCAGGTTTGCCTATGCTGCTTGCTAGCTAGTGTCCTTGATACGGACTAAGTGCAGAGATTCATTTGAGAATGGTATGACAATCAGATATTTTGTGATAGCTCTTACTAATTGTAACTATTAACCTTCATAGGGGCTTCTGCATGACTGACTTTGGCTCAGGCCATGATCTCACAATTCATGAGTTCAAGCCCTGTGTTGGGCTCTGTGCTGACATTGCAGAGCCTGGAGCCTGGAACCTGCTTTATGTTCTGTGTCTTCCTCTCTCTCTGCCCCTCCCAGACCCACACATTCTCTCTCTTACCTACCCCCTCTCAAAAATAAACATTAAAAAAATTAACCATTAAACTTCATAAAAAATGAGATGAAAAAAATCTCATCCTGGAATATTAAGAAAAGGTAATCCTTGGCACAAAATTGTAGCCAAATTTCTGATATAATATGTTCTTTAAAAAGAATATCTATCTATCTATCTATCTATCTATCTATCTATCTATCTATCTATCTGTCATCTATCTATCTGTCATCTATCTATCATCTATGTACCTGCCACCTATAGTAAAGCTTTGAAGACAATTGTGGCCCATGTCCACAAACAAAACTAAAATATTAATTAAGAAGTCAGAGAATATTTGTAAATGTTGATTCTAAGTACCTTGAAGCTTTTTTCTAGTTATCTTTTTATCTCAAGATGATTAAGATGGATTGATTGATGAAAATGGAAACTTTAAAGCTAAAGGCTGGCAGAATATACAAGAGTAAAGTAGCCAGTACTACTGCTTTTTTTCCTCTCTTAGGGAAGAATTTTTGCTGAGTTGCAGACAATTCATTGAGTCATACACATGTGTTCAGTGCCATCTTTTTTTTTTAATATTAGGTTTATTTTATTTTATTTTATTTTTTAATAGTTTATTATCAAATTGGTTTCCATATAACACCCAGTGCTTCTCCCCACAAGTGCCCCCCACCATGACCATCACCCCCCTCTCTCCTTCCCCCTCCCCCTTCAGTCCATGGTTTGTTTTCAGTATTCAGTAGTCTTCCATGATCTGTGTCCCTCACTCTCCCCCACTCTCTTTCCCCCTTCCTCTCCCCATGGTCCCCTGCCAGGTCTCTCCTATTAGACCTATGAGTGCAAACATATGGTATCTATCCTTCTCTGCCTGACTTATTTCGCTTAGCATGACATCCTCGAGGTCCATCCACTTTGCTACAAATGGCCATATTTCATTCTTCCTCATTGCCATATAGTACTCCATTGTATATATATATATATACCACATCTTCTTGATCCATTCATCAATTGATGGACATTTAGGCTCTTTCCGTGATTTGGCTATTGTAGAAAGTGTCACTATGAACATTGGAGTACATGTGCTCCTATGCATCAGCACTTCTGCATCCTTTGGGTAAATCCCTAGCAGTGCTATTGCTGGGTCATAGGGGAGTTCTATCGATAGTTTTTTTGAGGAGCCTCCACACTGTTTTCCAAGCGTCAGCACCATCTTTTATGCACCAGCTGCTGTGTTTGATTCTGGGGTGAAAAAAAAAGATGAATGACATACGTTAATTCTATTAAGAAGATACTATTATAATAATAAGGTAATGTAGGAAAAGTATATAATAATATGGTGCAGGAAATGCTCTGAACAAAACTACCAAGAGATAATTGATACATGCAAGAAGAGGAGCAAATGCAGTCTTGGGCAGGTAAATGGAAAGCTATGAGCAGTGGAACATAATAAAAAATATGTTACTTTACCATTTTTACCTCAAAAGAAATAATCTTTCTTTTGAAAATAATTTATGCCAACAGTTGTGCATAGCAGTAACAAAATATAATGAAGATACTGCCTAGGAGGTCTTTAGCATCTCTTATCTGAAGAAAAGATAAATAGAATTGAACAAACTTATCACCTTGTTATCAAGTATAAGAATCGTGTTAGTACTTACTTGAAATATTTCACAGAATCAAAATGTAACAGACTGCACCACTCTGATCATTCTCATTTGCCTTAATGAATGTACCACATGGAGCTTTTCCAATCAGAACTATTGGCAGGGGAGAAGCTCTAACCTGGGCACAGGAGGAAGCCTGATGTTTTTAGAAAACACATGAATATTTCTAAAAATAAGGCAGATAAAATGCAAACTGGTAAAACACACCCAACATAGTTGACTAATGCTAAAATTTTAAATTTTTCTCTTTCCCACTGTCTCTCCATATTTCATGATATGATCATTGTTTCTTTGGGTTCTTAATTTTGTTGGCATCTATGTATAAAGGGAATAACAGGTGCTTCTAGTCTTCAAACCTGGAACATTTATATATGTGAAATAACAATTTTCTGATTCCTTTCTGAGTTACCACAATCTGTGTTTCATGGATTTTTGTATTCAGTTAGAAATGGCTTCAAACGGAAGTCATAACTCTATTTCCACTAAAAAATCACCAGTTGCTTTATCCAACTCTGGAAAACTCATTGATTCAGTGAAAAAAAAGTCATGTGTAAATGAAGTTAATTATTTGAAAGACTCTCTGGTTGACAAGTTTATTTGATAAGTACAGAGGTACTAGGAATTCAAGAGCATGTTTTGGAATGCTACTTTAGCCAATGATTTAGCTCTCTTTCTTTAGTGATAGTTGTCAACTCCTCATATAGAGAGAATGTGTGAAGAATTTTAAAAATCTAGTATCTATACGTGGCAGGCATTGTTCTATTATATTACAGTATGTGTGAATATACTATTATATATATATATATATATATACATATATATACATAATCTCCTTTAGTCCTTAAAAAATAAGAAGTATTATTATTTCTTACTTCACAGGTAAAGGCTAAAAATCAGAGAAGTTAACTTTTTCATTGTATAGCTATTGAAATGAATAGAGCTGAAGTTTAAGTTTATGTTTAATCACCCCTCACATGAGCAACAGATAGCTCCATAAAGCTTCCTGTTATTACTACAGGGAGGCAACTGAAGAAAAAATATATATATTATATGTATATACACACCAACACATTTCTCATGCTGGGAAGAGAAGGATGATAGATAGATACATAAATATCCAGATACCTCGATACAGAGGTATATGATAGATAGAAAATAGATGATTGATTATAGATAAATCACAATGCTAAATCTGTTAAGAATGTATCCTTTCTACATAATTATAATTAAATATTATATATTATATATTATAAATAATTACAGAAGAGGTATATTTTTAAAATTGTAATTCCAGAATAGTTATACAGTGTTATATTAGTTTCAGGTGTACAATATAATGATTCCACAATTCTATACACTACTCTGTGCTCCTCATGATAAGTGTACTCTTTAATCTCCATCATCTATTTACTCATCTTTCTACCCACCTTTTCTCTGATAATCATCTGTTTGTTCCTTACAGTTAAGGGACTGTTTTCTATTTTGTATCCTTTTTATTTTGTTCACTCATTTTGGCTTTTAAATTCCACATAGGAGTGAAATCATATAATATTTGTATTTCTTTGACTGATGCAGCATTATACTCTCTAGTTCCATCCATGTTGTTGCAAATAGCAAGATTTTGTTTTTTTTATGGAAGAGTACTATTCTAGTATGCATGTATATATGTATATATCATATATATATTTAATAATTCACCTATCAAAAAACACTTGGGCTGCTTCCATAATTTGGCTATTGCAAATAATGCTGCAATGAACATAGGTTTTTTCTATGATCACATGAACTAAGAAACATGAAAACACTTTGAAAAATATATGGTGATATTAAAATATGGGGTATTTTTTATTATTTTATAGAGTGAAAATCATTCAGAACTAATAAGAAGTGCATAGCAGTGTGAAAACAAGAGTCCAGAGGGGTTGAATAATTTATTCACTAAAATCCACATTTTAAAGGAGTTCCAGCCTATCTCACTGGTCAGATTAACTCAACAATGTTGTCACTGGCAACATGATACAGGGTTTGTGCATTCCTGTTTTATTTTCTCTCACTCACTCAATGGTGAACTCATCTGGAAAATGAAGAGAGAAGCAGATGAGGAAGCTGTTTAAATGCTGCTACTTCTGGGTTCAAATTTATGTAAGCTCTGCTTAATCTTAGAAAAAGGAAGGTTGGGGTTTCTTAATTCTCCAAATCCCCAAATAAACATGGTCTGCTGTAGACAGGAAAATTACACCGAGTGAGGTTTTTATTCAATATTACCTTGTGCATCCTGGTTCTGAAACATCATCTTAATAGATAAGTCCTTCTTGTAGTTAAGCAATTACAAGAACAATAACATTGATTACAATTTACAAAAATGACATTTTGCCCTTAGCTATAGATGGCGTGCTTTGAGGAAGCAGTGATGTCACCCCAAAGCATTCCCTGAGTTCCACACTGATTGACATCATTACTTTTGTCTTTCTATCTATACCTAAATGATTATGTGAGTCCTCAGTACAGCAAAGGGTGAGGGACAAACATCAAGGAAACACAGTGGGGTAGGACTGGAATTCAGAAAAGGCCAGATTAATTATGTTTTTATAACTCTACTATTTGCCAGACACCTGGGATTTGTTTTTACTAAGATTTCTCTTTCAATATTTACAATCGTTTTATAAGAATGTTTTTAAATTATTTCAAAGTTTTCAGATAAGAAGAAATAAATCCAGAAAGGTTAACTTGCTTAGGTAGTGATTGCTGGAGTCACAAATTAAAATCCAAACCCATAGGCCCATGTTCCTGTCACTATATTCATTTTCATTTTTGTTTTGATGTGATCATATTACTAGTAGGGGAACACTTATATCAAAAAAATCACAGAGAAACTCATATGTTAAAACAGATAAAATAGATATACCAGTAGTTAATATAATTGAAATGGAGGTCATGAATAGGAAGCATCCACTGATAATACTTCAACACCCCTGCATTGACCCCTATAGCATTTTTTCCAAAGTTTTGTCTCTTTCGAGAACTTTAAGAAATTATTCGACTCAGCAAGCTAACTTGAACCATTTCTCTGGAAATTGATCATGCTGAATGCAGATGGAGGTTAAGAGAATGACATGGAATGAGCCTACTGGAAGGGAGAGGTAAACAACTGGAGGAGAAAAGAATGGGATCACAAATTAAAATTTTCTATTTCACAATTCAGCCTATGATCATTCCCAGCTTAAGACAGACACTCAATGTCATTTATGCTAATAATTTAAATGCAAGTCTAATTTTGACCATCATTCACTTAGATTGTGAATCATACATTTTCCTAGTCACACCTTACATTAAAGAAAAGTTGGACTTATAATTGCTTCATTTTTCCTTAAAGAAGAAAGGTGAATAAATGCATCTTAAAGGAACCATTAATGAAAAAAAATGGCATTTTAATTAATATGCCTTTAATTAAACAAAATAAATTTTCTTCATAAGATCCTAAGTGATTTTTCCCACCCCCTCTAGGCAAAACAGCAGCATTAAATGTTTTAGCCCATTAAGTTCTAAAGTTTTAAGTGACTAAAAAGGTAGGTTCCCACATTCATAATACAACTAACTCACAATGGAAAATTAATAGCTCCTAAGTGAAACTTCTGTTGAAGGCAAATCGTATCAAACATTTTCCTGAGATAAGCATTTTTTAAAATGTAACTTATTTTAACTTCTGTCCTCTGCCCCCAGTGAGCACAGTCCAGGAAATGAACACAGCAGCCATGATGAACCAGAGTAACTGGACAAGGCAGATTGTCCTTTGGGATCCAGATAAAGACTGAGGCTGAGGAAGTGGAATGCTTGGATCTGGGGCAGTATGAAAAATCTACGTACAAAAATAAAGTGGACAGAGGTCATTAAAAGAAGACAATTTCCATTTGCATCATAAAATGATGTTTGAGAGTTATTAAATAATCTTAGAACTATGTGCTACTTAATCAGCTTCATGGCAAGAGATGCTTGATACAAAAGGTATCCTACAGCAATTATACTTTTCTTTTCCTCTTACACTGAGTAATGTTCTTTCTCTAGGTTTTCTATTTTATCCTCCCCAATTTCCCAACAATGAATTTCAGAAGATTTTCCAATAATTTTAAAGAAATCTTTATATTTACTAGAAGAGAATAAAAAGTTCTTTGAATGATGTTTTAAACTAGATTTTTAAAGTGTATCTTATTTCTTTAATTGGCAAACTTTTCTCCCAGAGCCTAGCCAGTGATAATCTGAAGGATTATCACATTGGTAAAGTTTTGATCCTGTCCATGTGTAACAAAACCAAAGCAGACAATGAATTGTGTTGTACGGAAGTTCAGTGTCTATGAATGCAGGTCTGGATTAGATGAAACTGGGTTTGTTTGACTTCTTACTTAACTAACTTCATGACCATGGGCAAGTTAGTCAACCTTTCTAAGCTTTAGAGAATGATAGTGATGAACTGCATGAAGCAGTGTTTTTAAGGCATGAAGGTGGAAGTGTTTATAAAATTTAGATTACTAATGTTTATGTACACATTTGAATGCAATTGAAACTTAAACATTTGTAACCTTTATATTGTAAAATATGATGACAAAAATTACTGGGTGGAGGCTGGACATGCATTGGTGCACACAATCCCAGGGGAAAAAAAAAAGAAAGATGCAGGACATCTTAATAAAACACCTCATCAAGTAAATTAAAAAAAAAAGACCAGTAATTATTAAACAATAGCTACAGAAGAGATACTTTCTGTGAAATGTGGGTTAAGTAAAGTTTCACTTTTTGCAACTGGAATCATAGTATCCATTGTTAGAATATTTTAATGATATAGGTAAATAGAATAATTTGGATGGAAAAATAGAGTAATTTGGATGTCCCTGAAAAAGTGGAGAGAAATGTTAGTCTTCTTCAGGTTTATGTTTAAGATTCTACAAAGTAGTGCACAACCTTCAATCAGCAAGAAACGTCAATGAAAATACTCTGACATGCCAAGACAATGCATAATAAACAGAATTCTGTTTACCACCTCAGTTAGTGGGTTTTGAATTTCAATATATATATAAACAAACCACTGAAGGATGCTGATTCAAAGCATAGGATACCAGGCCCATTCTAAGGCTTCTGATTCAATGTGTCTGATACTGGGCTTCAACAACTCTATATATAGTATGTGATTCTAAAGCGAGTACTCTGGTGACCATGAAAAATGCAAGCCAATAAAGGTTTTGTTTTGTTTTGCTTTTTGTGCATATATACTTCTGTAGAAAATTTGGAAAATAAAAGAGAAAAAAATTCTGAGAACGAAACAATTACTCATTGTCTCATCACTTAGGATAAGCTACTGTAAATCAATATAACCTCTAAGTATGCATATATAAAATTATCCACAGCTTTCCCCTTGCTGTATATATTGTCTGTAATATTGGACATCTGATTTAATATTACATCACATGAACTCCCATGAAGTTATTAGATACTGCCTGTGTATAAAATTCTGTGATGAACATAACTTTTTTTTCAGGATTTGAAGCTGTTCCATGGTCTTCTTGTGCAGTGTTGCTAAAGAGAAGTCTAATAATAGCTGTCTGGTTTCTTCATAGGTAACTTTTTTTTAATCTCTGAAAATTTAAAGGATTTTATCTTCATGTGTAGTACTTAAACTTCATCACTCTATATTTACAGGCCTTTTTATTTATAAATAAAAACTTATAGAATTAGAAAGATTGCACAAATGATGCTAAACCTTTTCTATATCTTCTTTTGTTTGCTTAACAATGGCTTTTACAGTATTATTGTCCATTTTAGGATATTTAGATTTCATGCCTCTCAATAACTAAGCAGCACTGAGTTTCATGGATATCCCATAACCTGTTTAACCTCTGTCAAACTGATAGAACTTTGTATTTTCCCAATTAAAAATAATGTTACAATAAACATGTTTTGACATATATCTTGGGAACATGTTTAAACATTTCTATAACATGAGTTCTTGAGAATTTTTTGTTCTTAAAATTATATATATACTTTTATACTCTTAGCTACTATTGCAAGTCTGGAAATCAGACACTGAAATAAATAAGAAATTTGTTGGGGGATGCTTTAAAGATTAATACCTATAACTGAGTGACAGAAGAAGATGAATTGTAATGAAGTTGCAGCAAAGGATTCAGCCAAAACCTCTCAGTTCTGGACCTGAGAGACACTTTAGAGATGTTCCTCACTGGGGCAAAAGAGCTGAGCCTTTGTAGGCTTACGTTTCAGAGTTATTGACTATATGAGGAAAGGAGCCTGGGCGTGGCAATGTGGTTCCCTTCAGTTCTCAGAGAAGCATCCAACTGAAATGTGCCAGCTACCAACTCTCAGCAGCTGAGGTAATAAGTGCTTCAGTATATGGAAAAGCAGGGATCTGGCCAGTGAACCAAAGAGTACATTATTCTCCACCTCTTTGTGTCAATTATAACCACATGTCTTATACAAATTATCGTAGAAACTCCTAATCTAGTGCTCCTCTTTTATTCAGGAAAATTAATGATATTATTAGTAGAATGAACTATAATCCTTCACATTCACAAATGATCCACATTATCTCCCTCTTCTATTTTATTTAGATACCCTTCACCTTTGATAAGTACCTCTGCTGGCTAAGATAACTTACTTAGTAGAGTGACCCATGAGGCATCAAAGACTTAGTTATTTAATAAAAACATTCCTTGTCTAAACTTCTAAGTAAGATCTCTAAGCTTCCAGAGCCAAAAACTGTGGAAATATTTCATAAGTGAGTCACTCGGAGTGATAGCAAGTGAAGTCATTACTCTATCTCTTCTTTTGTTTCTGGACTTATGTATTCTACCTATTGGAGACATAGCACCATATATAGGTCATTGGTTTGGAATATACACAACATCATGAAAAATGATACCCATATTCTCAGAGTATCTATCATCTGCAAGCGGGTACCATAGTTGCACCTTCACCAAAACTCTATAGACTAGTAGTTTCTGAGTGGTGTAGTATGTGATTGAACTAGTGCAGCCCGTGTTCACATAACTACTCTCATGCATACTTTGCTCTGAAAGAGAATCTCAGGTTGGTGGATCAAGTATTCCCTAAACCTTCAAATAGTAGTGATGACTGTAGCCCCATAAGCAGGAAAGGCAAATTAGTAATCAAAATATGTGTCATTTTTAGACAAGATGAATGAATTTCTGCTCCTTCTAGGGTGAAAGGTATCCAGTGACACCAACTGATCAAGTGATTGGTTGATCTTGAGGAATGGTGCTATAGAATAGGTCTTTTGCTGGAAATTTAGATGAAGGTTTGAGCAACTGTGGTGAGTGGAAGCCCATATTTTCAGGCATATATATAGCCTTCATCCTTGTTCTTAAAGCAGTCTCACTCATTTATACATGTATCAACGCCAGAGTGGCCAATGACAGATGTTGACTGATGTCAACTGACTGAATCATTCTATCTATATTCTTAGGAATCCTTTTTGGTGGATTTCTCTGATGAATATTAACTTATAATACAAATATTTTTATATTTAATGTCCTCTCCAGTAGGTTAATCCTCATTCCTCTTTACCAGACTTCTTGACTTCTTGATCCAAATTTTCTTTCTTTATGTATGTGTGTATACATGTATGTATGTATGTATTTGAGAGAGAGAGACCATGAGCATGAGCGGGGAGAGGGAGAAAAAGAACCCCAAGCAGGCTCTACATTGTCAGCACAGAGCCTGACATGGGGCTTGACCTCATGAACTCTGAGATGATGGCCTGAGCCAAAGTCAAGTTAGAATGTCAACTGACTAAGCCACCCAAGTTCCCTTGACCCAAAATTTCCGACCTTTTTAATCCTATATGCCACTGACCAACCAGCCAAGCCATTTACCATTTTCTCTATTTTTTCACAGGGCTACCTTTTTTCACACCAAGTGGGTGGCCATTTGTCTTCTGCTGAAAATATCATTGAATGATGGTCACTCGATAATGTAGTCTCAAAGAAGGAGATTGACATGTTCTTCACTGAGGAACTCATGGCCAATTACCATGCTATGGAAGGCCCATTTTGTGACCCCACTGGATTTTTTTAAATGAATCATTTGTTTATTATAAAAAAAAAGACATGGAGATAATTTATATGATGAAAGATTTCATAACTTCAGTGGAATGGACAGCTTTACATGATACCATTTCCCAAATGATTTATTTTAGTCTACATACTTTTCACAAAGTCACTCTGTGACATGGATACTATTCTCTCTGTCCTTCTTGATGGGCCTAAAGATGGGTTGAAAGGCTCATTCAGGCCTCTCAACTTTCTAAAATAAGTAGTACAAAAGGTTATATGGATTTCTCTTTCTCCAAAGGGTTCCAAAGCTTCTATTCCAAGGTCACAGTTCAATGGAGAGAGGGGGAAAATTGTACATTGTGCCTTGTGGGGACCCATGCATAGGTGGCTATGGTACTCACAATTCCTGACACTACTAGGATGAAAGTAAAATAGGTGATGTCCTCCAGTGTTCAGTTTGAGGCCACTATCACTAGAACTCTCTCAGGCCTGACAAGGCAGATGGGTCACAAGCATCCATTGTTATTGCTCCCACTACTGAATGTATTACTGAATATAATATATGTGCATCCCTACCTTCCTTAACCCACAGCCATGTAAGATAACATTAAAATTAAGATGACAGTTAAGGCCACCTTACTGTCCATATGGAAGATCATGAACTTACCCCACTACTGGCACCTAGTGTCATTATCCTCCCAAAACTAACCACTGTCAAACTTAAGGAATCTAAAGTCCACCATGAGACTACTTCCTCACTCAATAGCCCCTTGTAGTCTGTGCACAGGTTTGGGTACCTAGAAATTTACCCTAGATTATTGATGACTCAATGTCAGTTTCACCCTTGACACATGCAGCCTCAATTATGGGTACTTCCACAAAGAATATGCTCAAGTTGAAGAAACTTGGTATGCAGGAACTGATATAAAAAATACCCTTTTCAAGATCCCTCCCCACTCTGATTATCAGGATCAATTTGTCATTATGTAGAATGACTTGCAAAATATTTTAATATCTTTCCACAAGGCTATCTAAATCCCCTAGCTATCTGTCGGGCCATGACCTGGAGTAAATCCCACTTCCAGAGAACACTAACCTTCCACTATACTGATGACATCTCCTGGTGCACACAGACAAGGCCACCTCCTAAAAAGAACTGGAAAACCTCTTGACCCACCTGTGACAATCTGACTGGGTTATTAATACTGACAAGGTACAAGGACCCAAGTGAAATTCCCAGACAATATGGAAAAGGGCACAATGCTGCCTTTTGGAGGAGACAATTACCAGTTATTTGGCCTTCTCTAAACCCATAAATAAAAAGGAGAAGATCCTCAACCAGTAGAATGCCCTGGAGGTCCTCCAATGGGCCATCCAAGTTGTTCCCACTGACCAAACCCCACCAATTCAGATTTGCTATTTGAATCACTGGCTTCAGCAACCCCTCAATTTGCAAGCCGAAGGCTATGATGGAAGGACAGAAGCATTCCTTGAGCAGCATTTGGGTGGCTCAGTAAGTTAACCATCCAACTCAGGCTCAGGTCATGATTTCACAGTTTGTGAGTCTGAGCTCCGTGTCAGAGCCTGAAACCTGCTTCCCAGTCTGTCTTGCTCTTTCTGTACCCTTCCACCTCTTGCACTCTGTCTCTCTTTTTCTCAAAAATAAATAAACATTAATTTTTTTTTTAAAAAGGGGAAGTATCCCTTGGGCTTTCAGATCTGTATACTCTCAGAGTCTGCTTAATGAAACATCTTTGAGAAACCATTATTGGCATGTAATTTTGCTTTGGTGAATACTGTGTGCATGACTCATGACCATGAAGTATTTATGTGACAGGAAGTAATGCTATGCTTCTGAACAGAATCCTCAAATCACTGGGTGGGTGCAACTCAAGAGTTCTCTCTAGTGAAATACAATTGGTACATATAGAAGTGGATGAAATCTGGCTAAGCCGGAGACTCACAACACCAAGAAAGAGTATCAGGAGTATTCTTCTGTCTCACAGGTATATTGCTATATTGCTCAAGTATTCCTCTGCCCACCCCCCCCCAAGTATATTGCTGCTTTCACTGGCCAGGGGGAAACTCAGATATAGAATCTTCCTGGACCACACATGGCTCTGGTTTACTAATTACTTTTCCCAGCTAACTTCTACCAGGATGGAAAGAGCATAGCTTCCGTCTAACCTAAGTGAGACAGTAAAGGATGCTTGCCACAATAGCAGAGCTTCATGAGATATGACTAACCTAACCTCAGACTTCCTTGTAAACAAACTCCTCTGTGAGTATGAGACATTTGTATAATGTCTGCTTCTAGTAGGCTTTTTGTTACCTGTGTAGATATTTACCAAGAAGACTCTTCCACTGACAAAGGAAACCATAACCTATGAGAAGACTACATTTGTCAGCTAAATTTAGAGACTTAAAGCAACTAGAGTAATACCCATTGCTTCTTCAATCCATGAAAGGACAGTGTATGGAAATTCAGACACCATCCTAGACTAGCCTACACTCATGGATATCCACTGTTGTCTGAAGATGCCAAAAGATCATGAAAAATAGGTCCTACCTGTCAGACCATGCTCAAAGCTAAAAATACTGACCAGAGATAAATCTTTCAAGCCAATGGGCCAGGGAGTTCTTGACAAATAGATCACACTGGGCTTCTCATCCCACCCAGAGGTTTCCACTAGATCATACGCATTCCACTGACTTGGGCCATACTATTCAGGTTGTACAAGATCATATTTATCTCCTTATCAGGTTTTTTTGTGCACAGTGTATTTAATAATAGCCCCAAGATTGTGGCCCCAGTTACACATCTATGGACCCAATCACAAGGCATACAATGGATTCTTGTTCTGCATCATTCTCAAGCTACAGGAATGATTGAGCATTTTAATGGACAATTAAAAGACAAACTTAAGTGACTGATGGACAAAGTAAAGGTAATTCCAGCCTGGAATACAAATCTTAGGCAGTCAGTGTGGGGTCTCAATGCAGCAATTCCCTGAAAGTATAATTCTCATTTGTGTCATATGCTTTACTAGGTTATCTGATCTCTTCCTTCAACTGTACACTTTTCTTTTATAAATATTGACAGCACAGTCTTTGTAAGGTACCTGCAAACCTTTCCAACCTTTTCAACCTCCTCCTGAAAATTCAAATCAATGAGAGATTAAAATGTCTATTAAACAATGAGGAGTGGGAGACAGTAACCTCCTCCATTTACCACCAAGGTACAAACGATCAAATTTTTCCAAGGACTTCAAAAACAATGACCATCAATTTGAAGTCTCTACTTCAGCACTTCCCTTAGGTGGTCCTGCTGCTTGGCACCATGTACCAAAATGGATCAATATCAGTATATACAATAGAAACATTTATTGAACCACAAGAGGATCCAAGACAAGAGATTTGGGTAGATCATTCCAGAGGAATCATTAAGAGTGTTATCCTTGCCCATGATACAAGAAAGGCTTCCCACACCATAGTCAGTGTGGCAAGATCTTCTTTACTGCTAGGACCCTTTGAACCAAAGAGCTTGGGTACAGTATAGGAAAGATAAGGTGATATAATCTCTCTTCTCTCCCACAGAATAGCCTGTGTGAGTCCTGCATAGGTGAATTTGTTGCTGAATCTTCCCCAGACAGTTGTCACTGCCCTGAATGTGACACATTGTCACCCACTACCCAATCCTAAACGTTTGATTGATGTACTACTGAAAACCGCAAATGGACATTCCTCTAACCACAGATCTTTCTGATATCTCAGGTACTCCAGCCTTATTAATTTGCACTGAGGCTTTGCCACAACTAGACTCTGAAACTACAGAAGAAAAATGTCTCTCAGCCACCAACTCCACTTCTTATAGGAGCAACTGCAATACTTGGGAAAGGGAGCGTAGGATACACTATTAAGGCTGCTTAGGTCTAGACAGTGGCAGTCTCCTCCAGTCATCTACACTTACTTTTGTCCCACACAGACTCTTCAATTCTAATCAAATTTTTGCCCACCAGGAGGGAATTTTAGCTGGTTTATCCCCCAAGTAATTAATGATTCTACCCTCCCAACACCCTGTGAACCCCCTTAGAATATCATTTTGTTCACAAAAATCAGGCCTTCACTTCTCTTCCTTCTACCAATGTAATATGTATGTATGAGGCATTAATAAGAGACATCTAAGTCTTCAGAAAGTCTCTTCAGTTGAACATATCACACTATGCTGACTTACGTGGGCTCTAAAAACCAGGAAGACCAGTTACTTAAGAGAGTTGACAAGTGACATTACCAACTCTCTGCTCATGAGTGTGCTCCATGTGATTATCCTCATTGTTAGCATCATTCAATTAGAAAATGCTTCACATAATCTGTACCTGACCTTGCTTGTGGTCATTAATGATGCTACATCAGTTTTGAAGGCACAAATGGCCAACCTCAATTCTGTGACCCAAGTAACATTAGATAATGTGTGTCTGTGATTTACAACACCTCATTTTCACCTACATCAATAAAACTGGTGAAGTGAAACAGTTGATTATGAGACTTAAAAAGAAAGCCTCTTGGTTCTCTGAAGTAAACACTGATGGGTTATGGGACACCTCTTCTTGACTTGGAAATGGTTGGAAATGGTTGGCATCTATGACTCCAGGTGAGTCTGATTATCCTGCTTCAAGTGATTTTGGTCATAGCCTTGGCCCACTGTTGCCTTAGAATAATTAACCCATTTGGGCCCATAATGGGATAACCAATGTTTCTCAGTCTGGACAAGAAAGAACAAGGGGTGGAGTTGAAGAGTCTGGCTTCAGGTCAAAATCCTACATGTCATCTTTTAGGCCCAATTTTCACGTTTTCCACAAATAGTACTAAAAAATTATGCATTACTCGAGTGAAAAATCTAGTGTATTATTTGATGTCTACAGGCCCCAAATATATTTCATTTGAGGTAGTGGGGAGCATTTGACAGGTCATTATTTCTTCAGCTAAGTTATTATGAAGCAAACTCATAAAAATTTAAGTCTTAAGAAAACTTGTACACTGTAACTCTGACCTGCAACTGGTTGACTTTGTCAATGATCCATCCTTATCTCCAAGGCTCCCTGTCTTACTTAATACTTCTCCTCTACTCATGTATTAAGAGTTATTTCTCACTTCAAAAGATTCTAATGAAGTTCTACTTCTTACATGACAGTATGAGAAACTCCGAGGATATAGACTCCAGGGAAACTGATGAAAACTATTTTAAAACCCAACTATTTGAAAACTCTGGAAATGGTACAGACAACAAATGAAATAATAATTATTCAAGAAAAGCTACTAAAATTTGATAAGATTTGTGAGAGTCTGTGGGTGTTGGAACAAAACCTATATCCTCCTTTCCCAGCCTGGCTACCAATACGGAATCTCTAGACTGGAGCAGTCAAGTGGTATCTGATCCCTACATATTGGAGATAAAAACCTGTTACTACTACTATTATTTTGTCCCATTTAGTATTTTAATCTGAATATTCTATCTTTTCTGATTTTAATAGTACTTCTTATATCTTATTCTTTCTTAGTGTTTATGTAGTCTATCTTTCCATCATTCTTTTCAACTTAATTTGTTTCTCTTAGGTGTGCTTTATTAAGTAAAATATATCTTTGAGATGAAATAGTTTTTTAAAGTTTGCCTGGAAAATGGCTCCTGCCTAAATCTGTATTCAGTGCTCTGGTTCAATCTCTCTGGCTAAGATCTTCTAAAACCTGATATGACACATCTCTCTGGCTCAGTGGGTAGAGTGTGTAACTGTGACTCTTGACCTCAGAATTGTAAGTTTAAGCCCCACATTGGGTTTAGGGGTTACTTAGCAGAAAATAAATAAATAAATGATCTTAAATTAAAAGTTTTAATCTGTTAATGGTACCTTGTCTTGTTTCTGGCCTCATTATAGGTTTATTTTAGAAGGATAGGCAGGCAGATAAAAATATATACCTCTTAGATATAGATATATAAAGACACAGATATTTTCTCTGTCACTTCAAAACGATTTGGACAAGAAAGGAGCAAATAGGTGCCCTTAATCTATTCTCATGATCTACTCTCTTAGCATTTCTTTTAAATATGATGAACTTAAGTTCACAGAGAGTAGGAGATTTGCCTAAACTCATGGAGCTAATTAATAGCAGAAAGAAAACTAAGACACTGGGCTCTTAACTGCTATCCAGGACCCCTTTTCACTTTAATATGTCTTCAATACACACATTTAAAAAATTATGGTACATAAAGAATTAAATAAAAATATAATGGTTTTGAGAAAGCACTTCTAAATGACTTTTATAAATAATGCTTAAAATTGTAATGTTGCAATTGTTACAGAAGCTCTCCACTTTTAAAACTGTTCCCTCTTTAATAAAACCAATGCATTAGAAAGTCAATATATATCCTATTGATGTGCTCATTATGAGTGGAGACTGAGTTACAAAGATCAATCAATCACAATTGAATGCAGAATTTCAAGTGGATATCATTGGCCCAGCTGCAGCTCTCCAGTCTATAGGTGTTCTGCCTCTAAATCATCCACAATGATCAGACCTTTATTTCTTCCTGAATTAGCTAACCTTTCCTCAGCATTTCATATTATTTTTAATCAAAAATTTCTCTTCTATTTATCTCTAACCTGTTTATTGACCCTGAGTTTATAGGTAGGATTCAGATATGACTGAAATTGAAAGCCGTGGGAGGCTGCAAAGTTGGATCGTTTTTATTGAAGCGCTCAGAAGATTAACCACATGACCCTGTGATTTATAATAGCAGTTATAAGCCAAGGAGTTTTACACAATTGGATAGATTTCACAAATACCCTCCACAGCAGAACTCACAAAGGCTGGCTTTTTCTACTTATCATTTTTACTAGTGTTGTTATTGTTAATGGACAAATAAAAGAAAAATTACATTCAGATTAACATGCCAGAGTTTAACTCTAAACATTTTATGCTGCAGAGACTAAGCTCACATTATAAAAATAGGTCCAGCTTTAAAGTATAAACAGGGTACACAGTGAATAAATAAGAAGGATCTAGAATGGTAGTAAAATGAAAATGACCTTGTGAGATTGAAAAATTTCATGCAAAGAAAGTTGCATTTTGAAAGGAAAAGGTGCAAAGAGATCTTTTTAGAAAAAAGAAAGAAAGAATGTATAACTGAAATATAATCTAGGATGAAGTATTCTGAGCCAGTCTTCTCAGATACTACAGATGCTCAAAACAAATATAGTGAGAAAAAAGATATTTTTTCATAAAATAAAGTTATATATAGTTCTTATGTCTCCATGTCCAAAATAAAGCCAAATGTACTATATGTACATGTACTATAAATTAAACAAATATAAAACCATCGCTAAGTTATTTTTAGTTTCTTTTAAATATTAAAAAGATAACTAAGTTTATAATATACCTAAGAAAAGGTAAATAGAAAGAGCATGCATCAATGCTTGGTCTTGTTTCTACTTGTCAATTAATACTCTTCCTATTTGCAAAATAATTGGGGCAATTTATAAATTGTATGTAACAAAAACATGTAAAACACAGATGGAATCATTTCTTGTTCAGCTGCCTTCCTACACCATTCCCAGAAATACATGCCCTACAGTTCAGGGACTGCACTGTGCACTGCGCAGTGGAAGGAGAGCAAACTGTCTAGAACAAAGTACTAATTCCCAGTGAAAGAGTTGGATCACTTATTCTTATGAGATACCTAGCTGTTTCTGGGGTCTGGGTTCTGTAAGAGGCTAAAATATTTTTCAGATTTTAATACTGTGTGATACAAATGGGAGGAGAATAAGTAAAGGCTTGGAAAACAAAGCACACAGAAAGCAAGGGTATAGCTCCTAGTCCTTCTTTGCTTTTATCCATCTCCCTGGATAATGGGAATATAGTATCACGGATACATCTCCTGCTAAGTGGAATAAACTTAAATATGGAAACTGGGATCTTTGCTTCCCTGCTGGTAATATCTGAAGCTTGACAATAAATTATTCTATAGGAGGTTGGTTGCATAGGACCATAATATTTTGGCTCAGGTGGCTACTGAGGCAAGCTAAGAAATAAGAAGTCAGAAAAGATGTTTTAAGGTATGTTGCAGGCAGGGTTCAAATAGAGACACAGCAGTCCTATCTTTCTGTAAGGGTGAAGGCCAAGGCAAAGCTACTAAAAAGAAATATGCATAAAAGCAAAAACCAACACCACACATCAGAACAAACCAAACTGAGTAGGAGAATAGCTTCCTCTATCCACTGCCCATCACATAAAGTAGACATTCCTTTCTTTTCTGATGTCCCACCTTCAATCAAGGATGAGAGGGCCACCCATGAGTATACAGGCTCAAAGTGGAGAAATGGAGAAGGAACTGCAGAAAAGAGAGAAGTGGTTTACTGTGTTTTTGTTTTGCCATCCTGAAAGGTGTAAGGTGATATCCCATTGTGGTTTTGATTTGTATTTCCCTAATTTTTAATGATGTTGAGCATCTTTTCATGTGTATGTTAGCCATCTGGAAGTCCTCTTTGGAAAAATGTCCATTCAGAGCCTTGGATCATTTTTTTTATTGCATTCTTCATGGCTTTCTTTCTTTCTTTCTTTCTTTTTCTTTCTTTCTTTCTTTTTCTTTCTTTCCTTCCTCCCTCCCTCCCTCCCTCCCTCCCTCCCTTCCTCCCTTCCTTCCTTCCTTCCTTCTTTCTTTCTTTTTATTTTTTTAGTGGTGAGTTGTATAAGCTTTTTATATGTTTTTTATATTAGCCCATTATTAGGTATGTCATTTTCAAATATCTTCTCCCATTCAGTAGATTTCTTTTCTGTTTTGTTGATGGTTTCCTTTCACTACTATTGAAGTAGTCTCAATAGTTTATTTTTGTTTGTTTGTTTGTTTGTTTTCCCTTGCTTCAGGAGACATATCTAGAAAAATGTTGCTATGGCGAATGTCTGAAAAATTAGTGCTTTTGTTCTCTTTCAGTATTCTTATCATTTCAAGCTTCACATTTAGGTCTTAATCCATTTTGAGTTTATTATTGTGCATGGTGTAATCCAGGTTTCCCAATACCATTTATTGAAGAGTCTTTCTTTTTTTCATAGTATTTCTTGCCTCCTTTGGATTAATCCTCATGGATTAATTGACCATATAATTGTGGGTTTATTTTTGGGTTTTCCATTCCTTTCTATTGATCTTTTTGTCTATTTTTGTGCAAATACTGTTTTTACTACAGGTTTATAGTATATCTTGAAATCTAGAATTGTGATACCCCCACCTTTGTTCTTCATTTTCAAAATTGCTTATGCTATTCAGAATCTTTTGTTGTTCCAAAAACAATCCCATATTGCTTGTTCTGGGTGTATAAGAAATCCTGTTGGTATCTTCATAAGCATTACACTGAATCTATAGATTGCATAGGGTATTATGGACAAGAAATAACAAGGGTTGGTGAGGATGGAGAAATAAAGGAACACTTGTACACTGTGAGTGGGAATATAAATTGGTACAGCCACTATGGATAACAGTATGGAGGTTCCTCAAAAAATTAAAAATAGAAATAACATTGATCCAATAATTCCACTACTAGGTAGTTACCCAAAGAAAACAAAAGCACGAATCCAAAAAGATATATGTACCTTTATGTTTATTGCAGCATTACTTATAATAGCCAAGATATGGAAGCAACCTAAGTGTCTATCAATAGACACATTAATAAAGATGTGCATATGATGGAATGGAAGATATAAATACATAATGGAATATTATGCAGTTAAATTTATATTTTATAAAAGTGGGTGATATCATGCCATTTGCAACAACATGGATATACCTAAGAGGATTATGCTAAGTGTAATAAGTCAGACTTAGAAAGACAATACTCTATGACTTCACTCATATGTGGAATACAAAAAATAATAATAAACAAAAAGTATAATCATTCATGTAAATATAGAAAAAAACCTGATGGTTGCCAGAAGGAAAAGTTTGGCAAGATGGGCAAAATTGGTAAAGGGGTGTGAGACACACAGATTTCCAGTTATAGAGTAAATAATCCACAGGAATAAAGGCTACAACAGAAGGGCTATAGTCAATGATATTATAATAGTGTTGTTTGGTGACAGATGGTATCTACACTTGTGGTGAGCACAGCATAACATATAGAAAACTTGAAGCACCATGTTGTACACCTGGTTAAATACCATTTTATGTCAACTAAAAAAATTTTTAAATAAAAGGAAGTTGAAATCTAAATTATGTCACATATATTACCATTCACCAAAGAGAAACAGAAATTTTAACAGAATTCATTATGAATATTATCATGGATGAAGGTTTAATTAAAAATAGGGGAGAAAATTAAAATTTTTCTCTCAGTAAATTTGAGGATCCAGTGCCTAGAAGTATGTATGTAATTTTTACAGTTCAGTAAGCTTTGACTATATCTGCATTGAAAGTCATAAATAGGATACACATGATAGATAAGTACATAATTGATTGATTCTGAAGTATGCACTTCCTCTATGTTGGGACCATCAGACACCCTACTAAGAAATGAAGATTTGCACTGGGCTGAAAACATTCTTAGTCTGCCATGTTGCTGGGTTTTGAGACTTCTCTTGCTGTTACTCCCCTCCCAGCTTTATGTATTTTGATGTAAACTGGATTGGTTGATTGAATTTGCCATCAGTTCTAGTAAGCCTTGTCCTCAAGGATGCAGGACCAATAGCTCTATCTGAGTCACATGCCTAACCCTACATCAAATGGGAACAGAACACTAGTTGAATGATTCAAACAAACCATTTGTAGTAGGAAGAAGACATTTCCACAAAGAAAATGTACTAGTTAGATAAAACACATGTAAGTTCACCACCCGAGTAAAAGAAGAAAAAGGCAAGGGTCACAGAAGACATGAAATAGAAAACAGTTGCTTTAAAAAAATAACATCTAGACTAAGAATTCCTACTAAGCTTCTTCACAGCCATAGGAAGAAGAGAAAACAACAAAAATAATAATGTTAATTATATTGACAACTAAGAAGAGAAGCAGAACAATTAATCAGGAGAAACAAAACTGCATAATACATAGTATTTTCCTCAGTGGATTTATATAACAATACACAAATTAAAAAATAACCATTGGAGAGGACATGAAGTAGGCACCATATACAAAATTATAATTATGTGATGTTTCTGGAAAATAAAGGAAAACTATTACCATTTAACTTTCTTATAATCTGATACAATGTGTGGTCAGAAGAATTGGAAATGTTTATATGAACTTTATTCTAGCAGGAATAAACCCACTAGATAATAAACCCTTATTTCTGAAATGCAGCTGATACCAGAACGATCAGGAGTGTTTGTTAAAAATGACTTCATTGGTCTAAATTGAAGTATGAGAAGTTATAGTAAAGACCCTAATTCTAATGTCTATATCCACACTTGGGAACTGCTTTATAGTATACTAAAGTCTCAAAATATTGATTGCCTTAACCCGTGTCTGATAGAACTTTGGATGTTTGTTCCCAAATCCATCCCTTTCCTTGCCTTGCTCTTTTTTGTCTCTTGTTAGTGGGAAAGAGAAAAGGTTGATTCTTTAGGCTGTTTTTCCCAGGATCCTATGTTATCTGACTTCCACATAGGTTTTGCCATTAGAAAGTACTTGTAAGATATTAGCAGGGAAAGGGAGAGAGACCAGGCCTACCAATCACCACCACCATGCCTTACCTTTTGCCACCCCCACTTAGTGCTGCATTTAAAATTTTGACCCTGTCCCAGCATTACCTTGATATGCAAACCAAAGACAACACACAAAAAAGAGAACTATAGGCCAATATCTCTGATAGACATAGATGCTAAAATCCTCAATAAAATTTTAGCAAACTGAATCCAACAAAACATTAAAAAATCATTCACAATGACCAAGTGGGATTTTTCCCAAGAACGCAAGAGTGGATCAATATTTGCAAAGCAGTCAATATGATATATCACAGTCAGTAAGAGGAGGATATTTGCAAATGACATCCAATAAAGGATGTCCAAAATATCCAAAGTAAATAAAGAACTTAAAGAAGAGTATAGAGGATCCTCAAGAAATTAAAAATTGGGGCACCTGGGTGGCTCAGTCGGTTAACGTATGGCTTCGGCCCAGGTCATGATCTCACGGTTCGCGGGTTCAAGACGTGAGTTGGGCTCTGTGCTGACAGCCAGCTCAGAGCCTGGAGCCTGCTTCAGATTCTGTGTCTCCCTCTCTCCCTGACCCTCCCCTGATCAAACTGTCTCTCTCTGTCTCTCAAAAATAAAAATAAAAAGCATTAAAAATTAAAAAAAAAGAAATTAAAAGTCAAACTGCCATATGATTCAGTAATCACACTGCTGGGTATTTATCCAAAGAATGAAAAAGCACTACTTCGAAAGGATATATGCATTCCTGTGCTTATAGAAACTTTGTTTACAATAGCCAAATTATGGAAGCAGCCCAAGTGACAATCAATAGATGAATGGATAAAGTGATACATACACACACACACACACACACACACACACACACACACACAGAGTGGAATATTATTCAGCCATAAAAAATTAAATCTTAACATTTGCAGCAATATAGATAGATCTAGAGAATATAATGCTAAGCTAATAAGTCAGGCGGAGAAAGGCAAATACCATATAATTTTACTCATATGTGGAATTGAAGAAACAAAACAAATGAACAAAGAAAAATAAAGAGAGTCAAACCAAAAGTCAGACTCTTGGGTAGGGGAATGGGTGAAATAAGTGAAGGGAATTAAGAATACACTTATCTTGATGAGCACTAAGTAATATATGGAATTGGTGAATCACTATATTGTATGCCTGAAATTAATATAATACTGTATGTTAATTATGCTAGAAATAAAACTTAAAATAAAATAAAATAGAATAAAATAAAAATAAAAATTTGGTCCAGTTTCTTCTATAGCTTCAGCTCTACTAAGCAACTTTCTCTATGGTATCAGCTCCAGATAGGCAGGTCTTGGACTTGAAGTTCAGAACTTCTGGGTCTGGTGACCCCATGCACTTTCTTTTGGTGGACTTTGGGAGCCCTGAAATTAGAAGTAGCTGCTAATAATTTCTGAGTTTTCTCACAGTCTCCTCTTTGGCTTTTCAAGTCTTTCACCATTCATGTAATCAATTCTCCATGTGGATTTTCATCAGACCATATGTGATGCTGTGTAGTTAACTGAAAGAAGACTAATATATTTTAGTTCCTGCCTTATATGTAATAAAGAGGTAACAAAGATGCCCTTCAATATGTACAAATATGACTTGTACTTTTTACATTTAGAATATCACCACAGTGGTCATTAGAGTGGAGATGAGTTTTACTATTACTTATAGAAATATCAGACTATTCTCAGAAACCAATTTTGAATTAACTGAAATGTTATAATATATGTTTGATTAAAAACTGATGTTCTACACAATAATACATGAAAAAGTTGGTTTTGGCCTAACACTGATAGTGGAAGTTACCAATCATTCCATCATAAAGAAGCTTCATATGGTATCTCTAGAATGGAAATTTTAGGATCTACAAAATGAATTCACAGATACATTAGACAAATGTTCTTAATATATATTAACCATTTATTTGATTTAAGCATAGTTAATATAATTGTTGCTATTGGGGAATAGTTATCCAATAGATTCACTTGTATCCCAAATATTGTCCTGAAATGTGAGAAAACGCATATTCTATTGAAAATTACTGATAACAAAAGCTTTTTATTTATTTTGAACACAGGCATGTAAAACTTTCAGGGGGAAGAGAAATAGAATATAGATAATTAGGTGGAAATTCTAAGAGGCTGTCTCTTCTATGTACCTCTAAACATTCTTGTGGTGGCCAACCCTGGTTATTATTATTTAAAAATTGGGTGATATTTTCAGCTAATTACACTAAAACATTAAATATATATACATCCCATCAACAGCTAGGAACTTCAGAGCTTAAAAATTTCATCAAGTTAGCAAGAATAATTAGTTAAATAAGAATTTGCTAAAGCATTTTCTGGAAACAATGTTTATTACACCTCACTACACATAATTAGTTGTTATCTTCTCTGTTAGACTGAAAGCTACATGAAGGCAGAAACAATTGCTATCTTGTTCATCTTGTTACTCTTAACAAGATAAATAGGCATCAGGGTGCCTGGGTGGCTCAGTTGGTTAGGCGTCCGACTTCAGCTAGGGTTATGATCTCATGGGTCATGGGTTCGAGCCCCATGTTGGGCTCTGTGCTGACAGTTCAGAGCCTGGAGCTGCTTCGGATTCTGTTTCTCCCTCTCTCTCTGCCCCTCCCCAACTCATGCTCTGTCTCTGTCTCAAAATAAACTATAAAAAGATTTTTTAAAAATTCAAAACAAAAGAGATAAACTGGCATATTTAAAATTTTAAGAGTTTTTTTGAACAAAAATCTAATCAAATTAGGTAGCACCAAATCAGAAGTGGTCAGTAGTGACCCGGCAACAGGAGCTCAAGGCGATATTTATACAGAGAAAAGACAGAAGCAAGGTAAAAAAATTATTAATTGGCCATAGCTTAAAGCCAGTTGGCTGTTTGTGATTGGTTGTCCTTAGGTGTCCTAGCCGTAAGGCGTTCACAGGCTTAGATTTGGGTTTGCTTACATTGGACATCGCAGCATTAGAGCCCTTTCATTCTCATGGCCTCCTGTTAATTAATTTAACAATCTCTGTCCATGGTACCTGAGACAGTGCCTGACACAGAGTAAATGCTACAACGATATTTGTAGTGTTGGAATAAATTGAACTTAACTGGAATGAACTGAGTCAACTAACAGAATTGAGTCGTTAACTCATAATTTTTACAGAATCTTTCTCGACCATCAGAATAACTCCTAATACAAACAATGTTCTTTCTCTTTTCCTTGTTTTGGTTCTGCAGAAAGAGAGAGAGAATATGAGACTCTGTAGATATCCAGCCAGTCAGAAGACTAGCCATGTTATAGCAGCAAGCCCTGCATCTGTGGCCTCCCCAGTTGTCATTAAATCAGTTCTCTGATATCCTCAGTTTGACCACTCTGACCATCTTAGTCAGCTTGAGCTGCTATAATAAAATACCATAAGCTGGAAAATTATTTCTCACAGTTCTGGAGGCTCGGAAGTCTAAGATCAAAGTATCAGCAGATTTGTTACCCAGAAAAGGCCCAATCTGGTTCATAGACAATTGTTTCCTTGCTGTGTCATCACGTTGTTGAAAGGCCACTTTTAAAAAAGCACTAATCCCATGCAAGACGTCTTTGACTTAGTCTCCTCCCCTAAGCATCAGATTACAATACCACTACTTTCAGGATTAGAATTTTGTGGAAGGGATATAATATTCCATCTCTAACGCTGACCAAGAAAAACACCATTTATTAAAATGACTCCTCTTTTGAATGCCAAATTATGTTTCAGTGAAAAGGTAAATGATGTAGAGGAAAAAGAATACATTACTAGACATATTCACATACCTGACAGTTATACATACACAAATATCCTTTAGATTAAAATCTGTAACTATTGAAATGATTTGCAGGAATAGATAAGGTCCTCAGAGCAAAATAAATATGAGGATTAGATATGCCAGATCACTCTGTTGTCAGCTTCATAAAGCAGGAACCATATGTTCTAGAATTTCTTCCCTGTATGGCAGCAGGTGAGAATTGGGTAATTAAGAAGCAGGAATGCAACCATGGCCATCACTCTCCCAAGGACTTCAAGGTCTAATATTGTAATGGACAGACACAGAGATGTCCAGCTAGATCCAGCTTACCCTCCCTTTCTCCAACTTGTGTCTAGCTTCTCCTTCTCAACTCCTGGCCAAGGTGACTAACAACAACCATAGCTCACCACCAGATGCCAATCTGTGCACCCACACAGGTATTAACTGTACAAAAGCAGCAACAATTCACAGACCAGTGTCCCTCACTGTCCCCCATGTGGCAGCTTGCTTGTCAGATACCCTGGAAGCTCCTGGTTCACTGTTGCAGTGCTTTAGGAGGGGAATTAGTAACTTTTCTCTGATCTTCCAGCTCCTCTGTTTGAATTTTTACTTCCTCAGCTCCTCCTGAAACTGTATAATAAATCTCTTATCACACATTATTCATAGTAGTTCTGCTTCCATAATACAATGGATTTCTAATGCCAGATGTTATATTATTAGCCTGTATCTCTCCTCTAATTTCATAAAATTAGAAATCAGTGGCTGTTGGTAATAATAATTTTACCTTAATTTCAAAAGATCTGTGGGTGACTCCTGGGTGGCTCAGTTGGTTAAGCATCCAACTTTGGCTCAGGTCATGATGTCATGGTTTGTGAGTTTTGTGAGTTCAAGCCCTGCGTTAGGCTCTATGCAGAAAGCTTAGAACCTGGGGCCTCCTTCGGATTATGTGTCTCCCTCTCTGCCTCTCCCCTGCTCATGCTCTGTCTCTCTGTATCTCAAAAATAAACATTAAAAAATTTAAAAGATTTTTGAGATCTGCTATACTTCCTTACAAAGACCAACTGCATTTATATTATGTACTTAATAACTTCTGGAGAAACTCTTGTAATATTATCTACTGGTAATATGAAAGTAAAAGAAGACCAAAGATGATTCTGATTATTTACATCATGATATCAAGTATTATCATTTTTTGTTTTTCATTTTCATTTTTAAAATACTTGCCTTTGTGGTTAATGGATTTTAAACACATATGGCTAATATGTTTTAAACATATGCAATATAATGTTACATTAAATACATCTTAAATAATATAACTGATAACTGGAAAAATAAATGTTTTATCTCTCCCTCTTTTTAATCTCTTACTACAGAAAAACATGCCCAGGAACATAGAGAAGTGTTCAAAGAATCAATTTATTTAACTGAAAAGAGGCTTAAATGTTAATTCACTATTATCTATGTTTCCATTCTCGTAATTGCACTCATTCATTATATGAAGACACATATTACTGACTAGACTATAGTTTTCTTAAGAGCATGGATTCTGAAAGCAAAAATTGTATGCTATTTACTATAGTATTAACAGTAAATAGCAAAGCACCTGATGGTTGGTGGAACATATTTTAAATAAGTGAATGAGTGAAACTCTTGTCCATTCCCTGCCTTCTGTCAGGTGGCTTCTTCTAGCTGTTATGTTTATGTAACAAATAATTCCAAATGTTGTATCTCTCATTATTTCAGTAATTCTGGAATTAAGATACTGCTCAGCTGTGTGGTTCTGCTTTGGGGTTCTCTTATTATGCTATAGTCAGATATAGCTAAAGCTGGGGTCATCTCAAAGAGTTTCTCATTCCTTTGAGTGAGCCCTCAGACAGTTGGGGCTAGGACACTTGGGACTCCTTGAATATCTCCTCTGTGTATCTTTGTATTCTCGCCATATGATCTCTCTAACATGGTAGTTCCGGTGCAGTCAGACTTGTTATGTTGGCTCAAGACTCACAAGACATGTCCTTTTATAAGAAGTGTCAAAACACATACTTTATATGTTATAATTCAGGCAAGTATCTAATGTTCTCTTAAGTCACACCATCCTTAAGTATTGATACTTAATATTTAATGTAAAAGCAAAGGCCTATATTTTCTTATTGAAGTCTTCCAACACATTGCAAGCTGAGAATATGGTTACCACCAATATAACAATGGATTTAACTTGTATCAAAGCTCAACTTTCTCTTCTAAGCCATCAACCTCCCTCTTGATGTCAAAGTCCTAATTCTGGTGTATATAATATAATATCCAGGGCTGTTAAAAAGTAGGGTGCCTGTAAGAGGGAGTTCAGATGAAACTCAGCAAAATTTTAAGGCCTGGACACATATAACTTCTGCAGGATGGTTCATAAGCAATATGCAATTTTCTCTTGATGGAAAGCTTTCACTAGAGAGCAAGGAAAAGATATTCAGGTAACTTCAGGGCTTATTCCAGTGGCTAAAAATAATTTGAGTTACTTAGACAATTCAGTGTGTTTCCTTACATCTGAAACATACTGTGGCATGGGTTCTCAGAATTAATTCCCTGATTTCTAGGTGGTCCTATGTACCCTCTGCCTAGGTCCAACCAACTTCACATTTCCCACTTATGCTTTCCTGTCTGAGCCTAGGAAAGTAATTCCCAAAGAATGAAATACTCTGGATCTTCCAACAATCTTTTTTGTCTGTATTTATAGCATCATTTCTGTGCTCTACTTACTTTAGTGGCTTTACTTTTGATAGTTGAGAGCCTTTTCATTCATGAAACAAATACATATTAATTGCCATCTGTATACCAGACACTATTCTACATATTTTGGGATTATGAGGCAAATAAATAAATATTGTTGCTCTTATAAATCCACAACTAACACTACAACTAAGTAATATATATAGTGATAAGTGCTGTGGATAAAATATAAAATAGAATAGGATAAAGTGGATAGGAGTATAAGAGGGAAGGATAGACTGCATACCAAAAGTTTTGCTTTCAAACTATTCCTTTGATATATGATTCAAGATATGGATATTTCAGAAGTAAAAAAATCATTCTCATTCCTGGAACTCTCCTAATTTTCCTCAAGGCAGCATATTTTTCAGCCTGCTGAAGGCAAGGGTGTTTTAGAAAGAAACAGAAGAGGTATGGAAAAGAAAGGTATGCAGATTCATATTTGAGCATGCTCCCTCACTATACCAATATTACAGTTTACAGATACCAAAGGCAAAGATCTTAAAATTTTTAAAATTCTTACACGTTTACTAAGACATACTATTATTTTTAAATAATTCCAATCAAAAGATGCAAAAACCATATAAACATATATAATGACCACCAAACATGCCTTGTTAACAAGGTGAGTACATGTCTACATTAATACAGTCAACTGAAATTGCAACAATGCATAATATAATGCCATTTACATAAAGAAGAGTGTATAAAAAATAGAACTGAAATCTGCCCTGAGCTTCTATCACAAAATCATCCCGAAAAAATAAAGAAAATAAAGATCAGAGCACAGAAAAACATCAAGCAATAGAAGGAATCAAGCAATAGAAGAAATTGATTTTGAAACGTGGCTCTTTCTTTAGTGATTATTGTTAACTACAGTGCTGTGGTGAAAAAAATTGTTGAAATATGAAATGTTTTTCCCTCACTCTCAGGCATACCTTATTTCATACTTTGTAAGTCTTCACTTCAGACTTGTGGCATGATAGAAAAGCACTAACTCGTCAAGTCAAAGATAGTTGTTGAGTTTTAAAATGTCAGCTTTTTGACAAGATAAAAGTGTGTGTGTGTGTGTGTGTGTGTGTGTGTGTGTGTGTGAGTGTGTGTGTGTGTGTATGCAGGCACAGGCGCATGTATGTAGAGGGAGGACAGGGAAAGGCTTTGGAGGGTTCAGAGAGTGGAAGTGACTACTCCACCCTGGAAAAGCCTGTGAGTGGTAATCCAAGAGTATAGGACCAGGTTTTGACAGCACACTGACAAAATCACAGAAGTCAGAGGGAATGTCTATATGATGTACTCTGGAGACAGGTTTAAGGGAAAGAGTTTCAATATCTAATTTTCTATCCCACCAATGTAAGGTATATCAAAATATATTTTTAATGCTAAGAATGTAATTCTAACAAAAAATATGGAGTGTGTTTCAATCATTAATGAGGTTATTATCAGTTGACAAAGCTAGTTCAAAGAATGATATGAAAAAAACAAACTCATGCACACATAGTTAATAAAAAAGAAATCAAGAATTCCGGAATAAAATTGCTAAATTAAAAAACCAGTTAACACTGTCTTACAGGACAATGAAGAACAGTATTTAGAATTGCATTTTTATGGAACAGATATAATTTGTATCTCTTCACAAGATAAAAACAGTTTCATCTTGTTGGACATTTTAAATAAAATCTACTCATATAAAGTTGTAAAAGGTCCTATGCAATAGTAAATATTAAATAAAAAAAATTTACTCTAGAGATATCAGAAGCCCTTCCCACACAAAGCCCCAGCAAAACAATGTAAGACATGGGGTCAGTTGTTTTTTTGGGTTTTGTTTTGTTTTTTTTGGCCTTACTCCAAGTTTGGATTTTCTTTCTTTACAGATAAAAACTATAGACCCATCCAAACTAAAGGAGCAGCTACAGAATTCGATACAATGGGGCAAGTCAGCAGAAAGCATTTTACTACAGTTGACCCTTGAAAAATGCAGGGGTAAGGGACATCAAAAATCTGCACAAATTATCTGCATCTAACTTTGACTCCACCAAAACTTAACTATTGTTGACTGGAAACCTTACTGTTACATAAACACATATTTTGTGTGTTATACATATTATATACTGTTTTCTTTTTTTTCTTTTTCTTTTTTTATTTTATTTTTAACAGTTTATTGTCAAACTGGTTTCCATACTGTATTCTTAAAGTAGGCTAGAGAGATGAAAATATTAAGAAAATCCTAACAGAAAATACATTTATAATACTGAACTGTAAAAAGTCCTTGTATAACTGGATCTGCAGAGCTCAAATCCATGTTGTTCATGAGTCAGATATAACTAAAGACATCCAGATGGACATCTGGAAACCTTAGCACAATTATAGGAGTTAGGAGGAATGGAAAACCCAAATGACAATAGCTCATTTTTCCACCATCCAGGCAGGATAGAGATTTGGATATAGACTTCACAAAGTGTAATAATAAATGTGATACTTCTGTGCAACCTAGGGCTATGTCTAAAATTTATTCTCTTTTTTGGTGTATAAGAATCCAACTGATTTCTGTACATTGATTTTGTACCCTGCAACTTTACTGAATTCATTGATCAGTTCTAAAAGGCTTCTGGTGGAGTCTGCTGGGTTTTCCATGTAGACTATCATGTCATCTGCAAAAAGTGAAAGTTTGACTTCTTCTTTGCCAATTCTGATACCTTTTATTTCCTTTTGTTGTCTGATTGCTGACGCTAGGACTTCCAGCACTATGTTAAACAACAGTGGTGAGAGTGGACACCCCTGTCGTGTTCCTGATCTCAGGGGGAAAGCTCTCAGTTTTTCCCCATTGAGGATGATATTAGCTGTGGGCTTTTCATAAACTGCTTTTATAATGTTTAGGTAAGTTCCTTCTATTCTGACTTTCTCAAGAGTTTTTATTAAGAAAGGGTGCTGTACTTTGTCAAATGCTTTTTTCTGCATCTCACACCCAAAAAAACAAATAACACAGTGAAGAAATGGGCAGAAGAAATAAACAGACACTTCTCCAAAGAGGACATCCAGATGGCCTACAGGCACATGAAACTATGCTCAAAATCACTCATCATTAGGGAAACACAAATCAAAACCACACTGAGATACCACCCCACTCCAGTCAGAGTGGCTAAAATAAACAAGTCAAGAGACTATAGATGCTGGCAAAGGTGTAGAGAGACAGGCACCCTCCTACACTGTTGGTGGGAATGTAAACTGGTGCAGCCTCTGTGGAAAACAGTGTGGAGATTCCTCAGAAAACTATCCATAGAACTCCCTTATGACCCAGCAATAGCACTGCTAGGGATTTACCCAAGGGATACAGAAGTGCTGATGCATAGGGGCACATGTACCCCAATGTTCAACAATAGCCAAAACATGGAAAAAGCCTAAATGTTCGTCACCTGATGAGTGGATCAAGAAGATGTGGTATATATACACAATGGAGTATTACATGGCAATGAGAAAGAATGAAATATGGCCATTTGTAGCAAGGTGGATGGACCTCGAGGGTGTCATGCTAAGCGAAATAAGTCAGGTGGAGAAGGACAGATACCAGATGTTTGCACTCATAGGTCTAACAGGAGAACAGGAGAAACCTAATGGAGGACCATGGGGAGGGGAAGAGGGAAAGAGAGTTGGGGAGAGAGAGGGATGCAAAACTTGCGAGACTATTGAATACTGAAAATGAACTGAGGGTTGAAGGGGGAGGGGGGAAAAGAGGTGGTGGTGATGGAGGAGGGCACTTGTGGGGAAGAACACTGGATGTTGTATGGAAACTAATTTGACAATAAACTACTTTAAAAAAATAAAAATAAATAAAAAATAAAATAAAATTTATTCTCAATAGCAGATAAGACAATTAGACCATAAGATGCCAAAGGCTATAAGAAGAACACAAGAACCCAGGAGAAAAATCAAAATAAATTCGTCCTTCTTAGAAATGACTATGCTTACAATAAGATGGGGTTGTTAGAGTACAAGGTGGTGTGAATGAGATATTGAAGAAACCATTGCAATATGATAACAAGCAGTCCAGCCTATCAGAAATTAGGAAAAGTTTGTTTCTTTGACTTCCACTTAAGATACTCTATAACCTTAACCTATAATAGTGGAATGCATCAAGCTGTCATACATTTTTCATGTTTCCAGTGACCAGACCAACTTGATGCCCTTTTGTCCCAAGATGAAGTCAAGATGAGGTGGAAAAATGTGACACAAACAGTTTCCGAGTAATAATATCCAAGTAATTCAAGTAAGTAGTTATGCTGTTCTTTTATTACATTTTTTTGTGTGTTAATGAGAATTCTTAGAATCCCAGTTCTCTCCTCTCTCTATCACTATGAAACCTCCAGGAAGTTATTTATCTCTCAAGGCTACAGATTTCCCAACTATAAAGCTAAGGGTTGGACTCCAGCCTCTTTCCAGCTCTCACAGTATATGTTCAACATGCTTGACTACTAAGTAGTTTTATCAAAGCAAAAGGTATTGTAACAAGAAATGCTGAAGAAACAGCCAAACCCTAGAGCAAGATAGAAAAAGCCTGTTTCTTAAATAATAACCTAAGTATCGAGATAAATTGGAACAATTTTTAATCATACAAAGTGAAATTAAATTCAAAATTGCATGCTTTTGAAGAAATCAAGGATTGGTGGCAAAAAAGAAAAGAATGTCGATAGCCAAGTAACTCATTAAATCTATGGTAGCAGTGTTTTAAAAACTAAACACACACACACACACACACACACACACACACACACACACACCCCTCATATAAAATTCCCTCAATGAATAATATATTAACTGGACAATAAAAAAAGAAAAGAAAAAAAGAAAAAAGAAAGACAGACACATGTGTATGTTTTACCCAAAGACATTTGGCGACAACTCAGGAAATTCAGGATCAACACAGACAAATGAATAAATGGGGAGAATTAGACTTTTTTCAGTCCAACCTGACTTGACTCTCTTTTAGACAAGTCCCTTGTGTTGTATATACATCACACTAGTCTGGATACCTTGTTTACAAGCACAGACTACTGCAAGAAGCACTTATCCCCCCCATCCCCGACTATTTTATTTGCAGTAAATACAAATTCTCTTCCCAGTGGGGTCATCTTTCAACATGCCTGACAACCTGGTCATCTTTCAACATGCCTGACTGCAAGGGATCTTCCGTAAACATCAAAAGAAAAGCCCTCACAGAATTCATGGAGGAATAAAGAAAAAGAAAAAATAAACAATGAAGGTCATATTTATTCTGCAATCTCCAAGAGTTTCCAAGAACCCGGTGATCTCAGTCATCAAAGAAACTTCAGGTTTATGGGGCCAGACCTCAGAAGTACAGACCTTCCTTGAAGGAACTTGAGATTAAATGATAGCTTTCCATAGACCCAGGCACTCTGAAAAAACTCTTCTGGTACAGAAATGTATTACTTTCAGGGGCATGTTTTCAATGCAGAGTGTAAGAAATGTAGCTGCCTGACTTGCACTGATGTTAATGGTGGCTGTGCCGGTAAGTCCTAATCTGCCACTTTCCACTTGGACCTTATAGCTTTCTTTTCCTACTCCCAGAGAATTTATATTGTTACTTACAGGAGAAAAAAAAGAATAAATGAAATTATTTGGCCTACACATCAGGCATCAACACACTCAACTGATACCCATTTCAAAGCTTTAAAACAGTTGTCTGTGAACTTGCCAAAATGTGTGAAAGATAATATAAATATTTCTATTAGATCAATGAGCAAAATGCGTGTGTGTTCTCTTAAAATCACAGAATTGTAAATAGGTATTTTCTAATATTTAAGCCATTAATTGCACAGTATCTATATTAATACTTATTCCAGTTCATCTTGCATTAATCTTTTAGAGTTCTTTGTTTCTTATGTCTACTAAGAGCAGCAAACTCTCTTCCTAGAAAAAGGGATATATATCCAAATCCAAATTTGTTAACACAACTTCAGAAGTTTTGCAAACTCCTCAAAACCAACCCATGTATATAAATCCCAATTTAAGAATCTCTAATATAACAGATTCACCTAAATATCATAAAACCATTCTCTATGTTTGCAGCATAAGAATAATAAATGTAACTTGAGGTATTTAAAGAAATGGTGATAAATAAAACTATTGTGTTTTACATTACAATTGCTTCCTTCATACAATGAAGAGGACTTCTCGATGTTCCCATGTTGCTTATGGTATGGTTTTTGGAAAATTCATTACAAGAAATGTGGCTACTTAAACAAATCAATTAATCTTCCAATTAACTCATTTAAAACTACCAGCAACCAGAGTTAGCAACTATTCATTCTATTCAGTTAACTCACTAAGGATATTTATTCAGTAAACATTATATTTGGTGAGGCCAATTCATATTCTCTGCTAGCACATTGCTACAGTCATTCTCCGGATTTTAATCTCTTATGAAGTGGTAAACAGGCCAGGATCCCCTTCAGCATCTCTAGTAACAAGACATTTATTGAAATGACAATAGGAATAAATTCCACAATTTCCAGCTTGTATAGTATGTTATGTCAAAGGCAAGGCCTTAAAACCTGGCTAACATTTGCCTTTGATTGAATTCCTACTATGTTCAGGGCAGGACCTGAACTCCATGGACTTAGAAACCAAAGTAGGAAACTTTATTTCTGCCCTTCAGCACCTTAACAATGTGATTGGCAGATGGGAGAGGACAAGTAGAAATATAAATGCACATCTACAAATAATAAAACACAGTCTCAATCTACTATTATTTTACAGAGTATTACACAAAGGTTAGGTAAGAACCTGGGAAAGATAACAGAAATATTACACAATCCTGAATAATCATCAAAAGCTTTGGGAGGGGGGAAGGGAGAAAAGGGCATGGTTTAAAGGAGAATTTTGATAGCATTTTAGTTAAAATGTTACCTGAAATTCCTCATGTTAGAAAAATTGTTAAGTGTTTGGATATTTGAATGGAATTGGCAATATAATTGAGAATGTAACTAGAAATTAGAATGTTTATAATCCAGGGGCACCTGGGTGGCTTAGTTGGTTAAACATCCAACTTCAGCTCAGGTCATGATCTCATGGTTTGTGAGTTCAAGTCCTGGGTTGGGCTCTGCGCTGACAGCTCAGGACCTGGAACCTGCTTCAGATCCTGTGTCCCTCTCTCTCTCTGCCTATCCTCCAGTCTCGTGCTTTCTCTATCACTCACTCAAAAATAAACAAAAAATTAAAAAAGAAAAAGGTTTGTAATCTGAACAAGAATGGTCCTGCCCAGGTACTATCCTCTCAGTGACATTTGTTCTGTCCATGCGGAGCACAAAGATGTTGAGAGTAAATATTAACTAACCTATTAGGATAAACATCCCTACTGAAATCAGAGGGAATCTTTACTTGAGGCTTTATATAAAAAGCTAAATAATTAGTAAGCTAGAACTTAGCACACAGTATTTATTATATACATCAGTTTAATTATTTATTTTTTAAGGTTTATTTATTTTTGAGAGAGAGATAGACACACAGAGTGTGAAGAGGGGAGAGTCAGAGACAGAGTGAGACACAGAATCAGAAGCAGGATCCAAGCTCTGAGCTGTCAGCACAGAGTCTGGCGTGGCACTAACCCACGAACTGTGAGATCATGATCTGAGCCAAAATCGGCCACTTAACCAGTTGAGCCACCCAGGTGCCTCCCTTTTAATATACGTTATCAGTAACAACACAAATAGTTAGGTATATAAACATAGGCATATATTTGGTCATAGCTGTCAACTCATTTTTATTAGTCTGTTGCTGACACCCTGTAGTTTAGGCCTGGGAATATTTTGTTTTGATTCTGATTCTGGTTCTGAAATCAGGTTCCCAAAATAGAAAAAATTCCAATAAAAGGGATCCTAAGGACTCTCCCTCCTCCTTTTCTGAACTCTAAGAACATTTTGTTACCACTTCTCTTGTAAAATTCATCCCAGTGCTACCTCTTGCTCTTGTGTTATTTCCTTTGTCCCATCAACCCACCAAATGACAAAAGGAAGCCTGTTATAAAGAATGAAATAGAGCTCCAAAGAAGGGCTTTGTGGGATAGAAGCAGCTTTCTACCAAGTCATTGTCTCATTGTTCTTTATGATGGTCAAGGTTGCATCCATGGTGAGTAATATCACTATACAAACAAGTACTTATAGCAAAGGGATTTTTAATATGCTTATTTATTTATTTATTATTGAGAGGCAGAGGGAGAGAGGTAGAGAGCGTCAGAGAGAGTGCAAACCTGACATGAAGCTCAATCTCATAAACTGTGAGATCATGACCTGAGCCAAGATCAAGAGTTGGACACTTTACCACTGAGCTATCCAGGCTCCCCATAGAAAAGGGCTTTTAAATCTAGGTAACTAAATATTCTCAAGAGGGGTACTTAAAATAAGAAATTAATTGGTGATTACCAAACTGTATGTGTAATATTTTTTGGTATACAGAAAAGTATTAATTCTCATTTGTATAAATAACTTTAATATCAGTTCAAATGATACCAACACCAAAAGTATGTGTTAATAATGTCATTTTGTGAAGCAGGTGAATAAAGAAAAATTATACTAAGGCAGTTTCCCAAATATTATTTTAAAATATTCACAGCTATTTTCCAAAAGTAATTGATTCCTTTTTTTAATCAATGGTCATAAAATGTTTAATGCTACTTCAGATTTATATTATAAAAGATGAAGTAATATCTTTATTACTGCAAAGGAACCACTGTATAGTTCATTTTCTCTTTAGGAATTTGTCCTGCTCTTGTCTTCATTCAACAGAAATAAGACATACAGGAATTTGATATTCCAAATTCATTCATCAGAATACAAATTGCCTCATAAATGCTCTTACTAATCTTTTGATTGGCATATAGTACCAGCCAGGTGGTTGGAACTGGTGATATCAAATGTCAGGAAATTGAATGATATTTGATGAAGATGAGGTTCTTTAAGTTTATTAAATTCCCTAAGGGTAGAGACCATATCTTATTCAACTCGTAAGAAACCTATCTCTGTGCATTACTCCTTAAATATTTGTCTAATAGTTTCCTTCTCAAGGAAGACTAACTAGAATAACCATTTTTAAAGAAAATCTACAGTGAATGCAATGTTACTTCCTCCATCCAAGGAAGCAATGAAGTTAGCTATCCATTATGAAATAAATATAATCAGAGTTACTAATGTGATCACTTTTAATGATAATAATGATAAAGCATCTGTCATGCAAGTCAAGATTTATTTGGCTGTACATAAATTAGAGTCCCAGAACAGTGTAAAACTAGGAAGAAAGGGACTATGAGTAATCCACTGATCATTAACACAAACAAAATGTTAAGTTTTAGACTTGACCCAAATTTACCATCTACCATTTTTCCCCCCACTGGAATTAGAGGATTCAGCATTACTTAAACCTAATTAGAGTTTTTATCCTTCTCTGACCTATGTCTTCATACTTGCTTCCTGGTGGGCTATTGACTGAAACTAATTGGCAAGTATTTCTGTGAAAAAGAAATCCGTTACACACCACTGCACCCATAAAAATCAACTGAGGTTACCTAAGTGCCTGATAAAAATATGGTTTGCTGAGCTCCCCTTCAGAGATTCTGATTTGGTTGTCTAAAGTGCAAGCCTGGAAAATGTTTAAAGCAGTTATTTCTAAATAGGTGTCCATGTCAAACACACTGCAAAGCATTTTATGATGAGCATCTCTTAGATACTGGCTATGTGTAAATAAAGAAGTTAATGCAAGTAAACACCAAGAGCCAAGAAAATAAAGAATGAATTCAAAAATGTAGAGAAATCCATACAGAATTCTACTTACTTGCCATTTTTAAAGTTTTGTTTTGAATTTCTCATATCAGATGTAGTACCCCAAAGATGGCAATTTGATGTCATCCTGAGAACCTACTCTGAAAAAGCAGATGCAGCCACATACATAATGCTACTTTTAGGAAATTTTCTATCATTCTGTACCCACTCACTATAGGAAAGATGATGAAGCTTGGAAAATGTACAGCCATGGGCTATAAAAGAAACCTCCAGGATTAAAATTCCTGCATAATGTCTACTACCCACATTCAGTCTAATAGATTATAAAAAGCAGTTAAAGAAAAAGAATGTTCCATTTAAATGAACATAAAACAGTAGGCAACAATAGCCTTAAGAGACCTATAATAAAGGCAATGACAATCTAAACACACTTCCAAAGAGCAAGAGATATAAATAATATTTGTGTAGTGGACCTTGTTATACACAACCTTATTCAGGCCTCAGAATAATTCTGTAAACACTGAAATATTTGTATATTATCCTATGGTAAAGTGACGCTCACAGAAATTGGAGGCTTTGCCTATTAGCACAAAATTAGAAAGCAGAAAAGCAGGGAATTGCATCTAGATTTCCTGGCTTTGTACTTCATAGCAAATGTCCAATTCAAGATCTCAGAATTTCTAAATATCTAAAGCAATAGTTCTTATATTCAATGGTACAACCCACCAGTAAGAATGTATTTCATAAATAACATGTGGATAATTTACTTTTTAAATATGTGAGATTCAATGTTATTTCTACATATATGGGTATGTTTTCTTTATTGGCAAGAGAAAAGATGAATGTGCAGTTACAGTGCAGGTAATTGCAGACATCCAGATCAAACCTGTCTTGATGGGTCTTCTACATGTTTGTTACTAGAGAGTAGAGAATGGCTGTCCTGACATAGCCTCATATGTCTACTTAATGTTTAGACTAAGCACTTATAAAATAATCAAAGCTAATTCAAAGCTATATATTTTTATATATGGAAGAAATAATCAAAAGAAGAGAGGGAGGTGGAGGAAGAGGAAAAGGAGGAGGAAAGGCAGTCACTGCCACCATTGCCGCTGCTTCCCAGTTAAAGAGGAAAAAGAGGTGTCTCTACATTGCAGGTTACCACTGGTCTTAAGAAACTTAGGCATGAGTTGGGGCACCAGGTGTCTCAGTCAGTGTAGCAACCAACTCTTGATTTCAGTTCAGGTCATGATCAGTTCATGAGTTCAAGTGGGGAGCCATCTTGGGATTCTCCTCTCCCTCCCTCTTCTTCTCCCTTGTTCATGCTCTGTCTGTCTCTGTCTCTCAAAATAAATAAATAACTTAAAAAAAAACCTAGGCATGACTTAGAAGTACTTTTTGTTTCTGAAATTTCTTCTTCCAGGTTTCCAGTAAGAGAGTAGAACATCTAGAAGGTTTGCACATAGATGGGTTGCATTCTGGAGTCAAAGATTTCATTGACATCTTGAGGGATAGGAAGAGGAAAATAGAGAGGAAATAGGTGTTATTAGTATCTTCAACTTATATATGAAGGAAGTTCAGCAAGATCACACAGATTTAAGTGTTGGAGTCAGAATCTGAACCCAGGCAGCCCAAGCCCAGAGCCCACATCCTTTACTGAATTACATCGCCCTTTTGTCATTTATTCTTCTCTTGTTTTCTGAATTGTTTAAGCTGCCATAAAGCTCCCTAAAGAGAATACATAAGGGGTTGATCTAAAGGGTTTCAAATAGTTTCCCAAGAGTAAAATCTATTCAGAGAATGATAAAATTTTAAAAAGGATCTCAAGTATCATGTAGTCCAGACCAACCAACATCCATTTTGGAGCCATTATTTAAAATAGCAAATGAGTTTAGCTGCTTGTTCAGTATCTTAGAACAAGTTAGTGGCCATACTGGAACTCAGAACAAAGGTCTCCTGACAATTAGTTCAAATCACTATCCTTGGCTCTCCAAGGGCCTTTATTTATATACTAGCAGTAGTAAATAAAGTATAGCACTCCAGTATATCGATAGCCCTAAGGTTGTAACCTAGTCTTTAGCTGTTCCTATCAGCTGTGGTGTTGGAAAAAGTTTACACTATAGAATTGTGGACCCTACCCCCATACTGTGAGGGGTCCCTAGATATTATCTATTCAATTTCTAATAATCAAGACAAAGCTGGATCTTACAGCACACTCTCTACTCTGAATATCATATAATAGATAGATATAGAGATGTGAAAATTTTAAAACTCTATACTCCGATGTCTGATAAAAATGCAGCATCTTTGTTTCTCACTAACTGATTTAATCTTCCCTCTGAGCCTTACACACAGTGGACTAGTGGGACCCAGAGAGAGAAATAAACTTTATATTTGCCAAAAATTTCTATCCATTCCAGTTTAAATAATCTCTTCTATTCAGTCACTTTCTGGTAAATTATTAGTCTTTTAACTTTATTCCCTCACTATCCTTCTCCAAAATGATTTAAGATGGTATCTGGGAAGTAATCTGTGCCATTATAGATTCAAGGGCAAAGTGGTCAATTTGCCTCTGTTATATTTTAGAACCCTTGGCAATCTCAGCAGGGGAATGACTGTATGGTCTAATCAGTCAACACCTCTATTGAGGAGTCTGCAACCCTTTTATCTTGACCCTAAGAGTGTTGTACTGCAGACTCTCCCAGTTCTCCTACATGACCTTACAAGTTCCCAAGGAAACTTCCACAAAAGCAGAGCTTTGCTTGGGGCTCACTCTTCTCAGTTACCTAATAACTCCGCCCCCTGATGCTACATTCTCACTCTCCTACCTGTAGGATGCTACATTCTGCTAATTCTCTCCTAGATGCCTGAAGTCTTTCCCAGACTGTGTTTAGAAATATGTCCTCAGCTTTCATGCTGAGGAAGAGAAAGTAGAGCCATTGACTTACTTCTCTGTTTTCTGCGACCCTCTAAGATCAAATTAGGCAGGCTTCTTATTCACTCTTTTGAGGGGAAAATAAATGTCTAAATATATTTTCAGTTTTTTTGCACCCTGGTTTATTGTAGAATTTTATGATGGAGTCTCTCAGGAATAATTCTTGATATATTCATGAAAGCTAAATGAATTTTAAAAATCCTCTTATATTCCCAATTCAGCTTATTTTCTTGATTATGATCTTGAGGATTCAAAATGCTTATCTTGATTTAAAAGATAAATATTGATTTTATTTAGCATCAATGCTAACACAATCCTGATCATATAATGCAGTCCCCACATTAAACATATACCTCTGGCTGTAGGAAGGGATGATTTGGACAAAGAAATAGGGAGAAAACACATTCATATATTTCAGAAATAGTATTACTTTTATCACAGGGAATAAGCTTAAATTTCAGGTGGTAGACAGTCAATATGAGGAGAAATCATGGCTCACCCTGAAATTCATCCAACTTTCTCTGAAAAGTCACAAACGAAGTCAATAGCTAAGTTTCTAATATCTGAAATAGTGTGTAAATTTTCGGTGACACTTCCTTGTCCCAGGACCACATTGGTTCCTCTCCTAAGGGGGATGAAGTCCTTCACTTGGCACTTGGCTAAATTTCCTAGAGCTGAAAGAGGCCTTGACAAGTAGGTCCCATAAATTAATAACTGATGAATAGCATATTTGTCACTCTTCAGAGTTTCGAATAAAACGTGAAATTTCCACTCTTATTCTGGAAGAAAAATAAAGATAAAAGTGGGTAAGTGCCTTTGTAGAAACTCAGGCTTTCTTTAGTATTCATAAGCATGTTTCAACAGGATATTTATAGATTAAATGAGACAGATCTTAAAAAATTTTTATCATCTTGTTAAAATGATGTATTTTGTGTCATTTCAAAGTGAGAAGTCAGGAGGATTCCACTTTTGTTTTATATGAAACAGAACAGGTTCAGGACTTCATTTGTTTTGTATTATCTTTGAGAATCATCACTGAGTCCCCTCTCCTTTAATAAAATTAATTTAATTATATGAGATCAATTTTTTGACAAAGAAAATAAAGTATTAATTTTTTTCTTTGTAAAAGATTTTTTAGTAGAAAGGGTACACTTAGTACATTTTTTATACTGAGATTGTCAAATGTATGAGCTCAAGGTTAAAATTTCCAATAGTGAAGGCTAGTGCAAATCTGCTGATCTAACATTTGAAAACTAATATATGTGCCCAGCATTGAATAAAGGTAACATCAGGCCCCTTTCAAAATTTATGATCTTTCATATATTTATAGAAAATCATTTTAAGACATTATTGAACATTTTTATTATAACGGCAATATCAGCTTATTGTAAGAAATGTAAAACTTAAAGAAAATCATATAAAAAATAGAGACTAGTTGAAGACCTACCACACTATGCAATAGCAACTTTTACTTTTCTGATATATATCATTCTATATAATTTTTAATTACATAATATTATACTACATTTATTAGTTTTGGAATATTCATAGCTCACTATCCACTCTCTACTCTACGAAAACTGATATGTTCGTTTTTGTTACCACAGGTACTAAAACTGCCCCAGTCCTTTCTAGACTTTTATTGTGTGAAAATAGAGAAATAAGTAGGAGAAAGCAAAAGTGGAAGAGCGAAGACAGGGGATTTGCTTCAGAGAAGGCACAAATATAAACCTAAGGCTGAAAGGAGCTGGGAAACCAGTAATCCTCCACGACCTGTGATCAGATACCATTTAGTTAGAGGATATTAGGAGGGGTGAGATGTACAGATAGGACTTTAAAAATATTTTGTTGTGTACTGAGAATTTTCATTTCATACCATAATTACATAATAAGTTTTTACTGGACTCTGTACCTTGAACCAACAGTGCTCAAAATAGAATGAATTGGTCCTCATCTATTTGGGTTATTTGAAATATTATTTTTTCTAGTTAATATAGTATGAGACTTTGTCAATAAGACTAATCCTTATCATTTTTAAAAGTTACAAAGTACTATTCCACTCTGTATATTTTAAGAATTATTTAAACACACCTCATCTGACGCAATTTTAAGTTGCTTCAATTTTCAAACGTTAACAAATTTATATACAAAGCTGTATAGTTTCCCAATGATTCTATTAGACTTGTTTCCTAGGAGTACAATTTATGGGTCAAAAGTAATACACTCATTTGGTCTTTGGTACCTGTTACTTGGTACCTTTAAAAAAATTGTACATTCACTTTAATTATTGAGTGAAAGGGTTAAGTTTCCCACATCCACACCAGTACTGATTATCTTCATTTGTTTTATAATTTGCTTGTTGAACTAAAAAACACAGAAGTAATAGATATTTTTAAATTCCATTGCTGGCTAATGACACAGTACATCTTATCATAGATTTATTGACCAAAAATTATCATTGGCATTAGGATGTGCTGGAGAGGCCAATAATTCTCATTGCAAATCAATGAAGTATCCTTATCATTTACTTAAATTGTTTAAATGAAAACCTGGTTAAAATAACATAACAAAAGAATGTACTACAGAGCACAATAAAATCTAATAGAATGCTAACCCTTCCAGACGAATAGCTCTATTAAGGGAATGCCTTATTAAGTACTAAATCAATTTTACCAGAATAATAAAAATCCCTTAAATGAATGTTTATGAAGAAAATAATAGTATAATAATCAGTATCCAAGTAGACTCTCTTGCAGGTCAAATAACTATCTATATTTTGAAAAGAACCTACTTTTTTGTGGAGGCACAAAATGAATACTTCCAATATATCCTTTTAGCAAACAGCTCTTTTTTATAGTTTTGTAAAGTCCACTTTTTAAAAACATGGCCATTACATAAAACAAAATACTTTTCTAATAGTTTTTCCTGTAAGAACAATTCATCTAACTTTTCCTTTTCTAAAACTTTCAACCCCTCATACAGCTGTAGCAAGATTGAGGAGCACACATTTCAACAATATTGTCTACATATAATGGCATATCCTCAGTTTATCATTATTTCAAGACATAGAAAGAAAACCTTATGCTTCTGGGTTTTCCAGCACCTTATGATTAATTTTATTTTTGGTTTTTAGAAGAAATGATAGTGTCACATGTAATATGTCAAGTTTTTAGAAGTTAATACAGAATTTTTAACAACTACAGCTTTCACTTAAATATTGATGTCCAGGATTACATTCTTGACCCTCTGTTTCTCTTTTGTGCAGTGATCTTATTTATTTCCGAGGAAAACTCATAGTCTTATCATCACTTATCAGCACTACACACATGTACATAGAAACCTGCTCTTCTCTTCAAATTGTTTTCTTGAACCATTGTCCTATTACAAACATGTAAAGGTATCCCAGACTTCCTTCCAAACTCCCAACATTGAATTGGTCACCAAGTTTTATTGTTTCTCTTCCCTAAATATCCTTTTAATGTGTCTTTTCCCCCCTGCCAATTGACACATCCTTAATTTAGATCTTGATTACTATATTAGCATTCTAAATTTCTATTTTTTATTCTAGTTTTCTAATCTAAACTCTAGCTCTCCTCCAATTAATTCTCTTTAAAGGTATCAGAATGATCATTCTAAAATTCAGATCTGGTTTTACACCGACATTTTAGAAAGCATAAATATAGATTTTTGAAACTCCTTAGCTTGACACACAAGTCTCCATTTATTCTGATGACTGCCTACTCTGCAGTTTGACCTCCCAACACTCACCCACACACATCCTCCCTGTCAGTAATTCAGAATGGCTTGACACTCCCTGAATTTACCTCATTCTTTCTCCTGTCAGAGTCTCCGCATGCATTTTTCTCCTCTTCCTACACTATTCTTCCTACCTTCTGCCTTGGTAATGTAGACCCTTCAAGACTCAATTATAAATATATCTCTCCCAAATATGCCGTTCCTTAAATTATGTCACTGAATAGGTATGATTGTCTATGATTTCACAGGAAACTGTGTTTTTTTCTTTTTCCTCTATTAAAGAGATATCTGCTTGACAAAAAGGCCTTTTTCTTCCATACATGTGTCCCCAGCACCTAGAACAATGCCCAGTCAAAATAAGCTCTCAAAAATGCATATATACAATAATGAGCTCCTATTTTACAGGCATTTAAACAGGGGTTAGATTTCCAAAGAAGACTTAGAAAATGTTGAATGGGCTCAAATCTGTTTAGAACACTTAAATTCTATTGTATACATAACTCAGTTAACAAAATTAATGAAACAGTGCAAATATATTTAGCTACTGTCAGTACCAAGTAGTTGCTTGGGCAGAGAATAGATACTTTTATCCCACCCCTACCATTAGTCCCTCAAAACAACCCTAAAGCAATACAGACTAAGTAAAAATGTTTGCTTTATAGAAAATACAGTGGTTGGAAGGCAATTCTGCATGGGTCCCTCTTGTTTTTCTACACTTCTTATGAACAGAGGTACTAACACTCTTTGCTCCAAACTGTATTTCCAAAGACATTTGTGTAGTGAGCAGCTGTGGAAGACAGAGATAGTGTGACCCTCTGAAGCAGAGGGTAGGTTCATTTACTTTCCTGGATAATAAAGATAATATCTCCCTTCAGACAAAAGGCAGGTTTGTTTACACTTCATTATAACATATTGGAGTTCCCTAAACTTGAGGTTGCTTGGGTGTGATGAAACCCACCCCATGTGCAGCATGAAGGTCCCTTCCTTTCATTTCCGTGGGATCGATGAACAAAAGGAATTCAATCAAGTATATATCTCATGTAACTTGCTATGTAGTGGGTAATAAAGCTTTCTGTCTTACCCTGGGTGTCTTGCTAATTCTTCCAGCCCTTGTGAGTCTATAACAAGTTAACTTTTTAGACTGCAAACAAGAAACATTCTCAGGACCATCGCGGCTCTTAAAGTCGCTTTACAGTAAGCCTGACTCTACAAACCAGATTATCATTCCAAAGCCCATCCCATAAAACAAATGAAAACAAAAACAAACAACAACAACAACAAAACAACTTTTGTAACAATTTTCATCCACAGATTACCATCAACACTTAGTTAACCAGCTGCATGTTTGGCCTTAACACCTCAAACATCCAAACAGAAAACAACCATGATCAAGCAAATTCTTTTTATCAGGAATATACTACTTCTTCATAAATCAAAAATCATGATTCTTTGCCTTGACTCAGCTCAAGATACTCACATTCAGCCTGACCGGTTGATTGCAGAAGGACTTTCTTTCTTCTGTCTTCTCAAGAATACTTACAAGAAGCATCCTGGTGCTCTTGGAGGATATAGTTGATTAGGTCTACAAACTGTCAATCATATTCAGCATTTGCTCAGTACAACCTTCACCTCTGACTTGATTAAATTATTTTGGGAGATGCCTGGGGCTCGTTGGTGCCAAAAGCATGAATCAGTTCTTTATTTCCTATAGTGCATGACAATACTTTCTCATTCGAAGGTAATAAGAAATTTTTATTTAAAATGACAAGCAACTTAAACCATTCATTTTAATTTACTAATAATAATATTAGCTTCCATAAGTCAAGAATCAAGACGTCTTTGCAAAGCTTCAGATTTTAAATAAAATGTTCATATTTATGATTAATTGAAGGGGAAGGAGTTTAGCACAGTTGTTAACAAACCGAGATACACAGCAGAATCACTCAGGATTCTAAATTTATTAATCAGAATCCCTGGGAAAGCAGGTCAAAATAATCTATAGGTTGGAATCTCTTCCCCAGCAGCACCTGAGAAGTAATAAAAATTTGAAGTTTTTGCTAATTGATTGTGACCATGAAAGCTTTTGGAAATCATCATTATTACGCTCTATTGTCAATAAGATTTGCTAAACAAAATCACATATAGTAACCAATTTCCAAAGCAAAAATTGCATTTGAGAGCTTTGGTTCTCACGTACAAGGACTCCTTCATATCAACAAAATTTTACTCTCATCTTAATCGTAGTTTTCTTGGACACCAGTTGAACTATACATAACAACTACATTATCATTAACATTCTACTTTTTTAAATGTTTTAGTGGGCTCCATAGTATTTACATGTATTTGAAAAAGTATATGTGCATATGAGTGTGTGTGAAAGAAAAGCATATCTATTCAATCGGTAGATTATACTTGGTCTACCTAGAAATTCTCTGAGTATATTGAATATTCTTCCTGCCCCTTCCCAGGCATCTGGAGACAGAACACTGAGAGCCACTTTTTAAGAGGATACAGTCCAAGTTTAAAAGTTGCGCCTTTGGCCAGCTAAAAATCATCAGGACAGGAGTTGAAAAGTCATTACATAATAGCATACTTTTCTTATTACAATACTTAAGTACTCAAACTTGATACAGCATCTTTTGATCTGTCCTTATCACAGGCCTCTCAGACAGATACCGTTTACCCTCATTTTCTAAATGTGGATACTGAGATACAGGGAGGTTAAGTGAATTGCTTCGAGTTTTCAAAGACATAGTTGAAAATTCCAAATTCCCTTACTGGCAGTTTCTTGTCTGATACACGGGACAGCACTGCCTCTCCCAGGCCACTAAAGAAATACAGGGAGAAATGTGAGAACACTATGGTGAAAGCTTTCCTTTGATAGTCGAGTGTGTGCCCAGGATGAATGTCCCAGAGTGGTAGGCTCAGCCTCTTACTGATGAGATCAAATGGGACTGTACAGTTAAGAGTTAACTGCAGTGTAGATGAAAGAAGATTAAATCATTTTCAGAAGAAAACAGCATTTAGGAAAGAAGGCCTGAAAATCAAACTTGTCAAAAACTTGCTATGGACCTTAACAAGCAAAAAAAAAAAAAAAAAAGGTGATGTTTTTAGAATACACCTTAGGGACTACCAAACTGACCAACCTGATGTGGGCTGAATCATGGCCCCCATAATTCATATGTCAAAGCTCTGGCATTCTGTCAAAGTCAGAATGAGACTGCATTTACAGATAGGACCTTACAAAAAGTGTTTCAGTTAAAATGAAGTCATAAGGGTAGGCCCTAATCCGATCTGACTGATAGAAGAGGGAATGTGGATACACAGAGAGATAGGAGGGGGAGTGCATGGGGAGAGGGACAAGCATGTGAAGAGGCAGAAAGAGGAGGGTCATCTGCAAGCAAAGGGAGAAGCTACAGGAAACTTGCCAGCACCCTGCACTTGGACTTACCTCCTCTGGAACTGTAAAGCATAAATAGATTTATGTTGTGTAAGTTAAGCAGTTTGTGGCATTTTGTGATGACAGCCTTAGCACACTAACACAGCCAGTTTTGTAGATTAATCTAAGAAGGTAAAAGAACAGTTCAAAGACCTAATCATGCACTTGTGCATTGCTGCCCTTCTGGGGTCCTTTTCTGGGCACTGACCTGTAGCAGATGCACCAGCGCCTCACCCATACCCTCCAGAGATTCACGTGTACACAGTAATACTGACATCAAAGGTTCTGTCTGAGGGTGTTATTTCTGACTTCATCTTCCCTTTCAGCATGTGTACAGAGCACAAATAGTTATTGTCCTGAAAATGGCTTTAAATAAGTAATAGACAAGGATTTGTTAGATAGACACTCCATATTCCTCACTCCTTGGTTGGGATAACCAACCCAGATAACCCTGAATTCTCCAATGGACTTAAGCTCCAATTGTCCACAATAGTGGGCTGGTTGGATAATGCACCTCTTTGAGGGATTCCTTCCCTCCTTCTTATACTTTTCCATTTCCTTACCAGTGATTTCTAGTATCATCACCCAAATAGTCTACTTTCACTTAAATCCTTGCTTAAGGTCAGCTTCTGGAGGAACCCAAACCCAAATATTTTCTCCATGTCCCTCTGGCCCAAATCATCATCCCTGTTGCCACACTTGAGATCCAGCATAGGCAATTCCAGAAGGACCTGGATAAACCTCTGTTAGGCAGACAAAATTCTCCTTTAATAAAAGTATAGTTCTCCCAACTTTGTAAGAGTCCTAACACTTGAATTATCTTTAAATTATCTTTCAAGATATGTCCATCCTAAAATTACCTCTCTTTGTTGACTGTTTCCTCTTGTTCCATAAATATGTTCATGTTGGTTCCATTAAAAAACAAATAACCCTTTCTTGACCTGTAGCCTCCTCTAGTTTCTGCTGACATCACTGGAACATGTCTTGCACAAGACCCAAGAGGCATACTGCCAAACCTAACAGACACCTTTTGATTTTTACCTTATACAGAAGCTTTAATGGAGTCTGCTGTTTTCTTTTTTTTCTTTTTAGCTTAAGATTTTTCACATCCTTTCTTACTCCAATATCAGAAAGCCATTCTCTGGTATTTTCTTAGAACTTTAGGTTCACTAGATCCTATTCCAGTTGGAATTTATTTTGTTTAGGTATAAAAGCCTTCACATACATGAGGAAGTTGGGCACTCACTTCTGAAGCACTTCCACCCAGGTTGTTTGACTCTTCTTTCGTCTGTCTCCCCTCCTACATTTCTAACCACTCATTTATAGCTGCATCATGTTCTCCTTTAGCCTGTTCGGGAATTCCCCAAGGCTGGACCCTTGGTCAACTCTTCTTTTTATGTCACACTCTCCGTTGAGTAATCTTATTTATGTTTATACACTTGTATTTATATATTTCCTATTGCAAAGACACCTTAAAACCAACAAACTGAAAACCTTATTTTCCCATCCCACAAATAAAACTTTGTCTCTTCAGTATTCTATTCTAGTATCTATTCATTTACCCATGTCAGAAATCCAAGAGTAGTCTTAGATTTGCTCTTCATTTTTGCCCCAAATTGCACTTTAATAAAATAATCATCAAGTTCTGATTATTTTAATTCCCAAATACGTATAATATCATTTCCCTTGGCCTCATCTACATCTCTCTACTAATCCGGTCAATGCATTCATGAAATTTTCCCTGGATCATTTTTTAATGATTTTATTTATTATTGAGACAGAGAGAAACAGAGCATGAGTGGAGGAGGGACAGAGAGAAAGGGAGACACAGAATCGGAAGCAGGCTCCAAGCTCTGAGCTGTCAGCACAGAGCCCGATGAGGGTCTCGAACCCACGAACCATGAGATCACGACCTAAGCGGAAGTCGGACACTTAACCAACTGAGCCACCCAGGCGCCCCTCCCTAGATCATTTAGATACTTTCTGGTTTGATACTGTGCCACTCAAACCCATCCTTCAGACGGCCCCCAAAGTGGTGGGGTGGGGTAGAAATTACTACTTCTCGCCAATATTTTCAGCTCTTCTTCCTCGCTGCACATAAAAAATCTCTAGTCTTTTCTGACTTCTTATAGTTCAGTAGGGTAATGACTTCTTTGGGCAGCGGTATATATGCGGAAGTGGTTCTTTCCAGGTGAAGGTGATGAAAAGTCCGTGTGTAAGTTTTCAGCCTGGATTTCCCTGTGTTAGCAACCAAAATGAAAAACAATCCTATTAGCCAGGATACTTCAGTGAATATTTAGGCCTTAGTCCCCAGTTCTTCCAGCTAAAGCCACAAATATTTGGGGATTGATTTGTTACCACCCCTCAAAAGCCTACCATGACTGATAGAACACTTAAAATTGTGATCATGTCATTCTCCTATTATATAAAATTGTCCAGTGTTTTCTGATTATTCCTGAAGTATGCTGTAAACATCTTACATAGCAAAATGACTTTCAGATCTGGCTTCTGATTATCTTCATCACCCTTGCTCAGAACCTTTACTGCATGCACTAAAATACTGAATTTTTAAAATATCCTATTCAATTTTGTCTACTGTTACTTTATCTTGAACTCTTACTTTTCTGTGATTTAATTGGATAAATTCTATTCAAATTTTAAGATTCTATTCAGTGTCAGCACCATCAAGAAGTTTTCTCTGGACTTTCAAGATGACTGTAAACTTCTACAGGCAATGTTTGACTATCTTTTTTTATCCTAAGCTTCTAGCACATTGTATTATACTTAATAGGTATTCAATAGATGTTTCTAGAACCCATCTCACAAAATTATTCTAAGATAAATAATTACAAATAAAAGTTTAGTCATTTAATCAGACTTATTTTCTTCACAAAGCTAAAATGTATCATTTTATTCATTTATTAATTGAATTGATCAGGTTTAAAAAAATAGAATAAAATAGAATTAATAACACAAAATTGTTTAAGTGTATTTATGCCTTTGTTTACTTAACTATCCCTTCATTCAATACACATTAAGAAAGAAGAGATAGGAGCACTTGGGTGGCTCAGTTGGTTGAGTGTCCAACTTTGACTTAGGTCATGGTCTTGCAGTTCTTCAGTTTGAGCCCCACATTGGCTCACTGCTGTCAGCCTGTCAGCACAGAGCTCACTTCAGATCCTCTCTCCCCTTCTCTTCACTCCTTTTTCACTTGTGTTACTCCAATAAATAAATAAATGTTTAAAAAAAAGAAAGAGAAGATAATCTTTAAGGATCTCACTAAGCATTGGAAAAATTTTAGTCACCTCGTCCAAGCAACCATAGCTGTATCCTGTAGTGATTTATTTGTTCCCCATTTCTACCTTTGTCTGCTTCTATCTTTTCTTCCAAGCAGCAGCTACAGTGATCCCTTTTAAAAAATTGACCATGTATCTCAGTTAAAAAAAAAACTGTCCAATGGCTTTACATTTTATTAGAAACAAAATCCAATATCCTTATTACACTGCATCATAGCTCACATGATTTAGACCCATTACCTCTCTGATCTAATCTCTTTATGTTCTTCCCTTGTTTACTCTGATCCAGCAACATTCTTCATTTGACATTTCTCAGACATACAGTTATAAACTGAATTGTGTTCTCTCCAAACTTCATATGCTGAAGGCCTCATATGACTTTATTTGGAAATACAACCTTTAAAGGGGCAGGTAAAGCTAAGAGAGGTCATGGAATATTGATAATGTTCTAGTTCTTGTTATGGATGCTAGTTACCCGCATATGTCTTCTGAGACAAAGTATATTCTTATGATCTGTGTATATTTAGATAGTTTAAGTTTCAATCAAAAAATTACTGATGAAAATCATGCATTGACTTAAAATTTAAAAATAGTACCTCTCTGATCATTTTATTTTTTAGTATAAGTCTAATTTAATCATTCAAATTAAACCATCTTTGAGACTGAATGAGGTTGCTATTAATAATTACAACAAGAACATCCTAGGCAAACCACAACATCAGGCTACCTTATTAAATACCCCAAATGATTAGTTTATTTATTTATTTAGTATTTATTTATTAGTATTTATAATAGTATTTAGTATTTATAATACTAATAGTGGTTAGTATTATTTATTAGTCAGGATTTAGTCCTGACATGAATACATATCAACACAATTTGTTGCTTTGTGAGGACTGAGATAAGGTCATAACTTCTCCAAATGCCCCAAAATAGCTAGAAAAATAAAATTGATAGTATCAATATAGATATTTAAAATAACAAACTTTGTTCTATTAAGATCAAAGCCTTTGACACCAAGAGTATTCAAAACCAAGTCCTCAAGAAACATTGATTGTGATGATTAAGAATGTTGACAATAATGTGGGGGTGCCTAGGTGGCTCAGTCAGTTAAGAATACTCTTGATTTCCACTCTGATCATGATCTCTACTGGTGAACCTGAGGATTGTGTCAGGCTCTGTGGTGGTGATGTGGAGCCTATTTGAAATTTTCTTTCTTCCGCTCTCTCTCTCTGGCCCTCTCAAAATAAATAAATAAACGTTTTAAAAAATGGTGACAATAATGTGAAAAGTAGGGTTAAGACAGAAAGCAGAAGAACATTATAAAGTCCTGTGAGAAAGGGAGGCAAAGGGCAGTTCCATTGTAAGAATAAAAAACTACTTCCAAAAGAAAAAAAAAAACTAATTTTTTGCATATGTGTGAGAGTCTTTTTGCTCACAAATCGTGTTTACTACTATATCTTACCCACTACTCAGCCCAAAGGTAACAGGTTATGCAATGTCACAGGAGAAAATAATTTTTGTACCTATTTCTCAGTTATTAATTAGCCAGGCATTTTTATAGCAATAAGAAGTGATAGTTGTAAAAAAACAATTGAAAATTACTTTTTAGTGGGGTTTCTGGGTGGCTTAGTCAGTTGAGTGTCTGACTTCTGCTCAGGTCATGATCTCGTGGTCAGTGAGTTCCAACCCACATGGGACTCTGCGGACAGCTCAGAGCCTGGGACCTGCTGTGGAGTGTGTGTCTCCTTGTCTCTCTGTCCCTCCCCCACTAACACTCTACATCTCTCTCTCTCTCAAAAATAAACATTAAAAAACTTATAAAAATTACTTTTAAGTGTTCTAACAGACTAATCAAAATAATCAAACTAATCAAAACAAAATCAAAGGGAGGAAATAGATTTAAACGTGTATAGTTTTCTATTTTCGTGGGGTATATTGTTAGGATTAAAGGGCAATAGGGGAGTAGGAAGTCCTCCAGAGCAGAGGATGACATTGTAATGTACCATGGCACACAAAGAACATCACAGAAGGCAGCGTTAGGATGGATTCAGCCTTAAGCTCTCCTTCCTCCTCTCTCACTGTGGCCTCTGGGGCTGCCCCCAGCATGGGTTCTCCATCAGAACAAGTCACTGGAGCATGCTTCCCTCTGCATGTTCATTTTCTCTTCCGGCCTCCACAGCCTCAGCCTTCCCACTGCCGGCACTGAAACTGGTCAAGCACAACCTTTAAAAAAAATAATGGTTCAATTGATCTCTTAATAGTTGATGAGATGCCTTCTGCGGTGCTCTAAATTATTGTAGTGCTGAACCCTTTCACTCTTGACCTTTAACAGCATCACTTCGCATTGATTTTCACCATTTCTGATGTGATTGGAATGAGAGTGAGTCCAGCAGGAGCAAAAGCCCATCCAAAAGAGCGGCTTTTCAAATATCTATTTATAGGTCACCTGTGCAAAAGTGAGATTTGAATCTGATTAAGAAGAACTAGGAAAATCCCTACACGTTTTCCCAGTTCCCCAAATAAATACAAACACCCCTCATGGGAAACTCTAACAGGCCTTATCTGTTCTCACAAACTTTTATCTCTGTTGATCCTAGGCTCAGTTACATCAGAATATTTTACTTTTGGAAACATCACTTATCAATTCCTTCCAGCATGAAAAGCATGTATAAAGTGAGCACCTGAGCTGTGCCCCAAGGCAATATTAAACATTCCCTCTCCTACTAAATGATTTTCTGTCAGCTTGTGTGTCTGGCACCCTTGGGAAAGGCCGAGATTCATTTATAGGGAATTATGCTCCACAGTCGTAAATTTAATCCACCAAATCAATAGCATTTAGATTTTTTTAAAAAGATAACCAAGGTGCTATCAATAAGAGGGAGGGGGAGGCGGGATCCCTGTTCTTTACCGTTAGATCATTTTCACAAATCTAATTATTTGGCCATTGAAAAACCACAGAATTACAATCTTAACTGGATATGTTAAACCCTTAGCATGTAAAGCCTGAGAAAGTGCCAATCAGAAAACTTCCAAGCACGATTCATCACCACTTTCAGGATGTGACGTTAAAGATAGTCTATCTCTGCACACCAGACGTGAAGACAGCAGATAAGTGTCTCTAAACCGGCTGCAGTGGTGATCAGATAGTGTGGTGCATTCATTCCTCTCTGTCATGAATCACAGAGTTTTATACTATCCACTTAATATCCTCCTGCGTTTTACAGCCTAATGCAGGAATGTCAAACATTTTAATTCGCCAAAGGACAAATGAATCATAAATGTTACAACCAGACACAAGTCTCACTGTTTATAGACATGCTGAGGCGGCAGTGACACGACACCTTCATTTAAAACTAGCATTGGATTTCTGACGGATGCAATTTTTGACAGAGAAGTCATGCATTTCTGTGCTGCAAATGAAAAGTTGTTTCTGTCACAAATGGTTGGGAATGGCCACTTGCAGACGCCTGTCTTTAAAGGCTATTTCTTCACTCACAAAGATTTCTTGGCTATCTGGGCTCTCATTCGGATTCACTACTACTGATTCAAACATGTTATAGTACATTTTGGTACCAACACAAAGAGAAAAATTGTTCTTCTGCTGTCAATAGAGAAAGTGCTTTCAGTGTCTCTGGTGTGTAACTTGACACTGATATTTGCAGTCTCTGCAGTTGCATGCAGTTTGGGTGAGGGAGATGAACTGTGCCATTAGAAGAGTTTAGGCAGGAGCACACATTACAAATTAAGCTGAAAGAATTTCTGTGCAGCCATCTTTAGGTGAAGGGTAGTAGTCTACTGGATTCATAATTTATAATCTCTATTTGGAGTCAGAGAGCTGTGTTTCCTCCTCAGTAAACTGCGGGAAACACTAGCATTTATTTCAAAATATATCATGAGAATTAAATAGGAAAATGTTTTAAAGTGCTTACTTAAAAACAAGTCTCCAATATACTGTGTTATACAAGGAATGGAAGTTGCTACTACCGCTATCAATAAGGGCATTAACCAGCTCAGCGTTCAAGTAGCCAATTTCTTATTTCTACAACATCTGTTGTTTCCCAAAATGTTATTTTAAGAGAACAAGTGCCAACAGCAAACACCCAGCACTAAGACTCTGTCCAAGGACTTTCATTTCTACCTCAAGTGGAAATGGCAAATTATGACTTAAGTGCAATTAAGAAAACTATCTACCTACTAAAAGTCCAAAACATCTGCAAAATACATATGAAGAGATTATTTTATAGATGAAGTGAGCTCTAATAAAGTTCACATAATCTGAGAGCAGAGATAGAAGTGGAACTGGATGCTGGAGCCGTCATTAAACCCATAGTTAACCTAAATGAAATGCACTCCTTCAGCTTATGTACTGTGACAAGCAGTTTGTGAAGAAGAAAAAAAATAAAGAAAACATCTTACATGTCTAATACTACACACAATTTTAATTGGCGTTTAAAAGAAAAAGAGATAGAAGAGAAAAGAGAGGAAGACTTTATATGAAACTTGAAACTACAATTGTAAAAGAATGATTCCTTAGAGGTAACAGTCAATTTAGAGTTACTGGATAGTACCAATTATTTTTAAAGTATTTTATCATTTACTATTCACTGTTTTACATGTGTGAGCTGAACACCTATAAGTTCTACACTCTGTGTTAAGCTCCAGTGGGAAAAAAAATAAGAGATACCACTCTTGTGTACAAGGCAGCCATATTCTTGTAGAGGACAGAAATATGTAAGTGAGTGCCATGAAGAATAAATTTCTGGATAGAGAGGCAGTGTTGGGAAAATGCAAGATAAGAGGTATCATTGTGCATGGAAAAATAGGAGAACGCTTCCAAAAGGAAGGAGGATTCAGAGGGTGAATGAGGATTCACCAGAAAAACTGGGAAAGAGGAAGCAATGGATGATTATATTACAAATGGGTGCAAAAGTACAGTATGCCAAGAAGAATATGAGAGGTTTGGGGTCTCTAGACAGTGTTGAGTATGAAAGAAAAGAAGGGGCATTGATAAAAGCAGTAAAAGGTGAAGTTAGAGAGAAAATAAGAGCTTAGATGACTGCAAACCCCAGTTTAAGATACAAACAACATGCCTGCAGGAAGAAGAATGACAATAGCTAGAAGAGACTGAAAATTATCTGGCAATATCACACTCATTCTGTGGCTCAGCTTCACTGAAGACATAAAAATCTCTGGGATCAGGCAGTGTAGAATAACACAATTATCTGTCTAAGATATATTTAATTTTTAAATTAAATTATTTTATTTTATTTCCACTATAGTTAACATACAGTGTAATATTATCAGGACAAGTGACTCGTTAATCTCCATCACCTATTTTACCCATCCCCCACTCCAATATTTAGATAAAAGGGAGAATATGTAGTAATGAAAACATCTCAAGGGAAATCTGGTTTGAGAAAAAAAAAGTTTGCTAAGCTAAGTACTAGCTAGCTTTCTGTCAAACACAGGATATAAGTATATTCTTAATTTCTCCATATGCACATGATACTGGCAACCAGCTCCATCAACCAAGCTATATCAGCACATTATGAAGAAGCACTGATTAAAAGAAAAAGGTAAAATGCACATAAAATGAATAATTCCAGAGAGAAAAATTAAAATAATTCCCAAGCATACAATTTTAGAGAAAGCTTCTGACATTACAAATCTAAAATATATCTCCTGATTTCCGCTTTCTCTCTGATATATAAAGAGCTTGGAACTCATTATGTCCATCATTACAACAAGAAAAAAGCTGGGAAAACTTAAAATCAATCATCATGTCAATCTATCAGAGAACTGAGTTTGCAAGATCAAAAAACACCCAAAATTTAGGGTAGCAATGAAATCTGCTTATCTGGAATAGAAACTACTGGAGCCATAAATTAATAGGAACAAATGTATGCTGTTTTATAAATTCTGGGAAGCTGACTATGAACCAAGAAGCTTCATGGTCTGTAATCTCAAGGGCATCCCCACATTTTTGTGGGCTTTACCATCAGGAAACCACCAGGTTCTCATGGGGAAGATCCTGGAAAGAGTTCCTCTGGGTCATGGCAGGGAGATGGAAATAAATATTTTTAGTGAGACATGACAAGAGCCTTCTCCAAACAAAAGCCTGCTTTCCAAGGAAAGCTATTTGCTAGCATATAATTTGGAACTTTATCCTTACTGGGGAAAGGGAATTCCTCCCAACTAATGAGCCCTTCAGCCTTCCTGTCCCCTTCAATGATGAAAAAATACATACTCAAGAGGTGACTGGGTTTCAAGGAAATATATTAGGCATACATAACCCAGTAAAAAGAGAAAGAGGCAAGATGGTGTAAAGGGAGACATACCGATTCAGGAAAAACTTGTGAGGTCCACAGTCCCAAATCTCAGGTCCACTAAAAATCTGAAACATAATTATAAGATTATAAAATGTGTCTTTTCCCCTATACTGTCACATAATCTAAAAAAACCCAACAGTATAATAATCCTTGATTATAGCTGAAAGAGCTATAAGACATAGATCACCTCCAGAGAAGAGTGTTTTGAGAAGCCCAAACTAAGAAAGGAAAAATAAGACCTTAGAGGAATCTGAAGCTTCTATCACATACAGCTATAGCAACATTAACACTAGTCCAATTTGTAATTAAAATAACACTTGAGGTCTATTGGTTCATATTCCTATTATGTCTCAGGTCCTATTGCTAAATATATCATGTCCAGCTTTCAACAAAAAATACAAGATATTCTAAAAAGCAAGGAAAAAATGGAATCTGAGGAGACAAAGCAAGCACAACTCAGATATGGCTCAGATTTTGGAATTATCAGAGTGGAAATATAAATTAAATGTAAATAATATATCAGAGGATGTCACGGAAGAAGTAAACAACATGAAAAAACCAGTTGGTATGTATTACAAGCAGAAAGGTGGAAGTCTAAGAAAGAATAAAAAATACTGTAGCAGAAAGTAAAAATGCACTTGCCAGGCTCATCAGTAGACAGGGCATGGCTCAGAAAAGAATAAATGAGCTGGAAATTAGGCCAACAAAAACTTTCGAAACCAAAATACAAAAAAAAAAAAATTATTTTAAGGTTTAAAACATCCAAATTCTGTGGGATGATTTCTACAGGTATAACATATATGTAATTGGAATGCCCGAAGAAGGGGGTGCAGAGCAGAAGAAATATCAAAATTAATAATGGCCAAGAATCTTTCAAAATTAATGCCAAACACCAAAACAGATACTGTAAACTCAGAGATAAAAAGCAGAATACCCAGAAATCGATATGTAAGCACATAACAGCAGAATCCCCACTCTAAAGACAGACAAGAAAGAGGGGAAGAGGGACAATAGAAAGAAGAAGAGAGAGAAGGAGAGGGCCACAGAGGGAAACACAAAGAGAGAATCTTGAAAGAAGATAGAGTGGGAAGGAAACAAAGCTTACCTATAACGAAATACTAAAAGAATCAAAAGATAAGTATGATACACTAAATAATGCCTCCCCCCCAAAGATGTCTATATCCTGTGAATATGTTACCTTATATAACACAAGGGATTTTTTGAAGATGTAATTAAGGGTAAGATGAGGAGATTATCATGCATTATCTGAGTAGTCCCAGTGCAAACAAAAGGATCTTATAAAATGAAGAAAGAAGAGAGTCAAAGAAAGAGAAACGGAAGCTATGCTACTGGCTCTGAAGATGGAGAATGGACCTATGAGTCAAAGAATGTAGCAGACCATTAGAAGCAAGAAGAAAGAGATAGATTCTCCCTAAAGTCTCTAGAAGGAACATAGTCTACAACACCATGTTCGTATAACTTCTGATTTTTTATAGCGGTATTAGAAAACTAAAATCACAGGCCATGTCCTGGGAGAAAATTTATGCAAAAATATGTCTGATAAAAGACTTGTATCCAAAATATACAAAGAACCCTTAAAATTCCTTAGTAGGAATATAAAAACTCAGTTAAAATAATAAGCAAAGAGGGGCACCAGGGTGACTGAGTCAGTTAAGCCTCTGACTTTGGTTCAGGTCAGGATCTCCCAAATCGTGGGTTCGAGACCCACACAGGGGTCTGTGCCTGGGGCCTGCTTCAGATTCTGTGTCTCCCTCTCTCTCCGCCCCTCCCCCACTCATGCTCTGTCTGTGTCTCAAAAATAAATAAACGTTAAGAATATTTTAAAAATTAATAAGCAAAGGGACGCCTGCGTGGCTCAGTCGGCTGAGCGACCGACTTCGGCTCAAGTCATGATCTCTCAGTTCACGGGTTTGGGCAGAGTCAGGCTCTCTGCTGACAGCTTAGAGCCTGGAGCTTGCTTCAGATTCTGCGTCTCCTTCTCTTTCTGCCCCTACTCTGTTTGTGCTCTGTGTCTCTCTGTCTCTTAATAATAAATAAATGTAAAAAATAAAATACAAAATAAAAATTAATAAGCAAAAAACTAAACAGACACTTCACCAAAGAGACAAACATGATTTTTCAAAAGCATGTGGAAAGAAGCTTAGCTCATTAGGCAAATTCAAATTAAATAAACAGTGAAAGAAAGAATAATGAATTGCCACTGCACATTTAGGAAAATAGCTAAAATAAAAAATCAGAGTCAATTACTGGCAAGGATGCAGAGCAACAGGAGCGCTCACTCATTGCAGGTGGAATGATACAGTCACTTTTGAAGATAGTTTATACAAAGTTTTACAAAGCTAAATATAGTCTTGCCATATAATCTACCAACTGCACTCCTAGGTGAGTGCCCAACTGACTGGAAAATGCATGTCCAAACAAAAATCTGCATATGAATGTTCACAAAAGGTTTATTCATAATAGCTGAAATCTGGAAGCAACCAAGCTGTCATTCAACAGGTGAATAAAAACAAAGCAGGATATAAACAAGATGAGGAAAATCCATGCAATGGAGTTTTATTCAGCAATAAAAAGAAATGAGCTATCAAGCTAAAAAGATACAAATCAATCTTAAATATATATTGCTTAATGAAAGAAGTTAGACTGAAAAGACCACCTACTATATGGTTTGAATTATGTGATATTCACAAAAACATGATAAATTATAGAGCTTGTTACTAGATCCTTGGTTGCAAAGAGTTTGGAAAAGTGTGGCTTATTAGGTAAGGCACGGGGGATTTTTTTTTTTTAGGAGAGTGAAACTATTGTGAACTCTAATGGATAAATAACGCAATGCATTTGTTAAAGAAATAGAACTTTACAGGAAAAAATAGTGATCCTAAATGTATGAAAATCTAAAAAAATCATTTATGAGGTCAAGTGATCTCAGGAGGGAATTCAGAATGCAGTGCAGTTACTGGATCATAGGGTAGTTCTATTTTTAACTTTTTGAGGAAAGTTGCTGTGCCAGTGTGCATTCCCACCAAGAGTCCACAAGCGTTCCTCTTTCTGCACATCTTCACCAACACTTGTTGTTCCTTGTGTTTTTGACTTTAGCCACACTGACAGGTGTGAGGTGATATCTCATTGTAGTTTTTTTTAATGTTTATTTATTTTTGATAATGAGAGAGCAGAGCAGGAGTGGGGGAGGGACAGAGAGAGAGGAAGACACAGAATCCCAAGCAGGCTCTAGGGTCTGAGTTATCAGCACAGAGCCCAACGTGGGGCTCGACCTCATTGATCATGACCTGAGCCAAAGTTGGATGCTAAACCTACCAAGCCACCCAGGCACCCTTCATTGTAGTTTTGATTTGCATTTCCATGATAGTAAGTGATGATGATTACCTTTTCATGTGTCTCTTGACCATCTGTATGCTTTCTTTGGAGAAATGTCTGTCCATATCTTCTGCCCATTTTTAATGGTATTATTTGAGGGGTTTGCAATGTTGCATTGTATAACTTCTTTATATATTTTAGATATTAACCCTAGATCAGATATATCATTTGCAAAAACCTTCTCCCATTCCATAGGTTGCCTTTTAGTTTTGTTGATTGTTTCCTTCACTGTGCAAAAGTTTTTTTTTTTATTATTTTAATGTAGTCCCAATAGTTTATTTTTGCTTTTGTTACCCTCACCTCAGGAGACATATCTAGAAATAAGTTGCTATGGCCAATGTCAAAAGAAGTGACTGCCTGTGTCTTCTTCTAGGACTTTTATGGTTTTAGGTCTCACATTTAGGTCCTTAATCCATTTTGAAATGATTTTTGTGTATGGGGTAAGGAAATGCTCTAGTTTTATTCTTTTGCATGTTGCTGTCCCGTTTTCCCAATACCATTTGTTGAACAGACTGTGCTTTTCTTAAGGGACTTTCTTCCCTGGTTTGTTGAAGATTAATTGACCATGTAATTTACAAATTACAGATCTTTCATCCCCTTGGTTAAGTTTATTCCTAGGTGTTTTATTATTTTTGGTGCAATTGTAAATGTGATTGCTTTCTTGATTTTTCTGTTTCTTCATGATTAGTGTATAGAAATACAATGGATTTCTGTCATTAATTTGGTATCTGGTGAACTTACTGAATTTATTTATCTGTCCTAGTAGTTTTTTGGTGCAGTCTCTAGGGTTTCCTAGATATAGCATCATATCATCTGAAAATACTAAAGCTAGGATTTCCAGTTCTGTGTTGAATAAAAGTGAGAAAGGACATCTTTGTTTTATTCTTGGCCTTAGGGGAAAAGCTCTCATTTTTCCACATGGAATATGATGTTAGCTCTTGGTTTTTCATATATGGCATTTATTATGTTGAGGTATGTTCTCTCTAAACCTACTTTGTTGAGGGCTTTTGTCATGAATAGATGTACTTTGCCAAATGATTTTTCTACATCTATTGATACGATCACTCGTTTTTATTCTTTCTTTTACTGATGCGATGTAACACACTGATTGATTTGCAAATATTGAACCACACTTGCATCCTAGAAATAAATCCCACTTGACCATCGTGAATGATTCTTTTAATGTATCATTGGATTTGGTTTGCTAATATTTTGTTGAGGATTTTTGCATCTATGTTCATCAGGGATATTGGCTTATATTTCTCTCTCTCTCTTTTTTTCAGAGTGACTCTATCCGGTTTTGGTGATGCAGGCCTCATAGAATGAATTTGGAAATAACCCTCCATCTTCTTTTTTTTTCTCAAATGGTTGAAAAGAGTAGATATTAACTTATCTTAAATGTCTGTTAGAATTTACCTATGAAGCTATCTGGTCCTGGACTTTTATTAACTGAGAGGTTTTTGATTACTGATTAAATTTCATTGCTGGTAATCAGTCTGCTCAAATTTTCTATTTCTTCCTTATTCAATTTTAGGAGGTATTATGTTTCTAGGAATTTATCTATTTCTTCCTAGTTGGCATGCAACTGTTAATAATATTCTTTTAAAATCCTTTATATTTCTGTGGTGTGGGTTGTGATTTCTCCTGTTTCATTTCTAATTGTGTTTATTTGAATCACCACTTCCCCCCTTTTTAATGAGGCTAGCTAAAGGTTTATCATTTTGTTGAGCTTTTCCAAGAAACATCTGGTTTTGTTCATGTATTCTACTGTTATTTTTTTAATAGTTTCTCTTTCTTTTATTTCTGTGCTAATATTTAGTCTTTCCTTCTACTGGTTTTGGTTTTCTTTATTTTTCTTTTTTCCATCTCTTTAGATGTAAAGTTAGGTTGTTTGAGACTTTTCTTGCTTCTTGATATAGGTCTGTATTATAGACCTGTATTATTAAAATCAGAAAAGCCTTTGCTGCATCCCCAAAATTTTGGACTGTTGTGTTTTTATTTTCATTTGTCTCCATGTATTCTTTAAAATTTTCTCTTTGATTTCTGGGTTGATCCATTCATTGTATAGTAGCAAGTTATAAATATTTAATCTCTATGTATTTCTGGTCTTTCCAGATTCTTACTTGAGGTTGATTTCTAGTTTCATAGCATTGTAATTACAAAAGATGCATGTTATGACTTTGATCTTTTTGAATTTGTTGAGGCTTGTATTGTAGCCTAATATGTGATTATTCTGGAGAACATTCCATGTGCACTTGAAAAGAATATGTATTCTGCTATTTTAGGATGGACTTTTCTGAATATATCTGTTAGATTCATCCGGCCAGTGTGTAACTTAAAGTCATGGTTTCCTTGTTGATTTTGTGTTTTTATGATATGTCCATTGATGTAAATGAGGTGTTAAAATCCCCTACTACGATTATACTACTATTGATTATTTTCTTTATGTTTGTTATTAATTATTTTAAGTATTTGGGCATCTCCCTGTTGTGTGCATAAATATTTACAATTGTTCTATCTTTTCATTGTATTCTCAGCTGGATGATTGTATAGCGTTCTTTGTCTCTTACAGTCTTTGTTTTAAATTCTACTTTGATATAACTATTGTTATCCCAGCTTTCTTTTCATTTCCATTTGCATGCTAAATGCTTCTGCATCTTTTCACTTCTGCTCTGCACACGTCTTTAGGTCTGAAATGTGTTTCTTATAGGCAACATACAAATGTGCCTTTGTTGTAAATCAATTTTGTCACCCTGTTTCTTTTGATTGGAGTATTTAGTCCACTTACATTCAAACTAATTATTGACAGGTATATACTTATTGCCATTTTTAAATTCATTTTATGGTCGTTTTGTAGTTCTCTCTTTTCTTGCTCTCTTCTTTCATGGTTTGTTGGCTTTCTTTAGCGAAGTTCTTGGATTTCTTTCTCTTTAATTTTGCATATCTATTCCTGTTTTTGATTTGTAGTTACAATTCGGTTTGTATATAACAACTTATGCTTATAGAAGTCTATGTTAAGTTGATGGTTGTTTAAGTTTGAAGTAATTCTTTATTATTTTCCTCCCCTCATTTTAGGTATATGGGGTCATAATATCCTTTTATTTTGTGAATCACTTGACTGATTTTTATAGAAATGCTTATTTTTCTGTTTTGGGGCCCCCTATTTTTCTTGGTCCCATTTGTGGTCCTTTCTCTCTACTCAAACATTCACCTTTAACATTTCATGCATGGCTGAAATGTTATGGTTTAGTGGTTATGAGTTCCTTTAACTTTTGCTTATCTGTGAAACTCAACGTCTCTCTTTCTATTCTGAATGATACCCTGGCTAGATTACATATTCTTGAAAATAGATTTCTTTTTTCTTTTAGCCCTTTGAATCTATCATGTCACTCCCTTCTGGCTTGCAAAGTTTGGGCAGAAAAATCTGCTGATCGCCACATGGGGTTTCCCGTGTATGTAACTGCTTTCTTTTCTCTCACTGCTTTTAATATTCTATCTTTATCACTACGTTTTGTCATTTCAATTACTATTTGTACTTGTGTCAACCTTTTTAGGTTGATTTTTAAAAAATTAGCCTCCATATCTAGCCTCTAGATGCCCAACATAAGGTTCAAACTCACAATTCTGAGATCATGACCTGAGTTGAAATCAAGAGTTAGACACTTAACTGACTGATTCATCCTGGTGCCCCATCATTAGGTTGGTTTTATTGGGCAAATCTCTGTGGCTCCTGAATCTGGATATCTGTTTCCTTCCCTAGATTCAAGAAGTTTTCAGTTATTTTTTTTCTTCAAATAGTTTTTTTGATCACCTTTCTTTTTTAACTTTTTTAATGTTTATTTATTTTTGAGAGAGAGAGAGACTGGCAAATAGAGAATTAGACACAGAATCTGAAGCAAGCTCCAGGCTTTGAGCTTTCAGTACAGAGCCTGATGTGGGACTCAAACTCATAAACTAAGATCATGACCTGAGCCAGAGTTGGCCTTTCAATGGACTAAGCCACACAGGCACCCCAATCCCCTTTATTTCTCTCTTCTTCTGGGATCCCTTTATGTGAATATTATTATGCTCGATGGTATCACTGAGTCCCTAAGTCTATTCTTACTTTGCATCTGCTTGACTTGATTACTTTTCATTACTCTGCCCTCCAGGTCACTGATTTGTTCTTCTGTCCATCTAGACTCCTGTTTTTCCATCTATTGTATATTTAATTTTACTTTTTGTGTTCATCTCTTATTGTTTCTTTTATATCTCACTGTTAAAAGTCTCACTGAGGTACTCCACTCTTTCCCTAAGTCCAGGTAGTATCTTTATGATCATCACTTTATATTTTCTCTCAGCCATGCCATTTATATGTTTCATTTATGTCTTTTGTTATATCTGTTTCACTTATATCTTTTTCTTTCTTTTAGGATATATTCCTCTGTCTTCTCATTTTGTCTAACTCTATATGTCTGCTTCTGTGTGGTAGGAAAATTACATCTTCTGCACTTGAAAGTAATTTTCTAATGAAGAAGAGGTCCGGTAGTACCCTGCCATGTAGTGCCCCCCGTACACCGGAAACTTTTGCTTCATGAGACTCTCCTATGTGTGATGAATGTGCCTTGCTGTTGTGGTTGAGTCACTTTTATTTTTCATTCCAGTCATCTGCAGTGACTCTTGCATCTTGTGGGCATGTTTAGTCCCTTTCGTGTTAGTGGACCCGTCTTGGGATACCTTGAGCTAGAGTTGAGTCAGACAAAACATTTCCTAGAGATGTAGTAGCACCAAACTTCAGAGTGTTTTCCTTACGTTGTCCTCTGGGAGGCTTCACTGTTGAGCAGTGCCTGAAGTCAGATCAATTGTCTGCCTCCAGTTCCCTACTAGGTCTCCTTGTGACTGATGTGTGTAGTTGTCTTTCCCTCCCTCTGGGGTAGGAGTTACTTTGGATGGTTCTGGCCACTGCAGAAGCAGCCTGCACACTGACACGCTTATGGCACCACACTGTATAGACTCTGGCCAAGAACAGATTCAAGAGGGCATATCAACTTGAGCAAAGCATGGCAGAAGGGGTCCAGAAGAACTGTGGTGTTAGTAAGATTTGCATACCAACATTCCTCTCGGGGCGGGGGGGGGGGGGGCACTGTCTTGCCAGGACCAAAGCTGGTTGTCTAGAGTGGTGGATTGGCAGGAACATGGAGTGGAATAGGCAGCAGTGCTAACAAGTTAGGTAGTGAGTCACACATGGGACTGTGTGTTTATGCTAGGAGGTGGAGGAAGTAAGTGGTGCCTTCCAGTTCCTTTTTACTGGAGAAGCCCCCCAGTGGTTTCTATCCCTCCAAGACACATTCTGAGAATAGTAAATTCCCATTATCTGCCCCAGGTCCCTTTTAAACTGCTGTTTCTATGCTATATCTCCCTGGACTGTTGTGCTATCTCTTTAAGGGAAAGGATTCAGTTTTCTCTTGCCCACCAGCTCTTCAAGAGCCTAAAGACTGTTGTTTTTGTTTTTGTTTTGTTTTGTTTTTTAATTCAAAGTTTTAAGCCCCACTAGTTATAACAACTCATGAAATTTGGCCCTTCTGGCTATCAAAGCCAAATATTATCAACTTTGTCTTTCTCATTCAGGCTACCCAGTGTGAGGGTCTGTTTCTCTCCCTCCTCAGTGCCTGAAGCATCCCTCCCACAGAGAGTCTTGCAATTCTGTTTACTTCCCAACCTTGTCTTTGCCCTTCTGACCCTCTTTGATATGGCTTCATCTCTACATTTAGTTGTGGAGTTTATTCTGCCAGACTTCAGGTCATTTTTTGGGTTACTTCCACTGATGCGAATACTATCTAGTTTAATCAGTGGAAGGTGGTGAACCTAGGGTCCTCCTACTCTGCCGTCTTCAGCAGAAGCTCTATTATGAGGTTTGTTTATATGAATATAGCTGTACACACACACACACACACACACACACACACACACACTTTCAATAGTCAGCATTACATTTAATAGTGAAAATAATGAGCTAAAAACCATGATTAAGTTCTGGACAAAACAGTAAAATTTTAAACCAAAAGAAAGAGAAAAATTATAATTATTTGCAAAATGTACAAGACATTCAAATGAAAGTATTAAAATTTTCTTATGGTCCATTGAATAGTCTATAAATGAGAAAAAATACAATAACTTGTTCATGTAGCAATAATCATAAAATATATGTGGAGAACATTTCAGTGATATGAAAATATGTAGCATAATCCTAAGAAATTATTTGATCTATGTAAAAAGGAGAGAGTAGTTTTCATGTAAAGTAAATGTGTCAAGCACTTCATTGGGAACTTTATCTATAACATACTCAAAATAATTAAGTAAAATAAGCACTATTATCTATCTTTTATAGATGTGGGTGGTGAAGCCCTGAGTACAAATTTGCACAAAATCATAGGATCTGAAAATATTTGAACAAGGATTCCAATCTTAGACTGAGAAATTTCAAGGTACATGTTATATTACTCCCATTGTGTTATAAAGTTTTTTTCATAGTCTTCTTTAATATTTAACTATTAAAACTATAAACTATAAGTCATTTAAAAACTATAAGTCATTTTACTCTTACTATATTGGTAGAAATTTATGATATCAGTGGTTTTGTGAACCCCTTTTTTCCAATTTTGTGGATGTATTCTGCAGTTAAAATCCTAACAGTTTTTTAACCTTTCATGTTATGAATTTTTAAGAAAATTACTTTAATAATGAAATGCATATACAATTTTAATCCATTACATTTTTGTCCAGGTAACTTTAATCTTTTCCTCTGATAGGCATTAAGGATTACAGAAATTATTTTTTTTTTACATTTATTTATTTTTGAGACATAGAGCACAAGTCAGGAGGGGCAGAGAGAGAGGGAGACACAGAATCTTAATCTGAAGCAGGCTGCAGGCTCTGAGCTGTCAGCACATAGCCCGATGCAGGGCTTGAACCCACAAACCATGAGATTATGACCTGAGTCGAAGTTGGATGCCTAACCTTAGGACTGAGCCACCCAGGTGCCCCCAGAGATTTTTTTTTAACCCTACTTATGTGAGAACATATTTCTGTTGATTTCTTGCATGAACACAACGTTTAGAAATCTTAAATTACAAATTTTTTCCTAAACACCCCCATGTTCCTTTTTTTCCTTCTAATGTTCAGTGTTGTTTCAGTCAGATGATAACTCATTTTTTCTTCCTTTGTGTTTAAAGTGGACTTATACCTGTGGGATTCTTCATGCAGTTTGAAAATTTTATCAGAGTACACCTGATGGTCATTGATTTTTGTTAGTTTTGCCTTTAGTTATTTATTTATTACTTAAAATTATTACTTATTTTAGTTTTTCCATTATTTTTATGTTTATACTATTTTCAATTGTACTTTTTTATTGTTTTATTTGAGCTCTATTTGGATTTGGAAAGAAATTGTAAGTGTTTTCATGCTCATATCAATACAAGAAAAGTAAAGGTAATGTGCCAAAGGAGGAAAATGAGAAAAGTAAAAGTCCAAAGGATTTAGAACCAGAATAAGGGTAAGGTTGAGGTCTAAGTGTGCAACATATGAAGAATATTGTTTAGGACAAATATAATTCTTAAAATTCACCTTTCATGCCTATAGAATGATGATAACCCTTGCTCTATAAATTATGTGGATTAATAGGAAGCCAGCTGTGACTGTATCTGGCACATTGCCCCGTCCAAATGACCAACCATTAGTGAAAAGGAAGAAGAAAGACATTTTAAGCATGAGGTATTATAAGCAAAAAAATTTATATTGCAGAATTTAGTACTGCTAGAAGATTGCTGAGAAATCTGTGAGGAAAATTTTATTCATGTATTGTCAAAAATTCCAAGTTTTATTCAGCTGTTTAAGAACAGTTCTATTTGTTCTCTGAGATTTTGTTTGGTTTGTGATCATATTTTACTCTCACACTTTAATTATCATAAAAGCAATATTTAAATGAACGTCTACCTCTTTTGTTAGGGAATAATAGTAATTTTGATCCCTGTTACATATGAATTCAAGTTCCTCGATGCTTCAAACATAATGTACTGATTGAGGCCCCATTGTCATTCTCACCTGTCTGTAACTATAGGAAATAAATCTATTTTCGTTCAAAACGACAGAAGCACAAATACACCAGCCCTGATATCTGGTGCTGTCATTTTACAATGCTGCAGTCTGAATGCATTGTCATTTTAATAGCACCAACTAAATTGATAGCTATTTTTCATAATTCAAAAAAATTATACTAACAGGGTTTGAAGCCATGAAGAATTATGGTTTGTAATGACCAATTTTAACATGTTTTATAATCCATCAAAACGGGAATATTACCTTGGGGTACAATTTATTTTTCCTTATCATAAAATTCTACCATAGTTAGAACAGTCATATAAATAAAAAAATGAGTCCCTTGCAGAGGTAATGAAAGAAAAACTATTCAATCTTCCTTCTGATGTTTTATTCTAGCTTTTTTGACAGCTGAAGACACCAAGTGCAATCAAATGCCTTTAGCACAGCAATGAAAAATGTAAGCATTAAGCAAATTCGTCCACATGAAATAATTGACAGTCATATACAGATATTCAATTCAGTGATTTATAAAATAAAAGAATCTGATTTAAATTAATTTGAAATTACAAAAGCATGAGATGCATATGCTATTTGGCAAACTAAGGAAGTAGATTCATATGTTTTCTACTTGTATTTATACTGTCTACATTTATTCTTTTTTGAAAGAAATAGAAGTACAACACACGTTATGATTTTTAAAGAATGTTCTTAGTCCTGCTCCTCTGGTATTCTTTTGAGATATATAAATAAGCCCGTTTTCTGAACAAAACTTCATACATGAGAAGTGGAAGCCAAAAGAGAAATGAAAAACAAGATATAGAATATTGATTAATGAACCACAGGATTTAAGTGACCCTTTCTTAAATGTCCCTTAATTACAATTGAACACAAAGGCTTCCTTGTGCAAAAGGGAAAAGTGATTTGAATTTAAGAATGTTTATGAAAAAAGTTCTTTTCCCCTTTAATAGTGACCTTTTATCCAAAACAATTTTAGTGATATAACAACTCAGAATAAGGATTTTTTTTCCTTAAACCTTATTTGTTTATTTTGAGAGAGAGAGGAAGGGGGAGTGTGAGGAGGAGGGAGGCAGAGAGAGGGGGAAGAAGAACCCCAAGCAGGCTTCAGCACTCTCCGTGTAGAGCCCAACACGGGCTCAAACTCTCAACCCAAGAGATCGTGACTTCAGCTGAAATCGAGAGTTGAACGCTTAATGAACTGAGCTACCAAGGTGTTCCCAGAATGAGGATTTTTAAAAACCATGTAATTTTCTCATTAGCCTAATCCACATTAATGAAAGTCACTCTTTTAAATTTAGGAATCTCAATATGATGAAAACAACACAAGTTTGCACCATAGGGTGTTAGGCTACATTGTATGTACGTAAAATTTTTCTACACAGGTAGGATTACAGTGTTGAAGATCAAGATAACTAATTCTTCTCCCTGCCTAAAATTATACTTACTCTAAAAGCCAAAGAACTGTCTTAACCAATTGATAAAGCATTATAAATTATTTCTACTCATTTCAATAAAATTTTTAAAAAGACGAATATTGAATGTTAAGTTAGGAAATCTCTCTTTATTCAACAATATATAAGAAGCCAAAAATTAAACTTTATTTGCACCAGAAAATGAAACACCTGTTTATTTTCATTGTTCACTGTTGAGAAAATATAAAATGGCTGATGGAAAAGTCCAAAGAGCTTTTTCTAGGAAACTGTTCATTTGGAGTACAGCTTTTGCAGAGCATTTCTTTATTGGTGTTTTATGTCAATATGAAATAAGTTTGAGGCATATTCAAGTTTTCACTCTAGCAATGTCTCCCAAGATTTTATATATTTGAAATCTTTTCTTTTATCATTTGCATAATTCATTTACATCAGTAGCATCCTAATTAATTTCATTTTATTGCCTAGGGGTATAACAAATGCTCTTTCTTGTTTTTATTTATTTGTTTTCCTTCTAGTTTCTTTTGGAATCTTTTTAACAAAGTAGAATATTGTGAATACTTGATTAGCATCAACCCCACCAATTTTTTAAGTAGCTTCTCACTCCAGTGGTTTATAAACCATCAACAAAATATGAGCAAACATGAACTAATATTTGTTGAATTAGAAAATTCTAAGTGAGATTTTATATGCATTGTAATTTATTCATCACAAAGTAGAGCTAAGGTTTTATTTCATCCCTAATTTATAGATGATAAATAGAGTATCAGAGACATTGAGAAATTTGCCTAGGGATGCCTGGTGGCTCAGTCGGTAAGGCCTCCGACTTCCACTCAGGTCATGACCTCACAGTTTGTGGATTCGAGCCCTGCATCTGGCTGTGTGCTGACTGCTCAGAGCCTGGAGCCTGCTTCAGATTCTGTGTCTCCCTCTTGGCCTGACCTTTCACCACATTTGCTCTGTCTCTCAAAAATAAATAAACATTAAATTTTGTTTAAAAAGAAAAACTTGCCTAAAATCGCATACAATTAGAAGCAAGAACTACTTAGCTCTAAATATTAAACAATGTAAACACCAACCCTAACTAATAAAATGAGGAAAACTGTATTACTTTTCATTTAAATAGGCAAAAATATATTCAGTAAAAATTACTAGCTGTTTGGAGTAAAAGCAACACACATTAGGAGGACTCGAAATAAAGGGGGATTTTAAAACCTGATAAAGTGTATTTATCTGTTAGTCTAGAGCAAATATTACACCAAATGGTGGTCTTGTGTAGAAAGTCTCTTAAAAATCATGAACAAGACAAGGATTAATGCTATCACTATTTCTATTAAGCTTTGTCCATAAGGTCTAGCCTAGCATTAAAAACATAAACACATACTTTTTAGATTGATACAATCTCTTGTTTCTTTTTTATTTTGTTACTTCTGTGCTAGGTGTTATAACAAAAAAACTGTTGCCAAGACTCATGTCAGAGTATCTTGTTTTTCCTTATTTTTTTCTGTGATTTTTATCATTTCAGGTCTTTTACCCCTTTCATCTATTTCAATGTAGTTTTTATGGTCATGAAGGACCATAAGGGTCTAGTTTCATCCTTTTGCATGTAAATATCCAATTCTACCAGCACAACTTGTTGAAGAGACTGTCTTTTCTACATTAAGTATTCGCTTCCTTATCAAATATCAGTTGACTATATGTTTGGGTTTAATTATATACTCTTACATCTATTCCATTGGCCTATGGGCCTGTTTTCAAGTCAGTATTATACTGTTTTGATTATAGTTCCTTTGCAAATATTTTGAAATTAAGAAGTGTGATGCTTTTAGCTTTATTCTTCTTTCTCAGGATTGTTTTGGCTATTGGGGCTTTTGTGGCTCCATATAAATTTTAGGATTATTTTTTCTATTTCTGTGAAAAGTATCCTGGGAATCTTGGTGGAGATTGCATAGAAACTATAAATGCACCATGTTTGGAGATTATGGACATTTTAATGTTTTAAATTCTTCTAATTCATGAACATGGAATTTCTTTCCATTTTTTGTGTCATTTTTAATTTCTTTCATCAATATCTGATAGTTTTCAATGTAGAGATTTTTTACTTCCTTGGTTAAATTTATTTGATTTTACTGTTTTTATGTTATCATAAATGGAGTAGTTTACCTGATTTCTTTTCCAGCTAATTCATTCCTAGTGTATAGAAATGCAACTGATTTTGTATCCTACCACTTTCCTGAATTAATTGATTAGATCTAACAGTTTTTATGAGAGTTTAGGATTTTATTTTCATAAAATCATGTCATCTGCAAATAAACAATTTTAATTATTTTTTCTGGTTCTGATGCATTTTATTTATTTTTCCAGCTTGATTACTCTGCCTAGGATTTCTAGTACCACGTTGAATAGGAGTGGTAGTAGTGGGCACCTTGTTCTCTTCCTGATCTTAGAAGAAAAGCTTTCAACCTTTTGCTGTTATGATGTTATATTTGGACTTTTCATATCTGGGTTTTATTTTGTTGAAGTATCTTCCTTCTGTCTCTAATTTGTTGAGTTATTGTCATGAAAGATGTTAACTTTTGTTATATGGATTTTCTATATCTATTTAGATGATCATATGATTTATATCTTTTATTGTATTAATATGATGAATCACATTTATTGATTTGTGTATATACAATATCCTTGTGCATGATGAATCATCCCAGAGATGAAACCCACTTGATAATGGTATGTAATCTTTTAATTTGTTGTTGAATACAGCTTGCTGGTTTTTTCTTGAGAATGTTTGTATATATATTCATTAGGGATATTGGCTGGTGGTTTTCTTTTCTTACAGTGTCATTATCTGCCTTTGGTATGTGGGTGATGCTGTCCTTGTAAAATAAGTGTGGAAGTGTTCTGTTCTTCTATTTTTTGGAAGAGTTTAAGAAAAATTGATTCTGGGGCACTTGGATGGCTCAGATGGTTAAGCATATCTCTTTTGATTTTATCTTGGGTCATGATATCACTGTTGGGTTTGAGGTCCACATCAGGCTCTATGCTGACCTCATGGAGCCTGCTTGGGATTTTCTCTTTCCCTTTCTCTCTGCCCCTCCCTCACTTGTGCAAACACTCTCTATCAAAATAAATAAGTAAACTTAAAAAAACTGGTTAATTGGATCTTCTTTAAATATTTAGTAAAATTAATCAGTGAAGCCATCTGGTCTTGGGCATTCCTTCATTGGGAGTTGTTTTATTACTGACTCAATCACCTTACCAGTAATTGGTCTATATTAGAGATTGCCAGAGGTGGTGGTGGAGGATGGGAAAATTGAGTAAAGGTGATCAAATGTATAAACCTAAAATTATAAGATGAGTAAGTTTCAGGATATAACATACAGCATGATGACTATAACTAACAGTACTCTATTGCATATTTAAAAGTTACTAAGAGTATATCTTAAAACTTTTCATCACAAGGAAAAAGACTGTAACTAGGTGAGGTAATAGACATTAAATAATCTGATTTTAGTAATAAATTCACTATATATACATATTTTAAATCATTATGGTTTACATTTTAAAGTTATGCAATGTTGTATATCAATTGCATCTCAGTAAAATTAGAAAAAATTTAAATAATAGTCCAGCTGTGTAACATAAAATTCTCTGTGAAAACTCTAAGAAGAATTTCTTAAGGTATGAATAAATTATTCGAAGCTTGTTCATTTTTTAAGTTTAATTTGTATCTCAAATTAATATTAATAGTTTAAAAAGATTCAGAGTTGAAAATGTACGTAATACAAAAAAGCGAAAGTGGTGATATGTTCATTTACTAATATGAAAATTAACATTATATGGTTTATGCCAAAAAAAGTAAATAGAAAAATAAAGAGAAGAAAAAGAAGTAATGGACACAAAGATGGGAAAGAAAGAAAGAATAGAAAATATTGGCTGTAGATAATATGTCTATAAAGAGTATAAAGAATCTATATATTGGATCAAGGAAAATGGCAGAGCAGGATGACTCTAAGCTACCTAGTCCCAAATAACATCCAAATCAGAATAAATAACCCAGAAATTGGCCTGAAAACTGGCAGAACAAATTCTCCACAGCTAAATTTAGAAAAGCGGCCACAGTGAGAAGGGTAGGAAGGGTGGAGATATGGTCTTAGCTAAATGGAACAGTGGGATGTCTGTGGGTTGAAGGGCACCACAGGCATACATAGAAAAGAGAAACAGACTCTCACAACAGGGAGACCAAATGGGGAAGACAAATCCCCCTAACATTTGGCTTTGAAAATCAGAGTGGCTGAATTTTGTGAGTTCTTAAAATCAGCAGGGCTTAATCAAAATTCAGCAGGCTGTGGGAGAGCCAAGAGGGCAAGAAGAAACAGAGTTCCTGCTCTTAAAGAGATAGCAATATAAACACCCTGCAGAGATAGAGCACAAAAGCAGCAGCTTGAAAAATACCTGGAGTATATGGGACAGGTATTTGTTTACTAATCTCAGAGCTCATGATTGAGGGGCAGGGATGACTAGAAGACTTGTTGAGGAACAAAAGAGTTGGAGAGTACCATTGCCCTCCATTGCCACCCATCAGAAAAACAGAAAAAGCTGCGGTAACACACTCAGCACCAACACCCGCTACCTAACTTGCTAACAGTGTACCCTACTCATGTGTTCTCCCATGGATATGCCCCCAGCCAGCCAGGACTCTGCTCCAGTTTTCCTCCCACAACAGAACCAGGTAAACTGCACCCCACATGCTTTTTCTGATGTGCCAACTCCAATCCTGCCTGCCTGGATCCTGGCAGTTATAGGCCTCCTCCTGTTAGTGCAGACCTTGCTGGCACCATGTGACCTGCTCCTGCATTTTTGTCACAGTTTGGTGCTACTGCATCTCTGGCTGATGCCTGTCCTGACTCAACTCAAGGGCAAGGCAGGCCCAGACTGCCCCACTAACATAGAGACAGAATCCTGCCTATAGTAAACAGAGAGACACTGAAGATGACTGGACTGAAGGCAAAAGTGGCTCAGCCAAAACAGTAAGGCACAAACATGGCACATAGAAGCTCCAGATTCTGGTGAAAAAGGAACATTGCACTACAGGGTAGTAAAAGAACTCTTCTCCATAAAACCACTACTACGAAGTCCAGAAAATATAGCTGATTTTCCTAATACAGAGAAATGGACATAAAGATTTAGACAAAATGAGAAGATGAGGATGATGTCTCAAATGAAAGAACAGAAAAAATCACAGCAAGAAACATAAATGAAACAGAGATAATTAATATGCCTGATAAAGAATTCAAAGTAATGATCATAAAGATACTAATAGGACTTGAAAGAAGAGTGGAGGACCTCAGTGAGATCCTTAACAAAGGGAAAGAAAGCACAAAAAGAACACATCAGAGATAAAGAAATCAATTACTTTAAAGGTACACCAGATGGAATAAATGGTAGACTAGAAGAAGCATTAGAATGAATCAGCGATCTGAAGAACAGAGTAGTGGAAAGCAGTCAAGCTGAACATGAGGGAAAGAAGTGAAAATAGATCTAGAGAAATCTGCAACATTATAAGTAAAATAGCTTTCACATTATGGAAATCCCAGAAGATGAGGGAAAGAAAAGGGGACATAAAATTTAGTTGAAGAAATAATAGGGGAATATTTCCAAATCTGGAGAAGGAAACAGATATCCAGATCCAGGAGGCACAGATATCCCCCAATAGAATCAACCCAAGGAGATTCACACCATGCACATAGTAAGTGAAATAGCAAATGTAGTGATAATGAAAGAATTTTTAAAGCACCAACAAAAGGGACAAGTTACATACAAGAGAAGCCCAATAAGTCTATCAACTGATTTTTTTTGATAAAAATTTTGCAAGCCAGAATGGAATGGCATGATAGATTCAAAGAACAGAAAGCAGCTTAGAATACATAATCCAGCCAGGCTATTTCATTCAAATAGAAGGAGAAACTCAAATAATGAGTTTCACAGACAAGCAAAACATAAAGTAATTCATGACTACTAAACAAGTCCTACAGGAAATTTAAAGAGCACTCTTTGAGTGGAAAGAAAAGATGTTAAGTAGAGGAGTATGAAACTGAAAGTAAAAGCAGCAAAAATAAGTATATCTATAAAAATTAGCCAAAGTATTCACAAAATCAAAGGATATAAAGTATGACGCCATATGGCTAAAACTTGGGGAGGAGAGGAATAAGTAATGACTTCAAACTTAAAACACCATCAACTTAATATAGACTGCTATAAGCATAAGATGTTATGTATAAAGCAAACCATGAGAGAAGAGGGCAAGAAAAGAAGGAATAGAGAAGAACTACAAAGAACAACCATAAAATGAGGAACAAAATGGCAATAAGTACATACCTATCGATAATTAGTTTGAATGTAAATGGACTAAATACTCCAATCAAAAGACAGAGGGTAACAAAATGGATAAATTCTGTGAACAAGAGATTCATTTCAGACTAAAGACACATGCAGGTTAAAAGTGAAGGGATTGAAAAACATGTATCATGCAAATGCAAGTGAAAAGGAAGCTGGGGTAGCAATCGTTATATCAGAGTTAATAGACTTTAAAACCAAGATGGTGACCTTGACAGCCCATGGAGGGGAGAAGCCCACTGAGTTTCCCCTTGAATGAGGAAGTTTCCACCAAAGCTTCATTCCTGGAAAAGCAGGACAAGATGGCAGCTGTTGGCAGATGCTTACATGGACAAGTCCTATCACCATAATGGACACCAAGGCCTCTTCTATGGATCTTGGGGAAATGGTAGGGTAGCAGGACCTTGAGCTCATTCTATCCCATGTGTTCAACTGGATATCATTCACAGTCAAGTCAATAAACTGGAAAGGGATGTGAAGACAGGCAGAACAAACTCCACAACTGAATATAGACAAGAAACTACAACTGAAAAGTTAGGAAGATCAGAACGACTCAGGGAGGCTGCCAACAGGAAGGAAGATGTGTGTGGAGAGGGCAGAGAAATGGGACTTCATAACATGGAGCTCACAAGGGGAAAATTAATCATCATAACATTTGTCTCTTAAAACCAGAGGAGTTGAATTCTGTGAGCTTGTAAAACCAGCTGGGCTTAGAACTTGAAGGTTTGGAGGCCAACTGACTCAGCACTGGGTGAGTCAGAATGGCTGGTGATAGCTGGTCCCCACTCTTGAAGAAACAGCAGCTTGCTTGGAGAGGCACCATAAAAATAGGAGGTTACATAACACCTAGGGCAAACAGGAGACATATCTGCTTATACTCTTTCTGACTGTGTTGAGGGACTTGCCAGAAAATGAGGGAGCTGGCAGGTGCATAAGCAGAGATACCTGCAGGAAAAAAGTGTCTCTTAAAGGGACACTTTTGATAAATTGGGGATACATCATACCTAACCTGCCAGCAGAAAACCATGCCCAGGACATCTCCTGAGTACTCACACACCCCAATTCTGTTGACCTTGACCCTGGAGTGAAGGCACACAGGCAAACTACCCAGCTGGCCTAGTGCACAATAGTGACAGTGTTTAATGAACATCAGCTGCACCACACCCAGCAGATGGCCCCCAGTCACCTTCATGTGTCTCACCCAGCCTCACACCCCTGCTGCCACACTTTGCCCAGCCCTGTTCCCCCAACCATCTTTGTGACATCACACCCAGCCTCGCACCCCTGGCTGCCACAGCACACAGCCCCTAGACACTGTAGTACTTCAGGGGATCTGGCAGAGGACTAGTGGCCCAGTGCAAGTTTTGCTAATACCACCAACCTGCTCCCCAGTTCCCTTGCAGACATGCTACCCCACAGCTGGCTTATGTTGGTCCCACTAATACCAAAGAAAGCAAGCACAGCCCTTAACAAGTAGAGACTCAGTGCTGATGCCTGTACAGAAAGGAAATGTGAATCAGACATAATAGGGAGTAAGGATATTCTCTTAAAGGGACACTTTTGATAAATTGGGGACACCGCACTACTGGGCACTCTAGGTCCTCTTCTTTATTTTAATTTTTTTTTGAGAGAGACACAGAGAGAGAGAGAGTGTGTGTGTGTGTGTGTGTGTGTGAGCAGGGGAGGGTCAGAGAAAGAGGGAGACACAGAATCTGAAGCAGGCTCCAGGCTCTGAGCTAGTTGTCAGGACAGAGCCTGATGTGGGGCTTGAACCCATGAACCATAAGATCATGACCTGAGCCAAAACTGGATGTTTAACTGACTGAGCCACCCAGCACCCCTCTAGGACCTCTTCTTTATAAAGTCAATACTTTTGAGAGAAGAGCTTAAGAGAAAGCTGACACTCTTAACACAGAGAAATAGGCACATAGAGACAGACAAAATGAGGAGACAGAGAAAATTGTCCCACATGAAAGACTGGACAAGGCCACAGTACATATCTAAGTGAAACAGATATAAGTAATGTGCCTGATAAAGAATTTAAACCAATGATCATAAGAATACTCACGGGACTTGAGGAAAGAGTGGAAGACAAGGGAACCTTAAAACAGTAATAAGGAATAACATAGTAGAGATAAAGGACACAATAAATGAAATGAAAAACATGCTTGGTGGAATGAATAGCAGGTTTATTAATAAACATCAGGAAGAATCAGAGGAACAAATTAGTGACCTAGAAGACAGGTAATGGGAAGTAATAAAGTTGAGCAAAGGAGAGAGAAAAGAATTATGCAGTCTATGAGAATAGACTTAAGGACTCAGTGATTCCATCCAAATGTAGTAACATTCATATTATAGGATACCCAGAAGAAGAGAGAAAAAAGGGGAAGAAAATTTTTTGAAGAAATAATAGCTGAAAATTTCCTTCATCTGGGAAAAAAAACAGATATCCAGAACCAGAAGGCAAAGAGAACCCTCAACAGAATCAACAAAAGCAGATTCACACCAAGATAATTGTTTTTTTTAATGTTTATTTATTTATTTTGAAAGAGAGAGGAGTGGGGAGGGGCAGAGAGAGGAGACACAGAATCCGAAACAGGTTTCAGGCTCTGAGCTGTCAGCAGAGCCCAATGCGGGTCTCAAGCCCATTAACCATCAGATTATGAATTAGCTTCATCTGAGCTGAAGTCAAACATTTAACCAATTGAGCCACCCAGGCGCACCCTCACCAAGATATATTGTAATTAAATTTGCAATATATAGTGATAAAGAAAAAATCTTAAAAGTAGCAAGACATAAGAAGTTCCTAATTTATAAGGGAAGACCTATAAGGCTAGCTGAAGATGTCTCAACAGAAACTAGGCAAGTGGCATATCCAAAATGCTGAATGAGAAAAATCTGCAGCCAGGAATACCTTATCCAATAAGGTTGTTATTCACAATAGAAAGAGAAACAGAGTTTCTTAGACAACAAAAAACTAAAGGGGTTCATAACCACTAACCTAGTCCTGCAAGCAATATTACCAAAAGTGACAAAAAAAATGGATCAGTGGAAATCTCCAGGAATATGGAAAAACAAGTAATAAAATGACACTAAATACACATATATCAATAATTACTATGAGTGTTAAGTGGACTAAACACTCTAATCAAGAGATAGGGTGTCAGAATGAATGAAGAACCAAGATCCATGTATATGGTGCCTAGAAAAGATTCCTTTTAGCCTTAAAGACACCTGCAGATAGAAACGGAGGGAATGGAGAAACATTTATCATACAACCAGGAGTCCAAAGAAAGCTGGAGTAGCAATACTTTTATTGGACAAACTAAACTTTAAAACACAACAATTGTAACAGGAGACCAAAAAAAGGGGGCACTGTATCACAATAAAGAAAACAATCCAATAAGAAAATCTAACAATTGTAAATATTGTGAGCATCCAAATATATAAAACAATAACAAACATAAAAGAAATAATTGGTAGTAACACAACAATAGTAGGGGACTTTAACACCTCACTTACATCAATGAACACATCACATAAACAGAAAGCAAACAAGGAAACAATGGTTTAGAATGGCACACTGGACCAGATGAACTTAACATATACTTAGAATGTTTTATCCTAAAACAGCAGAATACACATTCTTTTTGAGTGTACATGGGACATTCTCCAGAATCAATCCCATATTAAGACACAAAACAAGTCTCAACAAATTCACGCATCTTTTCTGAACACAATGGTATGAAACCAGATTTGGTTGAAAATTTTTATTACATTCAAATTACTAATCAGGAAAATGATAGTAAGTCTGTACATGCTATCCTTGCAACCTAGAATTATCTTCTCTCAGATTATCTGAATGGCTAACTCCTATACTGTATCAGGTCCTCACTGAAGCAAACACTGAGACATAAATTTCACAGCAAGCAGTTTATTTGGGCAGTGGTTATAAGAACAGGTAGATTAATTTTTTGAACACAAAAGTGAAGAAAATCAATACAATGTTGTGTAACTGAGCAAATTATGGATATTGGCAACTGAGGCTCAAGCCCTCTGGGGTCCTCTGAGAAATAGTGTGGGGCAAAGAAGCTGGGACATTAGACACCTACTCTCATCCATCATTACCTGAAGGTCACTCCTCAGGATATTATCTCCCTAACACTTCTGGTGTGACTCACATGCAGAGCAAGCACAGGCCTGCAGCCACAGAACACCCACGGGCAGAGCCCCTCTGTTGCAGAAGCAAGCCACCAACTGCACGTAAGTGGCAAGTGCTGATGGGACATGGATAGTGCACCCTTACCTGGGCCTCTGTACAAATATCAGCTCATCAGACTGGCTTTGCCTGATCACCCAATATGAAATATTATTCCACAGTCACTGTCTTCTCAACCTGCTTCATATTATACATCTCTTTATTTATTTGTTTATCACCTGTCTTCACTCTGCACTAAACTGTGAGTCTCATAAAGACAGAAATGTTTTTTAATAAGCTGCTCTACCTCCAACACCTAGAATAATTTTGGTGTTCACATAATAGGTATCCAGTTAAATTTTGTTAAATGAGTAAATGCACAAATGGGATGTCACTTCATAAACATTAAGGATGACAAAAAGTACAACCTGACAATACCTAGCATTGTAAAGAGATCATATAAAGGAAATTCTGATAAGATGATAATGGAAGTATGAATTGGTGTAAGAATTTTGAAGACCAATTTGACTACAAGAACAAAGGGAAGTACACTTACTCTAAGACCCAGTTACACATGATACAGCAAAAATCTCACTCGTGGTTTATAGGTTCTGCCAAGTGTGGGAAACATATACAAGAATGTTTATGAGAGAAACATCATGAGCATATTGTACGTTGGAAGTCCTTTTATCAGTACCAAGCACTCTTTATAGTGCCTCAAATTTATAAGTTTTTCTTTCTCCTTCTACCTAGTGGAAACAAATATTATGAAAACAGCAACTTAGATTTGTAAATCACCTTAGAATTTGCAAGGGATTACTTCACTTAATGTCCATGACAGTCCAGTGGCATCAATGGTGCTAAGGACAGAGTAGTAGAAAAGACGTAATTTATATTATCCAGGAACCTTACTCTACATAGGTAAATAATCTATAGACAATATTAGGATTCCGTTTTATAGATAAGAAAATGCAATATTAGAAATATTAATTGCCTTCTCCAATGATAAGAAAGCAGATGTTATCCTCAGATTTTAAATATATTTTCATGCTAAATCCATGCTTTTCTAATTATTGTAAATTAGCTATATTTTTAGCAACAGCAAAATAAATATCTCAAAGAAATTAAAAATTAAATGTAATGAAATACTGGTTTTTAAATGCTGGTGTTTTCTTATATAAAACTAAGGCCAAATCAGAAAAAAAAAAAAAACTCTCCCTATAGAAGTTAGAGATGTTCATGTAAGATAAAGAAGTAGAAATCTGAGTTTTGCACTTATGAAACTGCAAAGACATATGGGCATATTCCATACTCCAACATAGACTTTATATTCTCTGGTAATATTTACAGAATATAATTTTGTTCCTTTTAAGTGGTTGTGTTTGAAATTACTGAATTTTTTAAGAAGCTTAAAGTTAAAAAATGCACCATTAAAGAGAACAGTGAAATAATTGCTATTTTTGCTTGTTTTTAATCCCTTTGTTTAATTCTAAATGTGATAGAAAATGTTAATTTGTTATAAAGGCTATTCAAGGATTAGAGAATGGAGTTGAAATCCAAAGATCCTATGCAAGCCAGACTCTAAATTTTCAATTATGTCTTTCTGAAGGTGCTGGATAAGGACTTTGCTTCAATAGTTAGTCCAAGATATCACAGCTGGAAAAATTGCCTTGCATTTAATGCCACATGATGGAGTTGCTTTATTAGTACTCCTCAAGAAGAATCACTTCATATTTCTAGAAGGTTTTGAGCCTTGTGGTCCTCTAAATGTGAAACACATTGTGGTAAAGAAGCAAGAGTAGAGAGCAAATAGAGAAAGTAAAAAATTAGGAAAAAAATGAGGTCTTTCCTTGGCCATTAAAAAAAAACCTCCAGTTCCAACTTGTGGTTGTGGACAAGTTTTCTAAAATTGGCTGAATTCTGTTTTCTCATTTGTAAATCAAAATGACAATTTCTACTTTATCTATGAAAGAGGCTTACTATTAGGAGAGGGAGCTAATATATATGACTGCATTTTTAACTTATATCAAGTTTTCAATATTCACTGAAAAGGTAATTATAATAATAGTAAAGGTTTAACTCACAGGACTTCTTGTAAACTTTGAATAAATTAATGTGTGTGAAAATTCTGTCATTCATTCATGAACAAACACTCATTCTGTCTATAAGAACAATTGAGTACATGTAGTCTGCAGGTCTCATGTTAGATACTGAAAATATATTAAGCAGGAAAGTGCACTGTATTGAACTCAAAATACTAGCACGGGAGAGAGACAAGCAAGGAAATAATGATAAAAACAGTTTGGCTAAATGCAGTGGTGGCTTTAGAAGCAGATACAGCTCGGAGAACTTACATAAGAGGTGATATCTGAGGGATGGACGCCTGCATGTCTCAGTCAGTTAAGCTTCCGACTTCAGCTCAGGTCGTGATCTTGCAGTTCATGACTTCAAGCCCTGCATTGGGATCTGTGCTGAGAGCTCGGAGCCTGCAGCCTGCTTCGGACAGATTCTGTGTCTCCTTCCCTCTCGGCCCCTCCCCCACTCATGCTCGCTCTCTCTCTCTCTCTCTCTCTCTCTCTCTCTCTCTCTCTCAAAAATAAATGAACATTAAAAAGTTTTTTTTTAAGGTGATATTTGAGCTGGGTCTCAGAGGAGGAGGAAATTTGCCCAGGCATAAATACGGAAAGGCCAATTCAGTTTCTGAAATCAATATATTCAGAAAAGCATGTGGCAAGAGAGATGTGCTACATCTTCTAAAGAAACCACCTGCAGTTTAGTGGAGCAAAAGAAAAATAAATAAGCAGAAACTAGTTTGTGAATCACCTTGCGTGTCAGACAAAGAATTTAGAACTTTATCTTGAAATGATGGGTTGTTAATGAACAATGGTAAGGAAAGAAATGAAAATTAGTAAAAATTTGTATTTCTGGTAATGGCACTCAATAGAACCATCGAGAGAATCTGCTGTTCAGAAAAACACCAGGAGTTTAAAAACCAGTTAAAAGACTATTGTAATAAACAAAGTAAAACATAATGAAGATATTAACATTGAGAGTAAAAATAAAGAGTAAGAATATAGAAGAATCTGGAAGGAGTATCAATAGGGACTAATTAGAGAAAAGGGAAGAGTCAAGGATGGCGTAAAACCAACAATAAAGGGGCAGCTGAGTGGCTCAGACAGTTGAGCATCCGACTTTGGCTAAGGTCATGATCTCTCTGTTTGTGGGTTTGAGCCCCATGTTGGGCTCTGTGCTGCAGCTCAGAGCCTGGAGCCTGCTTTGGATTCTATGCGTGTCTCTCTCTCTGCCCCTCCCCTGCTTGCACTTTGTGTTGCCCTCTCTTGTCTCAGTCTCTCTTTCTCAAAAAAATAAACATTAAAAAATTAAAAATAAAAAACAATGATAAAAAGGACAAATGAGTATGTTTGAGTTTATCTTCAAAGAATGAATCATGTTTCATTTACTGATCACCTAAAACCTAGATACCTCTCTATATATGTATATGGAAATACAATTTTTCACATATATATAAATATTATATATATATACATATATATATTACCATGCATTTTGGTCCAATGATAACTTGTACTTCCTTTTCACTGTAGATTATTTTTTTCAGATTCATGAAAATTTTTCATAATTCTGTTAGATTCAATGTTGCACTAAAATCTAGCTGTTGCTCCTATTGTTCTATCCAACTTACTTCTTGCTCTTTTAATCCTGTCTTGTGACCTCTAAAGATTTACTTACTAGAAATTTTTAAATGCTATTACATATATACAAATAAAGTTTAAAATAAAGATGTTTTTTCTGCAAAGAAATATTTCTGAAAAATATTAATTCTGCCACACTATTCCAAAAATGGCTCCTCTGCTCCCCATATAATCAGATTTGTTCTGTACCTCTGACATATAGTCCCTCCTTGGAAGCGTTTTTATTCTGCACCCCGAGTCTTGGCAGAAAAAGAAGAATTTGTAGTTTTAGTATGACCTTTAAAAATCTCTGCCACATCACAAACATCTTAAGCTTCATGATTTAGCCAACAATGTGATTTCAAATGCCTGCTCTAGATGAGGCCCTTTGGATTTTTGAAAGTTAACAGGTTCACACTGCAAGTCAAGGTGGCAGTATTATTAATATTATGTTATTATGATTAGTTCCTGACACAGAAGTACTTTACATAAACAACATTATTGAACATATTTAATATCATATTTTGTTAAATTTTCAATGCAGTTTAATAGGTTGATAAAATGATAAAATGGCATCAGTGTCTGATAAATACATATTGGATACACTAATGAATTAATGAATATCAATACTGTGAGACAATTGGTTGTTTTTATTCAGGCAATTTAACATGTGTCCACATGATACCATAAAGATATCTTTTTAATCTCAGGGGCATTTATCAGTTATAGTTCTTGCTGACAATTAATGGATCCCTTACTCTGGTTGTGTTAAGCAATGTTAACAGAACCAAGGGTGGGCTTGACAAAGAAGAAGAAACCATAACAGGTCTGGGGTGAGCCAGTGAGAGAAATGTCCCATCACTCTAAAACTCCTGTGCTGTGTCCCATTGTCATTGCTTCACACAACCACCGCCACTGGACACCACTGAAGTACCCCGAGGTGCTACTGCCAGCTACCCAAGTATCTTACTAATTCCTTCCGCTTTGTGTCACTCACTCAAGCGACAAGGGGAGAGACGTGAGAAAAATTTCTGCAGGAAGAATTTGGTTGATTGACCATAGATCACATGCCCAAACCGTGGCTCCCAGGATTTTTGCTCTCAGGTTCTCTGGTGGGAGACCAGCGTTGCATCCCACCAGTATTACACACAGTACAGATTACTCCAGAAATGGGAAGGAGAGAGTATGTTAGGATGTAAGAACAAAGTATGTTAGGGGGACAGTAGTTATAGGGTTATATATAGTTTTATATATATATATAATATATATATTTATATATAGTAGTTATAGGGTTCTGTGTGTGTGTGTGTGTGTGTGTGTACAGAGCACAGATGAAGTTGTAGGACATTAACGAGCCTGCACAACATCATCAAAGCTATTACTTTTACAACATCACGTATCACAGTGGGTCACAGTGTCTGTTTCTTTAAGTGAGTTCTGTCAGGTCAAGGAAAATAAATGGACTTGTTAAAGAGTCATATTAATTATATTAACTATTAATAATGAAACAACTTGTTTCTCTTGTACTTACAAAATATGTGTCCTATTTTGTATAAGAATTCACATATACATGATTTTAAGATGCTCTTTTGGCATTTCCCATCTAATTTTTTAATGTTTTCATTTCCTTTTAAGAGACAGAGAGAGAGAGAGACAGTCCAAGCAGTGGAGGGTCAGAGAGAGAGAGGAAGATACAGAATCCGAAGCAGGCTCTAGGCTCTGAGCTAGCTGTCAGCACAGAGCCTGACATGGGGCTCAAACCCACGAACCATCAGATCATGACCTGAGCCAAAGCCAGATTCTTAAATGACTGAGCCACCCAGGTGCCCCTCTAATTATTTTTTAAGATCCTATCATGGTGATCCTAGTCAAAGGGGGCTTATGAAAATAAAACATCAGTTGTTTTTTTTATTGATTTCAAATACTTTATATCCCAAAATGTGTTTGGGTCAGAAACTTCTGACCCAATGTGCCCACTCCATGATGGAATTTTACCTAAAAATCATGTGTGCCTTAGCGTCTGAAACTGACAGTTTAGTCCCTGAGTCTAATAATGCTCAGGAGATGGTCTTTAGTTGTCTTTTGTGTTGTTTTTAATAGAAGTGCATTATCTTTGCCTATCTAGTAAACCTCGTTATAAATTGTTTTGTATTTGTGGTCTTTATAAAAATGAACAGTAGGGCTCAAATCAGATTTGAGAGCTCAAAGTTCAGCCAAAAATACTATTATGTAAATTGGAAAACTAATGCCAATGATATGAAAGTTAACCACTCAATGTTCCTTACCTCAGGTCAGGGATAGGGTGGAGAGCTATAAATAAGGAAAAGAAAAACAGCTCTACTGTAGCATTGGAAGGAGGATAAATATTTGTTATATTCAATCTTGTAGTAATAAGGATCATCATCTGCAGTGCCTCTCCATCTTAAATATATCTGCAGCCATCATTTAAGCCATTGATCTGCAAGTGTGCTTTGTACTCTCAAGGTGGCTATGCCTCACAAAGGGCCCTGTTCTCTCATTTGTGTGGATATAGATTTGTACTGCTGAACAAACAAAACAAGGCAGAAAACAAGCAATCAATGAACCCTGGGGGTAGGGTTTAAAAGATAGACAACTGGATGATGGCTGGGCATGGGCACACAGGCTGAAGGTTTTATTTCTATGAATGCACACTTCAGTTTGAAAAAGATGTTTCGAAAACTCTTTTTAGATGCAACTTTAGAGATAGCTACTTTTTTTGTATTTTGTTCTGCTTTAATTCTATGAGACTCGGGGAGGTATCTCAGAAGCTGCTCTGGGGAGGGGAACATAGGAGGTTAGACAGAGGTCCTCATCATCTTGCCTTACCATTACAGCATTTCTTATATCTGTTGAACATGTTATTTTTCCACTTAATTGAGGAACAGTTTCCTGCACTAAGAAACTTTTTAAAATCACTGGGTCTAGTTCAAGTGAATACTTTATTTAGCAGTTGGAGAGGCCAAAAACTTTAAGGTAGTAGACCAAGGGCCACAGCTGGTATCAACAGAGCTGGGACTAAAATCCTATTCCCCTTTCCCAGCCTGTGTGTTTATCACCAAGTCAAGTTACCTTTTATTCAGTTCACTAAGTTGTAGTCAGCCCATGCTTGATAGTCAACCAAAGCACTCTAAACAGACAAATTTGAGAAAGGGATTTGGAACTCTGTTGTTAAAGAAATAACAAGGATATTTGACATAAGTTACAATTGATATTTGATATATTTGAATAATAAGGATAATGATAACTGTAGAGTTATTAATTTGCAAAGACATGAAGATATGTATGAAACTCTCCTGTTAAATTAGTGGTCAATGACTCTCAAATGTTCCTCAGTTATACTTTATGGGAAGATCTATAAAGAAAAGAATATTCCTATGTATAAAGAGTAATGGCTGAAAAAAAGGAAAAGTGTTGCAAACAGAGGAAAGCACGTACAAAGATAGGAAAGCATGTTAAGTGCATTGATGTATTTATCAATGAGTGAATAAATTACAGTCAGCGAAAGTAAATGTGCACAGGTCATATTGACAGACACTTTCAAATACAAGACATGATTCATATAAGGTACTATCTTATCATTGTAAGAATGCTGACATATGAGGAAATAATGAACTCCCAGAATGCTTTTCTGTCTACCGGTTACTATCTGAGTTCTTCCTGTATAAGAAAAAGTTTAAGTGATCTTTTGTGCACAGTTATTTCCTTACTATAACCTTAAGGACCATAATCCATTTGCCAGCCGAGAGGACAGTTTATGCCTCTGTCTTCCCTAAACGGCATGCATATTTTACAAGCTCTTGCCTGTCTGGTTTGTCTCAATAACTGATGCACCTTTGAGTCCAGGCAACCCGCCATCCAATTTTAGTCAATCAGGGTCCATTTTTCATCCTGTTTTCAGGTCACATTTGCTTTATTTAAAGCAGCTGAAACCCAAAGCATTCAATGAAAGCCTTAAACATGTGACCACAACTTCAAACTCAAAGCGTTAATATAAAGTGCCACACATTCAGACACATTCAATCACACTATAATTCAGAAGCACTGTGTCAGTAGATAACAGTTGTCCATGGTGTCAATTAACATTTCAGATCATTTGAATAAAGTCAATCCTACAGAAGCTATGGCGTTGTATCACAGATCTTCCATTTTTTAAGGTAAATTATTATAAGCTAAAAATAGTTCATGTTAATATTTATAATATGAGGAACCTAACTTTGGACTCTTCCATTTTTCTTTCACTGTAACTATGTCAAAACTAATAACTAATAATATAAAAAGTAACTAGAGTGATGAAAGAACAAAACTACTGGCCCATAAGAATATTCCATTAGTTTACTATATTGCAGTTGCTTAAATTATTCCCATCTGCTTGTCCTGAGGACATATATATAAATTGAAAAGCATTGTCATGACATGAAACATTGGAAAAACAGCATGACATGGAAAATCCACATGATGTGCAGTTAGGATTATCAGCCCTCTGACATAACACAGAGCCTCAGCATTAGTAACAGGACTGTGGCACAGCCAAAAAGCAAGATCTAACAGAGTGTAAGGCAGACCCAGGGCACAGTACTAACAGGGAAATAATTTACGTAGAAGCTAAGAAGAAGAGCAGCATCTAGGGACAGTGATAAATTTGATATATGTCTAAAAGACAGAGATAAGAGGGGACTTTGTGGTCTTTGCACTTTGTTATTGATCTGCTTGCTGGGCTATTTAATGTGTCTGGTAATAATACATTATTTCCCCAGCTTCAGACTTAAAATGTGATAGTAAAAATTAATAGAGTAAAGACTATTTTTCTCCTTTCTTGTGCATTTTTACTATACTGCATTTGTCATGGGAATAGTAAGAAGTTACACACATTAAATAGCCCTCTTATGAACTATGATGATTAGTAGTTTGAACATCAGCAAAAGGGTGTGGATAATCCTGACAAGTTAACAAAGGGCCTTCATCCTTCTTTCTTGAATTCTAAGCATCCTTGACTGCATAAATTTGTGGAATGAACATAAGCTTTGCGAGTTATTTAACCTCATTCAGCTCATCATAAAATGGGAATAATAAGATGTAACTCATAAAGTCATTGGGAGGATTATTATGATAGAATGCTGCAGAGAAAGTGCCTAACAAGTACCCAACACTCACAAAATGGTAGCCATTGTTATTTCCTAAAGAAGAAGACCATAAAGAATAAATATTTATAAATCAGTGTTCTAAATCCTGATTGTGCATCAGAATTACCTGTGGAAATATTTTAAGCTAGAGACGTCATCCAATAAATATTCAGTAGGCACAGCACAGTCATCTCTATTTTTCAAGCTCCAAAGGTGATCCCTATGATTAGCCAGGAGTGACAACCACTCTTATAAAAGTATTGTCCATAGTCAAAGAAGAACCCAAAGCTTTAAAAGTGGAGAAGACTTTAATAGTCAAAAACTCTTCTACTTTTCTATTATCGTCATATTGTACACATCAGATAGAAAAGGGTGTATATATACGTATAAATGCTGGAAATTGCATCTCACAAAGGAGATTTTTCTAAGTGAAACATAAATATTTGAATCAACTACCAGACACCTAAACAAGTTCATCTTGGTATGACTCTAAGCATTGCTAGTTCTGTGAGGACTGTGATCAAAAACACCAAAACAGGAGTCTGAACTCAGAACACCTGGCTTGTGCTTCTGTCTTGGATTCAAGAGTTGTAAATTAACAGGTGCAAATTCTCATGCACTCCATACATGGCACTGCTTCTCTCTGGCAGCTCTACCTCCTTTTATGTTTCAGAGCAGCATCTGGAACCTGACAAACTTCATAATCACAATCATAGTAAAGAGAAGCCAGAATTGAAAGAAATGCAATATTAAGCTAAATGTCACAGGTCTGTCTATAATGATGGAATACACCAGGAGTGAGGGAGAATGGTGGGTCAGGTATAGGAGAACTCAGAGCAACTGAGATCATGAAGCATGAAACAATTTAGGGTAACATTTAGGTTTTATTCTATATATTATTTTTTCCACATGAAATGAAGGAGATATATCACTTCATTAAATATTACTCTCTTTGGATACTGTTAGGAATGTTTAGTTAAACCACTACCATAAATATATCAAAACAAAGCTGTTAGAGACTTATGAATGTTCTCCATTCAGTCATTAATAATAAGAAAAATGGCAGCAATCACTTACATAATGCTTAACAGGTGCCAGACATTGCTCCAAGTGTTATTCACATATTAACTCACTTAATCTTAACAACTATCATATGAAATAGGCAATGTTTTTATATCCATATGTGGCGTGCCACCCAGATTCTCCTTTAGGAAGGAAGGACATATTTCCTCCAGCTGCTCAGCAATCAGCTGTCTTTGGAGATTGCCTTGACTGAGTAATACTGCTTCACCCAAGATCATACCTCCTTCCAGAGGCAGCTAAGATCCAGTGATTAATTATAATGTGGGTGTAAAGTCCTGATCCTCTTGCTGGAAGTTGGGGGAAATGCAAGGCTATCCCAGTTCTATATATCTCCATTGATTGTCTGAAAACTTGCTTGGAATTGCATCAGAGCTTAACTTCTCTCTCTGTACAATCCTGTTTCCCATCTTTTCTATCCATATTCCCAAGAGCACTCCATAATAAATGTCCTGAACACAAATCTGTCTCGATGTTAGCTTCCCATGGGATACAATCTGCAACAGCCACTTAGGTAAATTGGTCATCTTGATAACCCTTCAGAAATAGATATCTACCTGACATATGCTACTGATGCTGCCGAACTTGTCATTCAGCATTTCTCATTGTCTCCTTCCCTCTCCACTTCTTACTTGACTCTAAGCACAATGTTAAGATCAGGCTGGTTGCTTAGTGACCATCCAATTGGGTTTTTCTCTGTAAGAAAGACTGCATCTTAGAAAGCCTAGTATTTCTATAAATAGTTGCTAATGCTTAGAGTTCAAATTTCTGAGTCCAATAAATAACAGCTAAGTTAGCAGGATTATAAACAGGACTGGAAATTTATGACTAATAACTGTTTCTCCCTTATTAGCTCAAAGAACTGGAATTTAATTTTTTTGTTTCACTAATTCACTAATTTGAGGTTATAATAAGTCATTTTCATTGTTTCCCACTAATCTTCCAAATTCCATAGAGTTGTAAAAATGTAATACTGCATAATCTCTTCCATTGTCTCCCATTATTTTCTCTACTCAGTATATTGCTTTCTGCTGAATCTGTTTTGACAAATTGCTTCTCACTCATCCACCAATCATATAGTATTGGTTGGGTCATCATGTTATTATATTACTCCATCTTACTGGCTGCAGACGATGACTCAGGAGTGAGAATTTGATCTATGGCAGGCCAATAAGTTTCCCCCAGCATTTTCCTAGTTGGAACTGAGTGAGAACATTATCCCATCTCTAAGATATAACCATCATGCACCAAATCCTTAACTCATGGAGCATGCTAGTCTGTAATGTGACAGAATAAAAACTATGAAAATGAAAGAAAGTACCAAGGATGATAAATACCTATTTCTAGTAGTTCTTAAGGTTCAGCTATGGCTCTCTTTCCCAAGATGAATTTATTTAACCTTTATTTCATTAACTCTACTTATTATTTAGTTAAATATTTATATGTATAACTATAGTTAATAGAGATTAATATAAAATTAAGCTGTGTGTGTGTATAAGGAAAGTTTGGTTTTCACATCTTTAGAAAACTTATAAAGCATCTTACTTGTAATAAAACATTACCATCTGGTGGTATTAATTTCAAACTGCAGGCAAAAGGTCCTATAGGGTCTTACATCTAACAACCATTTCCTCTATAACTTTTTCATTCTCTCCTACAGAAACTGTACAAAGAACTATTGCTGGAAATATCTCTTATCCTGAGCAATTAGGCTCTAAAAGTGAAATATATGAACCCATTACATTATGATAAATGCTATAATAAAAGTTTGTAATGTAATCTATTAAGTAATTAGTTTAATTGTCATTTATTAATGCCTACTATGCATCAGATACTGTTCTAGACACTGGGAATGTTACATTAAAAAAGGCTAAAAATCCTTGCCATCATGATGTTTATGTTCTAGTGTAAAAGAAGGTAGAAAATGAACAAAAAATGGTAGTTAGTTGTGTCATACCAAAATAAATGATTAAATAAAATTGAAGGGCATAGAGAATGCTAGAAATAAAAGCAAGATAATTAAATAGACTAATCAGAGAAAGATATCCTGATATCTTTGCTGATATCTAAATAAAGACCAGAAGGACATGAGAAAGTAAACCCTATAGCTATCTGGAAAAAGGCATAGGGAAGAACAAGTGCAGAGATACTAGTGAAAGAGCTTCTTGGCATATTTGAGGAACATTATAGAGGCCCTTTTAAGAAGAATGGAATAAGAAAGAGAGAAAAGAAAACAAAGTAGTTCATAGAGGTAACGGAATACAGAAGGCCTTCAAGACTGGACTTTAAGTGAGATGTAAAGCCATTAAGAAGTCTTAAATTTTTAAAATTGTTTAGGCTACTGTAATACGAATAAAAAATAAGATGTAAAAGACCATAATCAGAAAGACCTTGAGGATAGTGATACTCAGACAGACTCAAAAGTCAGTTAACAACTAGATGAGAAGACTGTGCCAAAATATAAATGAATGTATTGCTTCTTGACTTGATAAAGTCTTGCCAAGGGAAAAGGTTTACTGAATTACATTGTATCTGTAATGATATTATTCATTTATATTATGGCATAAGTTCTTCATCTCCTCATGAACCAGCAAGCTATTCAATGGCTCATACGCTGAGAAATTCTGCTTTATAATATTATTGCAATAACCCAAGTAAGATGTGATGGTGTCTTAGACCATGGTAGTGGTATGGGGAAGAGAAATTACCCATTTACATTTAGATGGATGATAGATAGATAGATAGATGCCCAAATTCTCACAAGATTTGCTAATGAATTAACTATGGGGTATAAAACAGAGGAAAAAGTCAAAGAGAATATCAGTTTCTGACTCTGAGAAACTGGAGCTGCATTTGCTGAGATGGGAAATATAGGAGATGGGACATGTTTGGGGGAAAATCAGGATTTCAGTTTGGGGCATATTAAGTGTAAGTGTCCAAAGAGAGATAACAGGTAGGCAGTTAGATATAAGATTCCAGAATTCAGGGGCAGGGTCTGGCTAACTATATACCTGCTTATTTGCCATCAGCATATATATGTTATTTAAAGCCTAAAATTTAGATGAGATCTCCAAGTGAATGAGTGCTATCCATTCTATTTGTATAGAGTAGAGTAGTGATAAAAGAACTGAATCCGGAACACTGTGAAATTGAAAGGTCTAAAATGAAAGCTGTCAAACTATGGCCAGTGGGTCAAATCTAGACTATTTTTGGACAGGTCACAAGCTAAGAATAGTGTTTTACATATTTCAAGGGCTTAGAAAAAAAAGAAGGCGAATATGCAACAGAAATCACACCTAACCCACAAAATCTTATCTACTTACTATGTGACCATTGAAGAAGTAAAGTTGGCTGACCACCAGTCTAGAAGACATAAGAAAATATGATCTGCAATATAGAAAGAAAACCAGTGTGGAAATCAAATGAAGACCGAGTTGGAAAAGGGAATAATACTTGTTTCAAATGCTGATGATAGGTCAAGAAAAATGGAAAATTAAAATTGACTATTGATTTAGCAAAATGGAAAGCACTGGATACCAGGACAAGTTAGTGTTTAGGGAGTCATGTGAATCAAACCCTGACTGTGATAAGAGAGGTTGCAAAAAAAAAAATAAGGACCATTTTTCAAAGAATTTTATAAAAAAGATTTGAGAAATAAAGCAGTTACTAGAAAGGTAAGTGGATTTAAGATTATATAGATAGATTAGATATAGATATACATATACATATATATACATAGATAGATATAGGTATAGATATATAGATAGATTATAGATATTGATGCATTAAAAACACATTTTTTGCAACTGGGAGAAATTGCATATTATTTTTATTCCAATGAAAAAGACTACAGGATCAATGGAAGTTTTACTACTACAGTGTTGTCAGAAGGTAATTATTGTAAAGAGTTTTTTAACTGGGTAAGAGATAATGCAATCTAGTGACACCTAAATGCTTTACATAGAATCATGAGTAGTCCCATCACAGTAACAGAAAGAAAGGGAGAATGCACTCTCTGGTTAAGAAGGCTGTCAAGGGGAAAAAATGTGTGCAAAAATTATATTGTGATGGATTCTACTGACAAGTAGAAAAAGGATCATCCACTGAAAATAAGGATGAGGGAAGGGATGCTGGAAATTTGAAGAAAGAGCAGATGAAAATACTGTTCTTAAGAGTGAGAGATTAAATGACTAGGAATTATAAAATTTTTGCCATCCAACACTAAGGGACAATTTAAAATAACTGGTAATGGATTGAAGGTAGACTAGTAATCATGGTCTACTGCACAGAAAGAGGAATTGAGTAAGTGAGGAGCTTGATTTAACCAAGGTTGAAGTTTTGTCAAATGCATACAACAAATCAAAAAGGGGTAATTAGTTGAATGTGATGAAAGAAAGACCAATAACATATCATGAAATATAAGCTGAGTAAGAAAAAAGCATGGACATGAAACATATAAAAATTCACTGAATTGTACACTTATTATTTATCCATTTTCTCTATGTACATTATACCTCACTACCCATGCTTACCTAATCTAAATGATAAAGGAAGAAAGGAAGGAAGGAAAGAAGGAAGGAAGGAAGGAAGGAAGGAAGGAAGGAAGGAAGGAAGGAAGGAAGGAAGGAAGAAAGAAGAAAGAAAGAAAGAAAGAAAGAAAGAAAGAAAGAAAGAAAGAAAGAAAGAAAGAAAGAAAGAAAGAGAAAAGAAAGAAGGAAAGAAAGAAAAAGAGGGGGAAGGGAGGGGAGAAGGAAGAAAGGAAGGAAAGAAGGAAGGAAGGAAGAACAAACAAACAAAGAGGAAGGAGAGAATGAAGAAACGAAAGAAAACCATGAGGACTCCAGAAAGATAAAATATAACTAAAATGAAAAAAACATGAAATGTAGGCATTTTTTTGAGGTTATTAAAGAAAGATAGAGTGACACATATAGGGGCAATGAAAAGAAGGGATTGGTTCCAATGGAGAATCTGAAAACTTAAGACTTAGGAAGAATAGTTGCAAAGAGAGATTGAACAGAAAATATATTAGTTCATTCTAGAAATTGTGTATATGATACAGTCAGCAAAGGTGCTCATATTAGCATTCACATCAATCACTTTGAACTAATGGAATGGAATCCAATCAAATTTCTAATATTTACAGAAAATAACACAAAGAATGATAATTCAAAAATAGTCATAGAAAGAGACAGATTGTAAAATAAAGCAAATTCAATTAAACTAGGTACTCTTGGTAACAAAATCCAAGTGTACAAATTAAAAGGAGGGAATAGTTCTTAGGCCCAAAGTAAATGAAAGTTGAGTCTTAGCTCATATCTAATATGTCCATGGACCAAATAATTTATATATCTAAGAACACTTAAAATACAAAGAAAATCTGCATCTTCTGATTCAGTATGGTTTGGTGACCAATATGTGGCAGTGAAATGGGAAGGAATAGGTAAGTTGTATCTGCGGTAGATACAGCAATGCACAGACAATAGTAAGATATAGGCTTTCTTCTTGGTATCACACCAAGCAATACAGTTTAAAGTTGCTACATAAGTATAAGATAGAGGTCACGAGCAAAAGCTAAAGAAGTTAATTTATTCTTCCAGGAATTCTTTTAGAGTGTTATGGAATATTGATTATTAAATACAGAACAGGCTCTTCCCAACCTGTTTATGTTAAAAATTTTTTTGCCCCTTCTAAAGATAGGCAAAGAAGTAAATTTGATCTTCAGTTTGTAGAATTAATTATAAATGTAAGCGTATGGAGAGATGAAAGAGAGTAGCAATGTCCTGATGGCACAAGGACTGACCCCCTCCTTGTTTCTCTCTACTTCACCTTTTAATAGGCATAGTTTTCTCTGCCTAGAAATTAAAGTGGAGGCCTATTGTGTCACCAGCAGGCTAGAAGGCAATTCCTCCTGTGCTAGTCAGGTTCATAGTGTATTCCAGCAACAATGGCTTCAGCTGCTACCAACAGGGAGTTTTATTATATGAGGCCTCATTTCCTTGCCTGCAAGGCTGTACTGAGCTTCTCCTGCCAGAATAGATTTCCTCCTGCTGCTGCTTCTCAGCTTTGAGCATCATTACATTGCTTTACATTGCTTCCACATGGATTTGGAGCTTTTCTTCTTCCTAGTTCTTTTGACTTGCTGTGTCTTCACACATACTCTTGGACACTTAGGACATCAACAGCACCACAGAGAGGAGTGTGGTGAAGTCACCTAGGAAGAGCTATATCTAGCACTTGCTATGTGTAAAACTTTATCTTGCCTAGAATGTGAATAATATCCTGCATTCATAAATATTTTCTAGGATTAATCAAATAAAACTTGAAGAATACAAGAAAACACTTCTTAAAAATTAGGAGAATTGCAGTCCAAATTTCATGACGTCGAAGATATCTCCTAGACTCTTGTGAGACTGACGTTGGAAATCATATAGACAATTGTCTCACGCCCACTTGCTGCCTGTATTTCTTAGCTTGAGTCATCTTGCACAATACTTTATTGAATTGTTCATTCTGATCCACTTCCCTTCTTATCTGAGAATCTTTGTAATAGAGAATTCATGGGGCATGATGATCTTTGTAATTCTTTTCTTATCCTCAAAGGTTGAGATGCTCTTTTGCAATACACCTCTGATTAAAGGCTAATCCACATAAAATCTAACTCCCAAATGCTTCTAGGAGAGAATCTGTTCCAGCTCACACTGAGTTTTCTAAATTTTCACCTCTTTCTATCCCTGCAACCATCCCCCTAGTCTATTCCCAAGCTTTTTATTTCCCACATAACTGAAAAGATGGAGCAATATTTTAGGTATTTATTGAAATGTGCAGATAAACAGCTAAGTGAATTTATATACTACATTCTCTGGTTTAAACAAAATCTTATAAAAAAAGACAACTGAATTAAAAGTAGTTCTCCCTCCCATCTAAGCAGTTACCATATGTTTGTACTCATCGGTCTAATAAGAGAAATCCAACAGAGGATCATAGGGAGGGGAAGGGAGAAAAAGAGTTGGGGAGAGCGAGGGACACGAATCATGAGAGACTATTGAATACTGAAAATGAACTGAGGGCTGAAGGGCGAGGGGGAGGAAGAGAAGGGGGTGATGGTCATGAAGGGGGGCACTTGTGGGGAGAAGCACTGCGTGTTATATGGAAACCAATTTGACAATAAACTATTATAAATTTAAAAAAATAAAAATAGTTCATGCAAATCTGTAAGTATCTGTCCTCCACTCCTTCCCAACACATTTTGGAGAAAAAGTCTTCCCTAAAATTAGCCACAGAGGTTTCACCCAGTGAAGGAACAAATGTGACCTTCTACAAAGTACTCAATTCCCTACATTGTATCTTTTCTATTCCCTGCTGAAGAGACAAAAATTCTACCATGAGAGACTCATTCCAGAAAGCATGGCTTGAAATTTGGGATGTGTATTGCAGGCATTTTTATGCTTTCAGTAAGTTGCACCTCATATGACAAAACATTAAAAATCCATCAGGAAAGGGAGGAGTTGAGGTAATTGAGGAGTAGGGATAACCTAAGCTTGCCTCATTCCCCGAACACAGCTAGAAAAATATCAAATTATTTTGAACACTCAGGAAATTTGATCTGAAGACTGACAGAACAAAACTGCACAACCAGAAATAGAAAAAAAATGGCCACTTTGTGTAAGGTAAGGGCTGCAGAGAGTTGGATTGTGGAAGAAAAGAACTGCAGGTGCTATGAAGGGGAGGGAGTCCTGATAACAAAGAGAAAGGGGTAAGAGAGAGAGAGAGAGAGAGAGAGAGAGAGAGAGAGAGAGAGAGAGAGAGAGAGAAGTGCATGCCAGGGTCATGCCTGGTGCCCTTGGCAGTACTCCAATGGGGAAGGAGGGCAAAGACCAAGGGGTGGGCAGTGTGGTATGAGGATCCCCTGGGTAGGGCAAGGAGAAGCAGCTCCCCTGATTGGAGTGCATTTGGAAGTGGCAGCACAGCCTCTCCAGGGGCAAAAAGAACCAGCAATACCATCATACTGCCCTGTCCCCTAGAATAGGAATAAAAGACACTGGCTGAGGGCAGCAAACCTTGGTACTAGCTTTGTGCTGCACTTTATTATAAACTCCAAACCACTGTGAAGTCATGTGACCAATTTTCTGGGATAAACCTGGAAATGGAAAAAGCACTGGTGAAACCCTCCCCTAGAGCATCAGCATGGGTCCCCACCCAGTGGAATCCAGCCACACACCTTATATAAAACACATGAGTACCTGCTGCCTAGCAAGCAGACAGTTCTGCACAGGCAAGGTGAAGGGAGAGATCTGATGGAAGTCAGAGACACAAGACAGATGATTGCTTGATCTTCTTTGAAAGCTCTCTGAGAAGTGGCCAGAAAGAACTTCCCCCTCCAAGGATGAGAAAGTATGCAACGTCATTTTTGTCCCAGCCCATCAGCACTGACTGGCTTTAGTGAGGGAACCACGGCCACCCAGTTGAGGCTGGAGCTACTTTAAAAGCCCTATAACTCCTGCTCCCTGCAGGTGCATCATCACTAGGGTAAATCCACCTGAGAATCAGCACAGCAGGCCCCATCCCCAGAAGACTAACATAAATCCCTCACATGCACCAAATTTACTGATCACAGAGTGCTGCAGAGCTTCAGTTCTAAGGGAAATAGGATCTAGCTTCCTTTGTTTTATTTTGTTTGTTCGGTATTGGGGTTTTGTTTTTGTTTTTGCTTTGTTTTGACCTAGCTTCTTTTAATAAGCAGATCAAAAACACCTAGGATCTAGCTTATTTTATTTCATTTTATGTTTGTTTGTTTTTAAATCTCTTCTTAATATAACCATTACTCTCAGAACACAACAATCACACACAGGAAAAAAAAAAAAGCAACAAACAAACAGTAATTCAGACAAAATGCCAAGAGGAAGGAATTCACCTCAAAAGAAAAAACAGGAGGAAGTCATGGCCGGGGATTTAATTAGTACAGACATAAGTAAGATGCCTCAACCAAAATTTAAAACACTAATCATAAGAATTCTAGCTGGACTTTAGAAAAGCATAGAAGACACTAGAGAATCCCTTACTGCATAGATTTCAAAAAACTAAAACCTAGTTGGGCCCAAATTTAAAATGCTATACACAAGCTGCAATCTCAAATGATGTCATGACAGCAAGGATGGAGGAAGCAGAGCAGCAAATCAGTGATACAGAAAATAAAATTATGGGAAGTAATGAGGCTAAAGAAAGGGGGGACAAAGTTTTTGGAACATGGCAGTAGACTTAGAGAATTCAGTGACTCTTTAAAGTATAGTAATATTCATATTATAAAAGTCCCACAAGAAGAAGAATAAGAAAACAAGAGCAGATTTATTTGAGCAAATTGTATCTTAAAACTATCCTAATCTGGGAAAGAAAACAGACATCAAAATCCAAGAAGTACTGAGAATTACCATTATATTTAACAAAAGTCAGCCATCACCAAGACATGTCATAGGCAAATTCACGAAATATATAGACAAGGAAAGAATCCTGAATGCAACAAAAAAAAAAGTCCTTAACCTACAAGGGATGACAGATCCAGGTTGCAGCAGATCTGTCCACAGAACTTTGGTAGGCCAGAAGATAATGGCAGAATACATTTAACATGCTGAGTGGGAAAAATGTGCAGCCAATAATTCTATCCAGAATGGCTGTCATTCAAAATAGAAGGAGAAATAATGAGTTTCCCAAACAAAAATTAGAGGAATTTGTGACCACTAAACCAGCCCTGCAAAAAATATTAAAGGGGACTCCTAGTGAGTAAACAAAAAGACCAAAAACAACAAAAACTAGAAAGGAACAAGACCATCAGGATAAACTCCAGCTTTACAGGTATCACAATGACACTAAAATCTTATCTTTCAAAAATCACCCTAAATATAAATGGACTAACGGCTCCATCAAATGACATAAAGTATCAGAATGGATAAAAATATATGCTGCTTAAAAGAGACTATTTTAGACCTAAGGACATCTTCAGATGAAAGTGAGGGGATGGAGAACCATCTATCAGGCAAATAGATGCCAAAAGAAAGCTGGAGTAGCCATATGTATTACAGAAAAACCAGATTTTAAACCAAAGATTGTAACAAGAGATGAAGAAGGGCATTATATCATAATTAAAGTGTATACCCATCAAGAACATCTAACAATTTTAAAGATTTATGCTCTGAATGTGAAAGCACCCAAATATGTAAATCAATGAATAACAAACAAAGAAATTCACTGATAATAATACAATAACTGTAGGGGACTTTAACACAACACTTACAGCAATAGATCATCTAAGCAGAATGTCAATAAGGAAATAATACTATTCTTGATAAAAAAAAAAAAAAACCCTTAGGGAGGCATCTGGGTGGCTCAGTCGGTTGAGCATCTGGCTTCAGCTCAGGTCATGATCTCACAGTTTGTGAGTTCAAGCCCAGTGTGGGGCTCTGTGCTGACAGCTAGCTCAGAGCCTGGAGCCTGCTTCAGATTCTGTGTCTACCTCTCTTTCTGCCCTTCCCCCATTCATCCTCTGTTTCTCTCATTCTCAATAATAAACATTTAAAAAAATGTTTTAAAAACACTCAACAAAGTAGATATAGATAGATCATAGCTCAACATCATAAAACTCATATACCAAAGACCCACAAACAATCTAAATGGAGAAAAAATAAGAGTTTTTCCTCTATGGTCAGGAACAAGATAAGGATGTCTACTCTCACCACTGTTGTTCAACACAGTAATGGATAAAGAAGATGTGGTATGTATAATGGAATATTATTAAGCCATAAAAAAGAATAAAATATTGCCATTTGCGACAATGTGGGTGGAGCTAGAGTGTACTAGGCCAAACAAAATAAGTCAGTCAGAGAAAGACAAACACCATATGATTTCATTCATATATGGAGTTTAGGAAACAAAACAAATGAAAAAGAAAAGAGAGAGGGAAGCAAATCTCAAGAGACTTTTAAGGGTAGAGAACAAACTGAGGGTTGATGGAGAGAGGTGGTTGGGGTGTAAGCTACATGGGTAATAGACATTAAGGAGGGCACTTGTTATGATAAGCAAAGGATGTTATATTAAGTAATAAATCCCTAAATTATCCTACTGAAACCAATATTGCATTATGTTAGCTAACTAGAATTCATTAGTTAATTTTTAAGTTGTTTTTTTTTTTTTGAGAGATACAGAGAGTGCAGGGGGTGCAGAGAGAAGGGGAGAGAAAAAAAATCCCAAGTAGGCTCCATGCTGTCAGCATTGAGCCTGATGCAGGGCTCAAACTCACAAACCATGAGATCATGACTTGAACTGAAATCCAGAGTATGCCTAACTGACTGAGCCACCCAGGTGTTCTTTTAACTAACTAGAATTTAAATAAAAATTTGGGAGAAGATAATCCATCAATTATTGGTAAAAGCCGTCATCCTTGTGCCTGTTGTCTTAAGAAATGACTCAAATTGTTCAACTATTGCCTTATGTTGAAGCAGACACTAAATAAAGACTAAAAGAGAAAAAAATAAAAATCAATAAAAATAATTCATATAAATGAGTCAACATTGAAAATAATATTCATAAAACATCACTTAAAAGTAAGAGAAGGACAAAGACAAATACAAGCTCTTTATCAGTAACACTTCAAAGGAGAAACAATGATTTCATCATATCTGAAAGAAGTTAGCAAAAACAATCAAATCATCAAGACTACTTGAGAGGCGCCTGGGTGGCTCAGTAGGTTAAGCCTCCAGCTTCGGCTCAGGTCATGATCTCACGGTTCATGGGTTCGAGCCCCACATCAGGCCTGTGCTGACAGTTCAGAGCCTGGAGCCTGCTTCAGATTCTGTGCCTCCCTCTCTCTCTGACCCTCCCCTGAACACACTGTGTCTCTCTGTCTCTCAAAAGTAAATAAAAAAACATTTAAAAATTAAAAAAAAGACTACTTGAAATGTTGATTTTCTTCCTGTTTTTAATAATGAACTTAAGTGTATGATATGCTATTAGATATTATTAATTATTGTAAATCATATGTGTTACATAAAGAAATATATGCATATGGAAAGCAGGCACTTGTTTTTGTCTCTATTGTTAGAGGTATCATGCAAAAAATGTTCAGAAATGTTGGTAGTACCGTAGGGTAAGGATGGAGTTATCTCTGCTATCATACTTTTTTGATGTTGATCAGAATGCTTTCTGATTCCACCTCTGAATATTTCTTGTTTTCAGACTCTCTGGTATGATGCTCATTCCTTGATAGCTGTACTATATCTATTATTATATTAGATGGCCCTACCCTGAATCCTATGCCAAGGTCAATGACCACGTCTCTCGTCTACTTTCCAGGTATCTGACTTCACTGGTATGACTGGAAGTTATCCCAAAACCTGCCAATGAGTTTTTCTCCAACATCTACATTTCTCAAATGGACATAGCTAATTCCCCAGGCTGTTATTCTCTGGCTCTCTAGCCTATCTAACTACATTCCTCAAGCCTCTGTCCCAGCATCCTATAATTTAGCTAACATCTACAAGATGTAGTGACTGGAAAATGATAAAGAGCATCTGCATTATATATATTTAACTCCACAAAAGGAAATGCTAAAATGGGGGATTGATTGAGCTTTTATCAATTCGTTTCAGTTGATTGATTACATTGTTACCTCATCGGATGCTGTAACTCAAAACATTAACTTTTAAATGGGTCAGACTAAGATGCATATTTTAAAATTCAAAATATATCTGTCAACTTTCTATGTGCTTGCAAAATAAATATTCCCCTTTTTGTCATTGCTATTGTTTCATTTTAAAGACTGTGCAGGGTGAAGCTTCTATAATAATAAACAATTTTTTTCTTATTTTATAAAACCCTAATATATTTTTACAATCTGTTTATCCTTCATTTCTTTCCTGACAATGTCTGGGTTCATCTAACATTCCTTTAAATAATTCCTACTGTTCTAGCTTTTGAATTTAACTTTAATTGAAATACTTGTAAGATACACTTCAGAGTTAATTTTTATTTTTCATAAACAAAGGAATGTGAATTTAACATTGGGTTAGCAGTGAAGATGTCTTCTGCATTTTTCATTAAAAAGCACAGTAATAAACTATAAATGCACTAATTGACATTAGTGCATAAATATGGTCATTTTCCAGTTTAATGCGATCCTCCATGTAGGTATATTTTGTTTGTGGCTTTGATCCACAATCATGGCAAAACCATTCTTTCTCTGAAGTAGCTCTATTTGTGTTAGAGATGGACAGTGATGAACTCTAAGTGACTCGCTCCTGAACATTTGGGGAAAATACACTCAGGTATTCCTGAAGGGAGTCTTTAAAAATTTTTGGTAAATTTTCTTTGTAAATAAGAGATGAATAAGAGGTATTTTAATTTGTAAATATCAGAAATAAGAGATAATTTAGTATTTACATTTATAATATTCTTATCACACAAGAAATGGCTGATATGTGCAGTTTGACTCCCACCCCAGCTCATTTACCACAAAAGACAAGGTTGTTGAATTATTCTCCTTTTTTAAGCCATAAACTTTTAGGTTTAATTTGGACACAATTAGGAAAGTTATAAGAGATTTTTATGATCTTTTTCTTCTAGTCTCAGAGCCAGTTATTGTGTTCTCTGTATATGAAGCAAATTATTCAAGAATTAGTCATTTCCCTTGTTATTATCTTCTTGTTCAAATTGTGTTAAATGTAGTTAGAGTATTTATATTCATTTTCTGTAATGCCGCTACCAGTAGTCAAACTACAGTGCTTAATTGGGTGGCAGTATGGTGATGGAGTATTATTTCTTACAGAGGATAGGTTCTAGGTCTGATGTCAAAAGTGGTCATGGTCATGTATGATTGGGGCAAAAAGTTCCTTTGAGGCAACAATTGAAGACACAAAGAGAAAGTTGCTAACTCAGATTTTAAATTGCCATAAATGTCAAAGGCACGTATACCCAAAAGCATGGGGTTACTAAAGTTGTCCCTAGTTGCAGCTTGGGTGAGCATCTGTCTTATTGAGAGGCAGAGATAGCAATTACTAGGCTTGAAATGTAAATACTTAGACTTGGGTACCAGCACTTGGAATAAAAAAGAAGGAATAAATGTGAGAAGTATGTTAAAGAATTTGGCAAATTAATTTTTCTAGGAACAATGGTCAAATTTGAGTCACAGTTTGGGAATGTATGAGATTATTAATTAAAAGGGAAGTCAGAAAGGAGAGGGATTTAGTGAGGGAGATGATAAATTTGTTTTAAATGTGTATTGGCAGTGGCAATAAGACAAACAAATAGGGATATCCAACATGCACTTGTGGGAGCTCAGGAGGACCAAAAAGTAGTAATAGCCTTTTATTTGTCTTGATCTTCAGTACAAAAAACAAAGCAGTAAAATAGAAAAATGTGTTTGTGCACAACTTCAAGTCTTCTTCAAGACTTTCAGTGAATGCCTGCGTTAGGTCTAGGACACTCTCTAATCCATTCACTCCTTGATTCAAGGGGCATTTATTCATCACATTTTTATATCAGGGATAGAATGGTAGAGAAGAAACATATTTAAAATTTCAGAGGTAAAACCAACAGAAGTTTGTTAAAGTAGACTATAAGAAAGACTTCCCAAAAAAGTCCAAGCTTCTTAATGTATAGATAAAAATAATTTTAGAAGCTGACTGGAAAAAAGCATAAAGAAATTAACATTTGAGTCCTTGGGGACAAACAATTCAGAGCAATTCCTCCAATAATATGATACCCTGAGTGGAGCTGTTATCCCTGAAAGTTCCATGCTGATCCTTGAGACTAAAGAGTTTTATCAAATGAAAATAAAATTACACCACTCCAGGTCATTCATTCATTCTTCTATTCAACATATGTTTACTTCATGTCCATTTGTGCCAGGCACTGTGCAAGATGGGCTCATTCCTCGGTGGTGTTTACAGCACCCCTAACAGATCAAACTGTCTCTCAAGAGCATGTCCAGACCCAGGACACTGCCTGGTTGGTAATCCTGATTACCTGTTTTCATCCCCATTACCCTAACCATGACTTAGACATATCAATGTCCTTTTAGTGAATAAATGTTTAAGTTCTTCTGTGACCAGGAATTCAAAATGCTCATTTTAAACACTTCAGATAGATGAGTATACCCTGCCTAATGTGTTTTCTAGAAATAGAAAAACACTAGAAATGGTATACCATTCAATTTTTATTAAGATTATTTTTTTCTCAGTAACACCTCATACACAGATAACATAACCTGAAAATATTCTGATTAAAGAAGAGGTAGCCTCTAATCTTTCAAGTAGTAAGAAGGGAAGGACCTTCCAAAACATGAAATTTTACTTCAGGAATTTTGTTTTCTACCAAAAATTGCTAGAAATGTATATTCAGGCTTTAAAATGAAAGCATCTTTCTTATAGGGGTTTTTTTTCCTTACTGAAAACTCACTTATGTATCAGTATTAATTGAAGGCAAATGTCCACTGACATTTTGGACAATGGCTTATCTATTTGTTCTTAGATTTGACCTAAAAGTAACCAAAAAAAACACAGGAAAATAACTTTTGCATGCCTGTAGGCAAAAGAGCATCCTGTTCAGGGAAAAAGACTACTGAGTAAATGGCTTTATCTTTTAATTGATTAAATTCCCACCTGTTCTGTTGTGGTGTACCCTTTATAAAGGTTAGAACTTCCATCTGCCTCTCCTTCCATTGGAGACTCAGGAAAGCCTCAGCTGCAGATGTGGTAGTCCCAGGGCAAAATGAGGGTAAGCTAAAGCTGCTTCCCTTCCAGTTGGTGAAGAAGACAGCATTTTCTTTTAAAACGCCTTTTTTTTTTTCCAGCCAGTCTTTCACTAGCAGCTCACTGGTTCCATAAAAAAAAAGCAGCATCCTCTATAGACTGGGCTTTCCCATAGGTGACCTTGTGAGAACATTTCACAACAGCCCATTCCCTGATTTATGTATATCTCGAGACCAGTCAAGATCCCTTCTCCTTTCCTTCCATGTAAGTTTTAACAAAATTTCAGGATGAGAATATAATGCTTATATGACATCTAGATCATATCACTGAATTTTTTTTACAACCTCAAACTTTAGAAATTGATTAACTTGATCCCCAACTCTATAATTAGAAAAAGTATATTTTTAAATTCTAACAGGAGGGAAGTACTATTTGGTCTAGAATTGTGAAATGACTAAGCCAGACCATGCCGCTTGCAGATCTAGCTTAGACTTCCTTTTTACTAAAGAGAAGGATGAGATGAGGTTGATGTTTAATAGAATTAATCATTATTTCAAATACAGGAAGTAAACACATGAATGATTTATATCAAAGAATTATACAAATGCTGTAAATCAGTCACAAGCTATATGAAATTAAAGATGGTATATATTTATGCCCTGAAGTAGCCAATACAATAGTGGGGATGACAGTAGTAATGGCATAATAAATGTTAATGAAGAAGAAAAAAGAGAGAGAGAGGAAAGGTTTATAAATTCCCTTGTAGTCTGGGGGAAATAAAAAATACTACCAATAAAGGACCAGAGATAACTATGGAATAATGACTATAAATTAGAGCAGCTATCCTTGGCAAACTCATAATCACCAGAAGCTAGTATGCTAATAGATATACAAGATACCCCTGTGGTGATCAGTGCACTTTCAGTTTAAAAAAAGAGAGAGAGAAATTGCCTATTGTTTGGATCAGTAGTTATAATTATTTCCTTCATTTTCAGAAATGTCTAATAGAATAAATGATCCCATAATCTAGGAGGACCAGACTTAATTTCTTAGTGACCAGGTAGAGGTTAGAATAGGCTGGATGTGCTTTTGGAAAAGAGCCACAAACAGATAAATGGTACCTATTTCCAATAGTCTTGATAGGCTCACTAAAGTGTTATTGGTGACTTGAGAAAAAGAGGAAATTTAAAGAAAATATATCTAGATCAGTTTATTTAGGAACAATTAAATGAACAAAATATTTCCAGTTATCAATGGACTGGATGAAGTTCAACAGCATGAATATGTAGAGATTCGTTAAGAAAAATACGGCTTTTCCAAAGATGCATAAACTAAGAAATACAGGCTAAAAGAAAGATAACCATGGGGACTGAGGAAATTCTAGGCATAGAGGAGTACAAAGAATATAACGGCACTTGTTTGCAAGCACATTATGAAGATAGCTTACAGAGGAGAGAGAGGCCGTTGAAATCCAGAAGGAGTAATAAATTGAAACAATAACAAAAAAAGTGTTGTGAATGTAAAATATAGCTATTCATTTATAGTGAGTAAGTGGGAGAAGTGAGAGGCATAGAAGTGGTCATAAAAAGAATGATCATAGATCTTAAAGGTTGAGTGATTCTAAGGACCGAAGAATGTGTGCACACACATCGTTAATGCCAGCATTTACTAAGGATTTACACAACATGCCAAGCTTTGGGCGATACTTTTAGCAGATAATTTCTCACTTAGTTCTAGTTCTAACGACTGCATTATAAGGATATCGTAAGTAAATCTTACATATGAATAAACTAAGGTTTACGGAGGACCACTTTCCCAAGGCCATATGGCTAGTAAACCACATTTTCTAATTTAGGTCTATCTAACTTTAGAGTTGATATTCTTTATCACTAAGTTTTGTTCCAACTTCTATGGCAATGGCAATGAGTTGTCAAATATGAAATAGTGGTGAACATCGCCCTGAGAACTTTGTATAATTGTGAGATTAAAAGTGTTTAAATGGCTCAGTCCGTTGAGCGTCCGCCTGAAGCCCAGGTCATGCTCTCACGGTTTGTGGGTTCAGGACCCTCAATGAGCTCTGTGCTGACCAGTAGCTCAGAGCCCGGAACCTGCTTCGGATTCTGTATCTCTTTCTCTCTCTGCCCCTCCCCTGTTCACGCTCTGTCTCTCAAAAAATAAATAAATATTTAAAAAAAGATTATCAATAAATGTTAAAGATTAATGGCAGAGGAAGAATAAGTACAAAACTATAAAAAGGGGGAAAGGGAAGATGCAAGGGATAATCCTCCCCCCAAATAGACACCATAGGCAAAGGAATGGCATACAAAAGATAACTACGCAGTGTGGCAAAAGAGTGACCCAGAAGAAGTCAAAAGCAAAGATTAATGTATGGGTTCTAGAAAGTAGGGAGTAAGGGATTTTCATTGGGGAAGTAAACATGATGAGAGGGAAGTAAACACATATGAGAGGGAAGGAGAGAACTTGGAGGTTTTGAACAGTCTTCTTCATAAAACAGGGATCCACAGATCCAAGAAAGGAGCAGTGGGATGGAAGCAGATGTGCCAGGAGTGGAGTGAGGCTGAGTGGGGTGAGGGTGGGGTGAGTGTGGAATTCTGCCCTCAGGACTCAGAGAGACCTGGGGAGTCCCCTTCAGCCACTTACCAGTTCTGTGACCTGGTGTCAGTTACTCTAGCTCTCTTGATTCTGTTCCCTCACAGGTTAAAAGGTAATAAGCAATAGTAAAATCCCTCAGAGTGGTTTAAATTTTTGTGTCTGATTTCTATCACCCCCGCATTCTAAGAAAGGTGGAGCAATAATATCAGAACCTATGCCTTCAGCCTTTTCCCCGTGTCCCATCTCCCAAGCTTTAATCCTCTTGTATCCTGTTCCAGCAGGATGAAGGTATGCAGATTTTATTGTCTCTACTTTACTATACATATGAAATTTCCTAAAATAAAAAGGCTAAAATATGTAATTTTCTAGAATCCCATAAATCAGCAACATTCTCTGGGAAAAAAAAAAAAAAAGCTGCCCGGCACCAATTTTTTCCCTCTAAGAGAAATAAAATTTATTATTTTTTTTTTACCTTATAGGTTTCTTAGAAGTGTGGTTTTATAAAGGCCCTTGTTAATGTGTTTGCTCTCAGTAGATCCCACTATATGAATCATATGAAACAAAAATGCTGGGAGTGCCAAAAACTTGAAACCAACTGTCCACTGCTGAGATGCTAAGTAGGCAAGATTGCTAATTCATTATGCTGCCTTTGTCTTTATAGAGGTCACCATTACAGGACAATCCGGAAAGAGGTGATACCTACCAGTGAGTAGTGATTATTCAGTGTCATGGTGTGAAAGATCACACCATGTGAACATGAGCCAAAGGTGCTGATTATAGAGTGGTGTAAAAATAAAATGGGTCAGAGCCAAAAATATAGCAGCAACCTAAAGAATGAAACTGCTTCACTTTGATGGTTTGCTCTTAGTTCTTTCAAAAGGAAAACGCTTTTATTTATTCATTCATTTAGTCAGTCCAATAATCACTTATGAAGTGTCTTGACACTCTTTTGAGTGCTGGAAATACTGTACTGAATTATGCTGACATGATGACTGATTTTGAGGAGGAAAAAAAGTTTATTCTTTAGACATAAAGATAATGTATTGCTATGATTTGGAAGAGCCCAGTTAATAATAATGTGTTTTCTAGCCCTCATTCTAATATAGGGGAGAAAATAGATAAGCAGTGAGGTAGATGGAGGTCAGAATGTCAGCTCTATTCCTGAAATCCCTGATAAATGGGTATAAATGACTTGCTAATACTGCATCCCAGAATTAGGTATGTACCTATCCAGGTAGATTCCCTGGCTGTCCCCCCTAAACAGCCTGCCCTTGAAAAACTTGTAGGCATGCAGCAACAGAACAGAATCCTGGAATTTACTATCTAATGTGAAATTCATTGCCAAAGCAATTGTATCAGTTACACTAGTGCCAGCAGGGTAGGAGAGCTGCCACTCCCAAACACTCGGGATGATACACTGATTACAATGTGGTGCAGTTGAGCACGCTTCCCTGGTATTCTAGCTTTTTTGCAATGTGTCTTTGCAGCTCTACTTATCAAGAGTCTGTGTCTCTATTCCTAGAATCTAGGCTGGCCTCGAGATTTACTTTAGCCAAAGGAATATGGCAGAAGAGATGGTGTGTTTTCTAAGGCTAGACTTAAAAAGGCCTTGAATGCTTCTCCTTTTTCTTTTAGGAACCCCAACTCTGGATAAGAGTAAGAATGAAAACAATTCAACGCTAGCCCACTCAGAGGAGGTATGATGCTGAGCAGAACTCAGTTTGCCCTAATAACATCATCCTGGCCCATCTAGTCCCAGCCTACTCACAAACTGATGGCTAACACATGACACACCCAGGAGACATCAGCTTGGCTTGAGGCATATAAGCAGAATAAAGAAGCTATTCTCCCAAGACCAGCATTAAGACATTAATATTTTAAGATGTCTTGTTATATGGCTCATTGCTAGCTTGCTATTGTCATACTTATTTACTTTAATTAATAATAATGATAGTTCTCAAACGGCACATATGTACATGTTCAACAGAAGATATAAACAAGAACATTCCATGCCATAATTGTTTTATAGCAGTAAAACAAAAACAAAAGTAGAACTAAAATAATACAAACTAAATGTCCAAAAAGGGATTTAAAAAACTATAGTATGTTGACATAATTGGATTATTACTCATCATTAGAATGAATACCTTCAGATATAATTATCATAACAGATACACTTTAATTAATGTTGTTAAGAGAGCAAATCACAAAACTTTAAGATGACTGAGGATTGATGAGGGATGGGGGAGAGGGGAAAATAGGTGATGGGGATTGAGGAGGGAGGGCACTTGATGGGATGAGCACTGGGTGTTGTATGCAAGCCAATTTGACAATAACTTATACTTAAAAAAATAAGACCCCTTTGATATGGGAATAAAACTTAAAAGATATTATTTAGAGATGCATACAGATGGGGTAAAACTATTTTTAAAAAGCAAGGGGGTGGTTAACACAAAATTCAGGATATTGGTTATTTCCAGTTGGGGTAGGAAGGAGAAAAGATTGGGGTAGAGCCCATGATGGTCTTCAAAGGTCCTGAAAATGAGGTTTATATTATGGCTTTTATTGATTCTGTATCTAGGACTTAGATTCTTTGTATGTGCATTTTATAATAAATAGGGCTTTAAATAAGGGGAATTAATTAAAGGGGAATAAACATGGAAATAAGGGGACCAGTCAGGAGGCTATAAAACAGTGCACATGAGATATGGTAGTTTGTCATTGCATATTAATTGGAAGAATGAATAATGTAGTTAACTTAGAGATTTGCAGCTCTACCAGTTGCTAGCTGTGTGACTTTGGACAAGCTACCTTACCTCTCTACCCCTCATTTTGTCTGTTAAACACAGAGAATGTTAGTAATGGGTTCATAGATACAGAATTCTTACAACACTAAGCTAGTACACTCTAGGCACTCAGTAAATAATGAATCATTTGGCATAGGTTCAGTCACCATCTTAATAACAGTGAAAAGCTGGAGCATAGACAATATTTACCAGTGTCTCTAAAGACCATGTTATCTGAGCCAGAGTCGAAAAATTAGACTTATTTGTTATAAATCTATGCAGGCTCAGAAATAAATGACAATTTTTGTATGAGCCTATCAGCTGGAATCTGATTCCAAATGAAGAACTTTCAAACAAGAACTACAAATAGTAAACAGTGGAGTGATCTGCCTTACAAACTAATGAGTTTCTTGCTAATGGAAGGATTCAAGATGAAACTAAATACACATTCAATAGTGATGCTAATGGAGGAAGGAAGGATATCTGCCCATACTCCGTGGGATCCAATGTAGTATTCTAGAGATACAAGATGGGACTCTTCTCAGATAAGAATATAAATAAAATTTGGGCAGGGGCCAGTGTCTTTGTCAGTAGCCTAGAATATAGGACTTGTCAGGACCTAGAATAATGGGAAATACAATGGGTCCAAACTAAAAACTGGGAACCAACCAAATAACTGGAATAACATTTAGAAAAGAGACAGAGGATACCAAGAAATGTGCTTCTAAGGGTCATAGTGGTGCTTGTAACTCTGAAGACATAAGGGTTTAACCTGGTTTTTGGTGAAGAAATCTGTAGTCATGATACGGTCCAGGGAATCTATATAATACCAAACTCCACACCTGAGATAAACCAAACAGAGAGGCAAATGACATGGATACCAGTCTTTTAGTGTGGTATGACTTCTACTGCTAGATTTATAATTATTAAGGAATTCAGATGACAAAGTGGGAATGCCCTATTCCATAACTATATATATATATATATATATATGTATATATATGCATGCTCCAGTAGCATCTGACTGGAGAACTATTTTTGGCTTAAGTCTTTCTGTATTCAATTACATAATTTTATGGTACATTGATTTTGTGTTGTTCAAAGTTCAAATGATCCAAGTAGAATTATTACTAAGCAACGTATTATTTCACTTTTACTAATCAACTTACTATTTAACTTGATAAAATAAAAGCAACCTCAGGAATAGATTTTCCATCATAAAATTTGTATTTCAACTTCTTTGCTTGTTTTTTTAAAATAAAGAATTTTGGTATAATTTTACAAACTATTAAATCCTTTAAATCTTTACATAATTGGTCTGCTCTATCCCTGAATGACAAGCAAATCTATTGTTTGTATTAGATGTAAATTATTTTTCTAAGACATAAAAATAATAGATATTTTCAAGCATTTTAGTTGTGTTTATCCAATTAAATAAATATTTGTTGATTACAACTTTATGTCAAATACTGTATTGGACAATAGGGATTGAGCAATAAACAGGACAGACACAGTCCCTGACACGTGAAGGCTTCATACCTGATTGGTTATAAAGATAAGGCCCCCATTTAAAAGTTTGATGAGTATAATGAAACCATGCTATTGAAATATATTACAAAAGGTTCTAATTGAGGCTTACCAAAGTCACACAACTTCCCATAACTGAGTGGTGAAGCAGACATTGTGAATTTAGTTCCATATTATAAAACACAAGGCTAAGCTATTTAACTAATATTCATGTTCATTACATAGGATTTGGAAAATGCAGAGAGGTATAAAACTGTATATTAGTGTTTTGATTTGGGGGGCTAATTTATTTATTTTTTAAAATTGGGCAATACAGGTTCATGATACAATAATTTTCTTTTATTGTTTGAAATGGTATACAGCAAAATATTCTCCTTTCTTTGTCTTCCAGTCACTCTGCTCCCTGCCCCAGAGACACATGCTGTACTTGGTTGCTCATACATCCTTCCAGAAATATGACATGTATTCTAAAATATTATTTCCATATAAAGTAAAGGCAAAATACTCTGCCAATCGTTCACACCATGCTGTTTCATTACTTTAATATGTGATTGATGGTATTAGTAGGTAGGTGGATGATTGATAGATGATAGATTAGATAATGATAGATAGATAGATCATAAGTAGATGATAGATACATAAAGATAGAGATACAATTACTATAGAAGGAATGTTACTGCCTCTTCCCAACTCATATGTTGAAATCCTAATACCCAATATGATGAAATTGGGAGTGGTGCCTTTGGGAGGTAATTAGGTCATGAGAGTGGAGCCTTAATCAGTAGGTTAGTATCTTTATTAAAGAAGCCCTAGAGAGCTCCCTCACCCGGTTCTAGAAGCCACATTAAGTTACTGTATAAACCACCATCTGCAGTATTTTATTTTAGCAGCCCAAATGGACTAAGACAATAATTCTTTTTGATAGCCTAAAACGGAAACTCCCCATGAATGGATACTCAGGTTGTTTATTTATTTATTTTTTGGACTTATAAAAAAATCTTCAATTAAAATTCTTAACATGCATATAAGTCTGCATATATGAATTTATAATGATTTTTCTTATGAATTCAATTAAACATCTAAGTTATTTTGGGAGAATAAACTTTATAATACTGTCTTTTTTTCATCCAAAATATATCTCCTCACTAAATCATGTAAGTTCTTATGTCTTTCAATATTTTTTTTGAACTACACAGAGCTTCAAAGACAGTTTCTAGCTATATTTCTTATTACTTATTAATGAAAATGTTTCTATTCTAATATAATCACTGCTGATATCTGACTTGTTTAATAAACTCCTATTTCTATTTTTTAAGTTTATTTATTTTGAGAGAGAGGGACAGAGCATGGGGGAGGGAGAGAGAAAGAGAGAGAGAATCCTGGTCAGGCTCCACACTGTCAGCGTGGAGCCTAATGCAGGGCTCAAACTTATGAACCATAAGATTATGATCTGAGCCAAAGTCAATGCTTAATCGACAGAGCCACCCACGTCCCCCAAACTCTTAATATTGCTAATCTAACCTCTCTTTTGTTAAGGTTTTTATACTATACATAAATATAGTTACATATGTATTTTCCATTTTGAAAATTGTAATTTTTAATTACTGTTTTGGTGACCCAGAACATTTGTCATGAGTTATTGAGCAATAGTAAAATAATAGTAGTGAAAGAGAAGTTCTTATCCATTTTAAGTTTTGAGAGAAATGTCTCTAGAGTTAATATAAAGTATAGAATACATAAATATAAGAAAGATTATGTTGTAAAATACCTTTCTATCACTAGAATACTAATTTTAATTCAGAAAAGGACATTCAAGGTTTCCATTTTCCTTTGACATATTGATGTTATAAAATAAAATACAACTGTGAAAAGAAAGAGAACTTATAAATATTTATGTTCATTTAGTTTGTCACAATTAACTGATCATTCTATCTACAAATATTAAATGTATGCATATCAGGTATGTCTGTGTTCATAGACATTCAGCAACATTTGTCAAGAAGAGAGAAATTACTCCCATTCATTCACTTTCCTAATGCTCCAAAGTACCTAGGTGAAAGCTGTAAAAAAAAAAAAAAAGTGTAATAATATGCATATTTGTTGGCTTTGTCTATTTTTTTAAGGAATAAGTTTGTATCTGTTGATTCCTTACTATATGCATGAAAGTATAGTGGTGGGAATAAGCAGGAAAGTTCTAGAAAAAGATTGCCCGGATTCTAAAACCTAATTCTCCCACTTGCTAGATGTCATATTATTTCATCAGTTAATGGATGCACATTTTTTTAATACTTTGACATCTCCAAAATTAGTTTGCTTCTTGCAATCAGTGATAGAAGTCATAATTAAAAGCTAGGGTTTTTGAAATGAAATAGTTATGTACCTTTTAAGGGCTGGTACAATAGAGTCAATAAATTAAAATATGTTGACTTTGGATATAAGTGCCATCACCTATAAAATGTACTTAATATAACAATCATTTATAGGTTAATGGTAAAATATTAGATATGTTATTGCATATAAAGATACTTACAACTGTGTAAGGCATTTAGTAAATTCTCAATAAATTGATATACATTTGTTATTGCTTAAAGATTAAAGATTTCATGCACAAAGTGCTTCAAACTGTATTAAGTATATGAAGTTTATTAAGAACAAACTAGATAGTTTTTAATGTTTTCTTTTAAGTTTTTATTTATTTATTTTGAGAAAGAGAGAGTACATGAGTGGGAGAGGGGCAGAGAGAGAGGGAGAGAGAGAATCTGAAGCGGGCTCTGCACTGAAGCGGGTTCCCCCCGAGGAAGGGTTTGATCTCATGGACCATGAGATCATGACCTGAGCCAAGAGCAAGGGTTGATTGTTTAGGTGACTGATATTTTTTAATATTTTCTTAAATTTAACCCACTTAACATCATAAAGCATATTACTATCCCCAATAACAGGTAAGAAAGGGTAAAACACAGTAAGTTACTTCCTGAAAATTGAATAATGAAAGTAGCAAAATGATGATTCAATTGTAGACCTTTTTCTGACTTCATAGTTATGCCTTTTCACAGTAAAAAACAGAACTGCTTAAAATATGCAATGATAATAACTAAAGAGATACAATCCCTTAAAGTCTTATATGGCATTCAAGCTATTTATAACAGGAAAATGTAAATACCTAGAAGTTGTAAACACCACTAATACTTTCATTGGATATTTGCTCTGATTCCATATTCATGGCTAAAAGATTAATCCATTTGAGACAATCTATGACAAATTTCCAATTAAATCCAAATAATTTCATTTTCTAAAATTTTACAACGTCAAAAGATTTTTAATCTTAAGAGAATGTATATACATTTATGTGTAAGGATTGGTGTGTGTGTTTATTATATTCTAGTAAATAACTGAGAAACAAACAGCAAGCAAGGCAGATATAAATGTTAGGGGCAATTTCTTTTGATTCTCACATTATCATTTTGGCCAATCACAAAGCTGATTACAAAAAAAGTCCATGGGTTGCCTTTAATGTATAAATCTTGATTAAAAAAATGGTATCCTATTTAATATATCAAGTTTACTAAAATGTATTTGTCTGCTGACACATGGTGAAATAAATTGGTAGGATCGATAATAAGAAATGCTGAGAGGCTGAGTTCCTGAAATCTCTGAAATATTCATCAATTTTTTAATCTGCTATTTAGTAACCAAGCTTTCATATCATGATGGCCAAACTGAATATGTAATTCGTGGAATAATGAATGTCAAGGAAAAGGCAGCCAATGACTTGCTTATTTAAATATACTGTTTCATTAAAAAGTGACACTTTAACTTTTGTTTATAAAATTCTAATAGTAACTGTTCTAATCTTCTATCAGCATCTTAATAACCTTGTATTTGTTCCCCTAAGTTTACCTTCTTCTAATTAATCACTCTTCAAGAGCTTCATATCTAATTACATATTTGAACTTATTTGTAATATCAATTTACAACGAAGAGGAAACCTTATTAGAGCAAGGAGTTCACTGCAAGTTCAAACACTGAGTGGCCATAATTCAGTAATGCAGCAAGCAAATCTGATGCTCAAAAAGTGATGAAACGTAATACCAGTTCATGCCAATACATGGCATCCTACCAACAGCTTTGAATTTTCCCATTTAAGATTCAAATCCTGAGCCAGAATTTCAGATCTTTTAAAATTTCTGCTTTTATCCTCCTATTGCCATCAGGAATTCATTATCTATCCACTAAGTAACAGCAAAATATTGCACAAAATAAACAGGGAGTTAATTAATTAGTATAATAAACACTAAGTGATTACTTTAACACACTAAAACAGTAATGGAAGCCATTCTGTCCCCTTATTTATCAGTGAAAAATTCTTCCTAAAGACAGGAGAGAAATGTATTTTCAGTAACATGAGCACAGATGGACATACCTTTATGATGAAAATGAACCCTACTACTAGGATTGATGACTCAATCCTAGTGAGTTTTCCCTCACTGAGAAGGAACTCAGTGATATTTTGCTTCTGTTATTACTTTTTATTCCTACATAACTGCATGGAAAGAGTCCTCGCCTAAGATGACGAAAGATTCCATGTACTAAGATGAATTTGGGAAAGCTGGATTTAAATGACACCTTTGACACTTACCCTAACTATGCCTCTAACCCAAGGTCTCACTGATTTCTCTGTAAACAAAATTAGAATTGTCAAGGCCCTTTCAATGCTTTTAAAAAGGGAGCTTAAAATTCTAGTCTACTTGGGATGCCTGGGTGGCTTAGTAGGTTAAGCATTCAACTTCAGCTCAGGTCATGATCTCATGGTTTGTAAGTTCAAGTCCAGCATGGGGCTTTCTATTGTGAGGACAGAGCTTGCTTTGGATCCACTGCCCTACTCTTTCTTTGCCCCTGCCCACTTGTGCACTCTCTCTCTCCCTCTCACTCTCTCTCTCTCTCTCTCTCTCTCTCTCTCTCTCTCACTGTCTCTCTTAAATAAATAAACAAACAGATATATAAAAATAAAACTCTAATCTAGTTTTTGAATAAGTAAGTAGTTGGAATAAAAAGATCAAGAGGGAGAGAGCAGAAAGATTAAATCTGAATAAGTACTGGCCACAGAAAGGGAAGGAGCTCTAATTTAAGTTTGTGACATTTTCTGAAGGACTAAAGGGTAAAATAAAGCTTAGAGGAATCATGAAGAAGTATTGCCTTCAAAACCAAAGGATGCTGAGTCTGTTTGGGAAAAGGAAAAGTCATTAACACTGAGCCATTGCTAACTTTATATTCTGGGCAAGCAGCAACATAACTCATAGCTACATTATCAAAATCATGTCTAGCCCTTTGGAGTGGATTATCATCTTATTCCTTATGAGTTCTAAGATAACACTGTAGAACAAGAAGAAAATTTGTATTTTTTTCCTCCAGATGTCCTTAATTTTTATAGCATCTTGCACATACTTTTACAATCATGTTAACTCAAAGTGACATACTCTCTCCACAAACGACTACAGATAAGAGAAGAATTCTGCTACTATGAGTGTTCACAGTATGAAGTTCTGGCTTCCCCATATTCAAACAAGAATATGGAAAAATCATTTAGCTATGTATTTATCATGATATGAGAACAATTCGAGAAAAGAGCACAATGAAACTGGCAGCTTTAATCAATAATCTGGGAAATCTAAAAGATTGAGGAGCCTCTGTTTTATAGAACTGTTTGCAGAACATTTCAGGAATAACAAAAATAACTTCTGCTTTACTGTTTTTTGAGACTGTCTGAACTCTCTAAAAGTATTTGATAAAAGGTTATCTTGTATCTGTGGCAGTAGTAGGACAAATACTGAACGCATCAAAATTGTGAATGTGACAAATATTATGACACAATTGTACAATCACAGTGACATATACAATAAAGTATTAGATATAAAGAAAAACACTCTGACAAGAGTGCCAAGTGCAGACAGTTCCATATCAAAAGAGACAACAAAATACAATTATAGTACAGGGGGAAAATTTTAAAAAGGAGAGGAGAGAACAGAAAGGACTTGGAATCAAATGCCAAGATTTCAATGTGAGTTTAACAGAAAGCAAGACTGATGTGACTTTGGCTACAAGAGTGACAATGACATAATCAAAACACTCGTGGCGGGGGCGGGGGGGAGACAATAATTGGTTCTATCAGGCAGAGGGGAAAAATATCATCCAGAAAGCAGTGACAGAGGTCATGGTTAGATCCCAGCCAGCAAAGAAAAGCAAGGGTCTGCCCTATCTGTGAGAGGGCAAGCAATGTGATCATGGGGTCTTTGGAGCACAGGATGTACAACAAACCCAAAGAACACCATGACATATTTCTCATCTTTTTCAGTCGGGAAACTGGATTTATATACATTACTTTATTTATGTTTGATGTATATTGCTGGAAATTAAATATCACAGTAGTTCTCAATGGAAGTCTGTCTCTTGTCAGCAAGAGTAATGTGTACATTTTGGCTCAGCAGCTTTGTGTGACCAATTCATATAGCGGTAACAAAATTATCTGTAGGGATAAAGGGCAGTTTTTAGCAGTTGACATGTTGGAGACAATAAAACCGAGGCACTGATTTAGGTTATAGCCAAATAGGTTTGAGCTGGAGAGTTCTATGATGAAGGAAATACAAATACAATGATCTAGCAAAGTGTTAATGATATATTTAAGGAATAAAGGTAAAAATATTTAAAATCACTGGAAATCCATGGCCATAATACTTTCATTTATAAGATAATAATGATCATTATCTGAAAAGCAGAGAAAAATCAATGGACTCTGAGTTTCTCTTCACTTCTATTTAGATTCAAATTGAAATACACTGGCTCCCTCTCTACATTATAGGTATCGCTCCTTTTACTCCTAAGTAATTAGAAAACCTCATCCCAGCCCCAGAAAGAATTCCACCTTTGTTGAGCTAGGCAAAAGGAATCTGAAGTTGAAAGAAAGATGAAAAGGTTTCTTTCTTCTACCTATCAAATCACCTCCATTTTCTGCCTCTCTCTGCCACAGGATATCAGCTGCATCTTGCAATTGCCCCTAATATTGGGTCTGCCAATATTCACATTCCTTAAAGTGGATTACCTCCATGGCAAAGGGCTTTTCTTTTATTATTATTAATCAGCTAACATAAAATTCTTTTGACACCTAACTAAGCTGTAAACCACCAGGGTTAAGATTCAGAAGAGACAAAGATGTGAAAGAGACGGACAACTTCTCATTTACTGCCCTTATCCCTCATTGAGCAGGATATTGTGATTAATACTATAGTCTCTGAAAGTAGACTTCCTGGGTTCAAATCCAGGCTGGTTTGACATTGTGTGGCTGCTATTTGTCTAGTTTTCATTATTTAATATACCTTGGCCTTAGTTTTCTCATCTGTAAAATGAAGATGGCTCTTACTTCAATGAAATTATTGTGCAGCCTAAATGAGAAATTACATGTAAAACGCCCAGGACATAAAAAGTCTTTAATTAAAATCAGTGTAACAGTATTACACATGACTGTCTCCTCACTGTCTTGGAGTTTAAACTGAGGGTAAAAATGTGAAGAACATTATCAAAGGTATCAAATAGTACCTTATTTTAGGGTACTAGACATTTCTAGAGTCAGATCATAGAACAGATTCTGCCAGTATTAAAGCCCATTGCCAGCCCCCAAGCTAAATAAGGGAAGAGAAGGGAGACTTCAGGAAGTTAAAGTGAACTGTAGCAAAGACTTCTTTACAGAGAGTTTGTGGAGGGCTGTGTCAGGGAGAGGGTTGCTTATCTACAGCAACCCTCAAGAAGAACCTTCAAAGAAATATTTACGAGCCTGACAGATGTTTCTGAGGGTTATGGAGACATCTGTTGGTACACACGTTATACCTGAAGAAGCCTCAAAAGTAATAAGGGGTTGACTGAAGGGGGAAGAAAAAGGAGAGGGGGCTATAGAAGAACACGGTGCCCATTAACTGATGGCAGAGCCCAGGGTACCAGATGTGGACTGTGCAGAGTTGGAGAGGACAGTGATCTATCTTGAACAGAACACCTACTCGGGAGAGCTTTCTGTGTGGAGTAGAGTGAGCTCCGCAGAAGGAGGCTAGAGCTGAGAATGCAGATTCCAAGGCAGAGCCATGGCTAACAGCCAGAAGAGTCACCACTTGTGCCAGAAATGTCAGAGAGTTCCCTGGGGTTCCAGAAGAAGGGCACAGTGCTGCTCTGAGAAGTCCTCAAAGACACTCCATGCAAGAGAAATCTGGCAAGTGTGATCTTCCACACTGAAAGCTCTATTGCCAACCACTAATTCTACCTCATTAGTTGACTTTTTTTTCTGTCTTTTACCCCTCTTTTCCTGAATCCCCTCTCTTCCTGGGCCTGGAATAAGACAACCAGATTCCCTGTCCTCATGTGCTAGGGCTAGACTCACTTCATGCTGGTGGTGTAACCCTCTTTCTGCTTTTAATGCTTTATTTTTTTATTTTTTTACTGATTCATAGTTTTTATTTTTTTTAATAGTTTATTGTCAAATTGGTTTCCATACAACACCCAGGGCTCTTCCCCACAAGTGCCCTCCTCCATCACCACCACCTCTTTTCCCCCTCCCCCTTCCCCTTCAACCCTCAGTTCCTTTTCAAAATTTAATAGTCTCTCAAGTTTTGCATCCCTCTCTCTCCCCAACTCTCTTTCCCTCTTCCCCTCCCCCTGGTCATCCATTAGGTTTCTCCTATTTATTTATTTTTGAAATAGAGAGAGAGAGAGAGAGAGGCACACACACGGGTGCTGTCAGTGCTGAGCCATCATGACTTGAGCTAAAGTTGGACACTTAACCAAATGAACCACCCAGGCTCACCTAGGCCTCTGTTAATAACAGTGACCCGTTCCTCACAAAAGTGTCCCAGTTTAGATAATATGCTAAGCAGTCACCATTCTCTAGAAAAGACAGAAAAGTCTTAGTGAATGAGGGATGAGGAGGGAAGAGCCATGTGGGGAAATTGTGAGCGGCCCACCAAGTTTCTCTCCTTGCCTTTTCCTACTACAGAACTCTAAGAATAAACAAAGCCCTAGGGCAGAAGAGTTTTCCATTAGATGACAGTCTAGAGTTTTTGTTTTGCTTTGTTTTCTTTTCTTTTTCTTTTTCTTTTTTTAAAATAAGCTCTATGCCCAATGTGGGGCTTGAATTCACAACTTTGAGATCAGGAGTCACATGCTCCACTGACTGAGCCAGCCAGGCATATCTAGAGTTTTTATATATGAAATCTAAGGTTTTGGTTCATGAAAGCAAAGGGAAAAGCTATTAAAAGTGATGGAAATTTAATCCATAAGGAAAAAGGAAAAGTTTATTGGATAGTTTTGCAAAGTATTTGGGGAAAGTAAAACAGCTTTCTCACTCAGTCCGCTGTAACCAGGTCCTCCAATACCCAATTTTGCATCACATATTATTGTGTATTTGACAAATATCAACCACTGTGTGCCACTGGGAATATAGGTGTGCACAGACAAGGTGCCTGCACTCGTGGAGCTTACATTAATTGATAAGAGATAAATAGTAAACAAAAACACATGTAGAAGCAAATAATGTAAACATTAAAAAAAGATAGTGATACTTGATACCGAATTAATATAGATGGATATGATAGAGAATCAGTGGGTTGTTAATTTACTTGCAACACCAACGAAGGTTTGTCTGAAGGTATTGTAATTAGCTGAGGACTGAATATAAAAGGGAGCAGGTTATGCAGAAATCCAGAAGACCATTCCAGCAACAGGACAACTATTCTTAAGGGAAACAAGCTCGAAAATTTTAAGGATCTAAAAGAAGTCTACTGTGGCTTGAGCATGGTGAAGAGAAGTATCCCTCAGGTATATGTTTTTGTAACCTCATTACATTATATGTGTATGATAATAAAAGAAGAATGTAGAGGTAATCTCATCTACATTATAGGTTCATGATAATAAAAGAAGAAACCTAGGTTAGTTTCTAAAGTTTTAGCTTGGGCAGCTGGGTAGGTAATGGTGTTATTTACTGAAACTCAGAAGATTGAAGGAGAAGCAGGTCTGGAAGGAGGGGGCTATTGTTAAGGTGCCCATGAATAGTTGAAGGTTTGTATCCAATAGTTAGAGGACATGGACCTCTAATGAAGAGCAGACAACTAAGATTCAATGGATACCTGGGAAAATCTCTAACTTAGAGAATCCAGAACAAACAAAGAGAAGTTTAAATTTGGAAGAAATGTAGAATGTCCATAAGAAACAAAACATTCAAAATTAAATCACAATTAAGATCCCAAGAAAATTAGGATATGGCATCCATGAACCAAGATTGCTACAACACACACACACACACACACACACACACACACACAGAGTATTGGAAATTAAGATATGGTATTGAAAATGAAAAATTCAAGAGATGACATAAAAGGCAAAGGTTCAGAGGTAAGAAAATACCCTAGAAAGCTCAATAAAAAGACAAAGGCAAAAATTAGGAAAGAAAAGATAAGAAATACAGAGGTCCTGCTGAGGAATATTTGGAGTTCCAGACAGAGAGAATAAAGAAAAGGAAGAGGAGAAAACTGCCCCCATGCATCATTCAAGAGAATTTCACCTAAGTGAATTTAAAAGGTTAAGACTTATTAAGAGCTTAATATATGCCAGGTACCAAGTGCTCAGTTCAGAGTAATTCATTAAATCTCACAACAACCTACATGATGGACTATTATTATCACTTCTATAAAATATCAGATACCCAAATGCAATATTTATGGAAAATAATTGAAGACAATGAAGTCTACAAAAGACAAAAAGGAAAATTATGTCTAATATTGAATTTTATACAATTGAGAATGAAATATACTTTAGACAGACTAGCTCTTGAAAGAGTTAACTCCCATCACCCCCTTTGTTCACAGCTAATAGAGGTTGTGCTCCAAAAATGTGAAGGAGTACATGGAATGCAACAACTAGGTTTTTTAGCAGTATAAAAGTGAAAAGAAGCCCTGAGACAAGGGAGTTCTCAGAAGACCCTCCACACACTCAGTGTCAAGGCAACCAGATTAGAAAGCTCAGAGAGGGATCTTCAAAAACTTGAAACTGCCACATTTTGTATCATCTAAACATATTGAGATTTAGACAACTGACAGGATTTGGGGTAAAATTAATGACAATTAATTAGAACTCATTTTATCTGAAAATGAGCCAACTATTAATTTATAAAGAAAAAAGTTTACACCTTAAAGAGTATGTGTTATAACTTTGGTAAAAATAGAGACCAGAGAGGAGAGGAAGAAGGAAGGAATGGAAGGGAGGGAGGGAGGTTCAAGTAGCTGGCTATTTGGGGCACTTGGGGGGCTCAGTGGGTTGAGTGTCCAACTTTAGCTCAATGCATGATCTCACATTTCATGAGTTTGAGTCCCACATTGGACTGTCTGCTATCAGTACAGAGCCCGCTTCAGATCCTCTCTCTCTCTCTCTCTCTCTCTCTCTCTCTCTCTCTCTCTCTCTCTTTCTGCCCCTTCCCTGCTGATTATCTCTCTGTTTCAAGATAAATAAATGAACTTAAAAAAATAATCTGGCTATTTTTGTTTTTAATTTTCCCAGAACGTTATTTTTAAATAAAATGTTAAATGTTTATTTTTGAAAGAGAAAGAGAGAAAGAGAGACAGAATGTGAGTGGGGAGGGGCAGAGAGAGAGGAAGATATGGAATCTGAAGCAGGCTCCAAGCTCTGAACTGTCATACAGAGCCCGATGCGGGGCTCGAGCCTATGAACTATGAGATCATGAGCTGAACCAAAAGCAGATGCTTAGCCAACTAAGCCACCTAGCATATAATTTAGTACATTATCAAATGAATACTTTAATAAATTATTTAAATTTTAAAATGATAAAAATACCATGAATTACCCTTAAAATCCAAAATCCATTATTTTAATTTTTTTTCATATTTCCCTAATGCTATTAAACATTTCTCATACCCAAGTAAAATCTTTGCTCAGCAAACACCATCCTTGAAAGTTAATTTTCGTTGTTCTTTGTTTCTCTATCCATCTGCTCCATGTCAGTTCAGGTTAATAGGACTTGAGCAGCTGAAATCTCCCTCAGAAAACAATTCCCCCAGCAGGTGTAACCTGTGAAGAGTGTGACTTCACCTCTGATATCATAGAATCTGCTTGTCCCTCATTCTGTGTACCGTGTGAGAGATTCCTTCTCCCACATGCTCCAATCCCAGAGGCCACTGAACTGAATAGCAAATGGGCGTGAACTAATGAAGACGTAGCACCTATATTCCAAGCTGAAGGCAAACACTACCAAAAGTAAAAAGTAAAATTGCTTAGGAGCAGAAAAACCTCCAAATGGGTATTTTAAAATCTGGTGTATTAATGTCCACTCCAAATGTGTAGCTATACTCCTTGTAAGACTAAAAAGCATGAAGAACAACAATATTAATGACAGTTTTTCTCAGAGCAAGCAGTGCATGTCTCAAATATCTCTCTTAAAACTTCGATTTTCTAAGTTCCTCATCATGCGAGCTGTACAGAAATGAGCTACAATCCTCAAGTTCACCTTTAAATGGGCTCAAATCCCAAATGTGCTTGTATAAAAATTAAGAAGGCAGCAGAGACTAGAGTGGAAACACAGATAAATTTTCAGAATTGTGCTTTGTTTTTAGGGTATTTGGATCAAAGAGGAGAAATCCACAGACTGTAACACCATTTGTTTGCAGCATAAATACCGTCAATGTGATTCAGTCACATCTACAACACTCCATCTGCCAGCTGTGAGAAGGAAAAGGAAAGCAATTAGGCATATTATTAATCAAAGCTTAAAGTGGCAGGTTCAAGCACCACATGATTCATGATATGTGAAGAAAGATCTAGATAATGTGTTTTCTTTAAATGGAAAACCATAGAAACATTCAGGGTTATTTTTTTAAGATTTTGATTTATTTATGGGATAGAATGGTTGACGACCCAGTTAAAGAATTACATACCAAATTTATTGGAAGAGAAGCACCTTTTTCCTTAACACACATACACACATACACACACAATTAATAATTATTTAATTGTCTCCCTTACATGCCACATCCACGTCTTTCTCATCCCCCAGGCCTTCACCCTCACAATGACAGGAAACAGTTGAAACACCAAAAGGACAAGGACTAGAGAGAGAACCATTTTCTTCTATTACCAAGCTTACATGAGCAGGTAGGTGGCTGCCTACTGGTATGACATCAGTCTTACTACTTACAAAAGAACTGCTCCACTGCCCACATATCTAAATGGTCAATGAGTAAAGCACAGTGATTATGCCTTCATTTGTTTGGCTGGGACAAAAGATAGGTTCTGCTCTTCTTGTAATGCAAGGGTTCATGGGTGGTATTACACGTTAAGCCATCTCGGTCACTACTAAAAGCTTTGTCATTTCACAAGAGCTATTAGAGAAAGGAAAGAGAGAGGATATGGAAAGCCCTGGGGCTGAGAGAGCGATCCTGCAGAGGAAAGACAGAAAAAGACACAGAAAAAGGACTGTAAGGTGCAAAATATAAATGTCACCACAGCTCACAAAACCCTGTCTTCTGGCCCCTTCCTACCTCTCCGGTCACATCCCATTCTGTATTCTGTCAGTCACTGCAATACAGCCATTATGGCTTCCTGTTTTAGCTTTTCAGTTTCCAGTTCCTAATCCTCTTGGGACCCATCATGTATGTTGTTCTTTTGTCCATAATGCTACTTCACACCTACCTAGTCAACTTCCAATGATCCTTGGAGCCTTAAATGTGGCCTTCTCAAGTTACGCTTTTTTGATTCCTCCAAACTAAACCAAATCATTTTATCACGCAGTCTCATAATTCCCTGTGTGTCTACTTAAGAGTACTTATGAATAGTATAATAAAATTACAATTAGTATTATAAATAAGAATATTTTCATGGCAAAAATTTCGATATCTGTCTTTTTTATTTTAATATTTATCTCCTCCACTGTGATAGCTATTTCATCAAAATCCCTGTCTTATTTCCAGGGATTGGCCCAATATTCAACATGTAGTGTTCAGCCAATGAATAAAATATCTCCTTCAGAGTTTTATAGAGCTCCAACTGTTGACTGTCTTAAACTTGGGAGAAAACCACTTGAAAAATTAAACACTAATCCAAAATTTCATGAGAAAAAACAAACCCTCCTGAAATATTAGCTAATGGGTTAGACAGCAATGTTTTGAGATTCTACTTGGTGGAAAGCATATTTCTAGATATGTTATTAGTCTTGTAAAGTTTCTGACCTCTGACTTCTGCCAATCAAATATGGGAGTTAAATGAGCAAATACAACTAAGAGCAAATACAACCGCCAACAGAGAAAACCCATGCATGAATGTAAGCTAATGCAGCTATCTTAGAGTTTGGTGATGAACAGTTCATATCTGAAACCAGATGGTCTGCTTCAGAATCCACTCAGTCTCAATCTTTACCAGCCAATTACTTTGGGCATGTTATTTTACCTCTCCATGCTTCATTTTTATTATCAGTAGAATGACTATAAGAAAAGAAGCTGCTTTTTAGAGCTGTGTTCATTTTGTAAATATATTTCCAAAGTGCTTAAAGACAGAAACCCTGGGATAGATGTATATATTTATGTAAATATGAAATATGCATCATATTATCATATTTAATATAAAATATTGTAGTATATTATGTGTTATACATAATAAAATTATACATGAATGTACATATATATTAGCTAAAATTTATTGAATGCTTAATTTTTTTAAGCTAAGTTCTCCGCCCTATAAAACTCAATCCCTGATGATGGGAGCAGCAAGATGGTGGCCCCATTACCTCTGTCCACCCGCAATTATCAAACGGAGAAGAATTAAAAGCCACAGCTTTCCTATCTCCAAGGATGGAGGTGTGTGCACACTTATCTGCAGCAGTCTCATGGATGCCTGTGAGTGATTGCGAACCAGGCCTGGAGACTTTGGGGGAGGGAGCAGCCCAAAGCGGAGCCGGGAGACAAAGCGCCCAGCGGCTTGGTGCTGGGCCAGCAGAAAGCCGTGGGTCCACAGGTGCACAATTCTGCTGACGGCCACGCAGGCGGGGTCGCTGTGAGTTGAGGGGTGCACAGGCCTTCGGAGCCACGCGAGGCACCACTGGGCAGGGCAACAGAGAGACCAAGGGAAGAGAAGTAGAGACTGAATGACTCAGAGCATAATCTCTGGAGAGGGGAGACCTCGCCTGGGACTGAGAGCCGCTGAGCGTGTAGAGAAAGATCGTCCCCCTCAGCGGGCTTGTTCTCCCTTGGCCCAGCAGGTCGCCAACTTCAGGCGGAGCCAGTAGAAAAAACTGACTTCACAATCCCCCTACTCAATCCCAGCCGGAAAGCCACCCGCTTGCTGGAGATTTTAACTGTGGTGGCAATATTGAGTGCGTGGGCAAGGACTTAAAAACCAGGCAGAACTTAAAAAACAGAAATAATTAGACCCACCCGATGCACAAGGAGACTGGACTCAAGAGAGAGGTTGGCAATGCATGGTCTGAGGGGGGCTTGGGGCGCCACCATTCTTCTCCTCCCCACATCCACTAAGGCGGGGCCTCAGAGAGCAGCCCCTGAGACCCAACCAACCTACACCAAGCCACGCCCAGCCATGCTGGAGAACTCTGTTTTTGCTTATTACTTTTAACTGTTTATTTTCTTAATATTTTTACTTTTTAATTCTTTCCCATTTTCTCTTTTCTATTTTCCTATTTCCTTCTTTTCTCCCTTTCCCCCTGGAGTCTGGGAAAGACCAACATTTAGGCACTGTTGTGCTTAGATCAACTCTTACCATCCAAATAGTTTTTCCTTTATCTCATCCTTATCTCCCCCCTCTGCAGGTTTCAAGCTCTCAGACTGTCCTTTATCTCTGGCTGTCTCTGTTGACACCCCTCCCCACCTGCTTTTTTTTTTTTTTTCCTTTTTTTCCCTCTCTTTTCTTTCCAGTTCCTTTTTTTTTCTTTCCCCTTTTGGTTTGCTTCTTTATTTGTTCTGTCAGTACATTTGTGTGCTTGTGTTCTCTGTATGTTTCTCTGTCTGTTTTCCTTTTCAGGGCTCCCTCAAGAAACAACCCAAAGCACACATAGTGGAAAGTCCCAAATATCACTGAATAGGGAAAAAAATTAATCAGAGGCATAACAAGAGAAACTGAGAGACACCACTAAAAGAACATCTCCTGAAACGACAGACCCTAGAGCTCAACTCAAAGAGCTGCCTTTAATAGAGAAATACTAATAGATGCACAGTGCAGAATGAGCTTTTAAAACTGACAAGAGACAGAAAGCTAGCCAAAATGACAAAATGAAAGAACTTTCCTCTAAAGAAACTCCAGGAAGAAATTATAGCTACAGAACTGCTCAAAACAGACATAAACAACTTAACTGAACAAGAATTTAGAACAACTGTCATAAAATTAATAGCTGGGCTTGAAAAAACCATCAGAGAAGCTATTGATACACAGACTAGGGACCTTCAAAATAGCTGTGACGAGTTAAAAAAAGGCTATACATGAGATGAATAATAAAATGGAGGCTACCACTGCACGGATTGAAGAAGGAGAGAGGAGAATAAGTGAATTAGAAGACACAGTTATAGCAAAAGAGGAAACCGAGAAAAAGAGAGAAATTGATACAGGAGCATGAAAGGAGAATCAGAGACCTGGGTGATACAATCAAACGAAATGATTTCCATATCATAGGAGTTCCTGAAGAGGAAGATAAAGACAGAGGACCTGAAGGGGTTCTGGACCAAATTATACACAAAAATTTCCCCAATCTGGGGAAAGAGAAGGGCATTGAAATTCAAGAGACATGCCGAACTCCCCTAAGACATAACGTAAACCGATCTTTAGCACTACATACCATAGTGAAAATGGAAAAATATAAAGATAAAGAGAGACTTCTGAAAGCAGCTAGGGATAAAAGGGCCTTAACATACAAAGGGAAACCGAACAGAGTGGCTACAAACCTATCTACTGAAACATGGCAGGCCAGAAAGGAGTGGCAGGAAATCTTCAATGTGATGAACAGGAAAAATATGCAGCCAAGAATTCTTTATCCAGTGAGCCTGTCATTCAAAATAGAAGGAGAGATAAAGGTTTTCCCAAATAAACAAAAGTTGAGAGAATTTATCACTACAAAACCAGCCCTACAAGAAATCCTAAGAGGAACTCTATAAGGAAAATGTAGCAAGGAATACAAGGTACCAGAGACATCACTACAAATATGCACTCTACAGGGAACACAATGAATCTAAACCCACATCTTTCAATAACACTGAATGTAAACGGACTGAATGCTCCAGTCAAACGACACAGGGTAGCAGAATGGATCAAAAACCAAAATCCATCTATTTGCTGTCTACAAGAGACTCACCTTAGACCTGAAGGCACCTTCAGATTGAAAGTAAGGGGATGGAGAAATATCTACCATGCGACTGGACACCAAAAGAAAGCCGGAGTAGCCACACTTATATCAGACAAACTGGACTTTAAAATAAAGGCAGTAATAAAAGATGAAGAAGGACATTATGTAATAATTACAGGGTCTCTCCATAAGGAAGAGCTAACAATTATAAACATTTATGGGCCGAATTCGGGGGCTCCCAAATACATAAAACAACTAATCACAAACGGAAGCAATCTTACTGATAAGAATGTGCTAATTGCAGGGGACTTTAATACCCCACTTACAACAATGGATAGGTCAACCAGACAAAAAAATCACTAAAGAAACAATGGACCTGAATGGCACACTGGAGCAGAGGGAATTAATAGATATATTTAGAACTCTGCATCCTGAAGCTTCTGCACTGCAAAGGAAATAACCAAACAAAAAACAAAAACAAAAATAACTAATAGGCAACAAATGGAATGGCAAAAGATAGTGGCAAATGGTATATCAGATAAAGGGCTAGTATCCAAAATCTACAAGGAACTCACTAAACTTCATACCTGAAAAACGAATAATCCAGTGAAGAAATGGGCAGAAGACATAAACAGACACTTCTCCAAAAAGGACATCCAGATGGCCAACAGGCACATGAAACGATGCTCAACATCACTCATCATCAGGGAAATAGAAATCAAAACCACACTGAGATACCACCTCACACCGGTCAGAGTGGCTAAAATGAACAAATCAAGAGACTATAGATGCTGACGAGGATGTGGAGAAACAGGCACCCTCCTACACTGTTGGTGGGAATGTAAACTGGTGCAGCTGCTCTGGAAAACAGTGTGGAGGTTCCTCAAAAAACTATCGATAGAACTCCCTTATGACCCAGCAATAGCACTGTAGGGGATTTACCCAAAGGATACAGAAGTGCTAATGTATAGAGGCACATGTACCCCAATGTTCATAGTGGCACTTTCAACAATAGCCAAATCATGGAAAGAGCCTAAATGTCCATCACCTGATGAGTGGATCAAGAAGATGTGGTTTATATATACACAATGGAGTACTACATGGCAATGGGAAAGACTGAAATATGGCCATTTGTAGGAAAGTGGATGGACCTCAAGGGTGTTATACTAAGTGAAATAAGTCAGGCAGAGAAGGACAGATACCATATGTTTGCACTCATAAGTCTATCAGGAGAAGTCTAACAGAGGACCATAGAAAGGGGAAGGAGGAAAGAGAGTTGGGGAGAGCGAGGGACACAAATCATGAGAGACAATTGAATACTGAAAACGAACTGAAGACTGAAGGGGGAGGGGGAGGGGGAGGGGGTAAGGGGGTGATGGTCATGGAGGGGGCACTTGTTTGGAGAAGCACTGAGTATTATATGGAAACCAATTTGACAATAAACTATTATAAATAAAAAAAAAAACTCAATCCCTAAAACCTAATGAAATGTTGAAGTGAAGGGACTTACCAAAATCTAGGTAATCAGAGAAGTTGGAGCCTCAGGGAAGGGAATTTGAAGGAAAAATCCTGAAGGAAGAGGGCCACACAACTTACTGTAATATAAAAGAGTACATTTTCAAAGGGACAAAAAGAAGCCTGTAAACTCAGAGACAGAAGTGACTAGGTGTGTTTAGATGAAAAGAAGGTTTAGTCTATTTGAATATGTGCACGAAGGAATAAAACCAGTAAACTGAGCAACAGGAGTTGATGGCTTTGGGGCAGATGTTGAAGACTTTGATTCAAGAGCTAATTAAGAGCTACAATGGTTTCCTGTGCAGGGAGTAATCTGATTAAAATAATTTAAGAAAATGATAATTGTTGCTTTAATTAGAATGGATTAGAAAGGCTGAGAAATTGTCCAGCTATGATTTGATCAGCAGCAGGAATCATGAAGACTGTGAAAACTGAGAAAGTGTGTTTCTGGGAAAAGATACAACAGAATTGTATTGCAGATGCCTAATGTAGACTAACAGAAAGGATATAACCTAAAAAGGATCTGGGAATATGTTATACTTGTTTGTAATATAACTGTGTACCTTATTAATATTTAATGCAGTTTATAATTCAATGCTCTGATATTTTTGTTGAGAGAAGAAAAATCTTCTCAGACCAGTATTACTCGGTAATAGAATCTCCCCTATTTTTTGCCAAATTACTAGAATAGCCCACAATAACTGGTGACAAATCAGAGCTATCAGACATATCCGCTACTCTGAGGACATTAGCCTTTAGGAGCTCAGCTGACTCACCAAATTCATTTTCCGTAGCTTACCAAACAGCTGTCAGACTTCAATTGATTTTGTGTCACTTGAAATCCAAGAACTTAGAAGTTAAAAGAACCATATCACAAGGTTGACACCTTAATCTTACTCACCTCTGATTCTCTGACTGACATTAAGAGATTAATGAGCACTTGTTCAATGTTATTTTTATGCCTTATGAACACTGTGTTCACTATCAATTCTAGTTTATCATCTGCACATTTGGTCCTTTTCAATTATCAAGTGACCCATATTCTTAAAAACACTCCATGTTTTGAATACCTTATCTATAAGATGGATAAGAATCTATTCTTTTGGTGATAAATTATATCCTGACACGTCTCAGGAGGAAAAAGGGGGAAAGTACTTTGCATTGAGTACAATGTGTTGAGTGCCAAGATTTGCACAAATTGCTTCACATTTCATCCCATTCAATCTTTTACTGAACTCTATGATGTAAAAATAACTATGCTCTTTTTTCCAGGTGGAGATACAGAGGCTCAGGAAGGCTGAGGAACACATTCAGTGTCACATGGCTAATAAATGTCCAGATTAAAACATGAAGTCTGTTTTGCAAGCCTTGAATGCTTTCACATGATGCTACATCTCTCCTCCCCTTCTCAAGGACAAACATTCCTTGTCCTCAGAGCATGGTCATAAATCACACAGTATCACATCCACTGCCAAACTGCAGTCAGGTGGGAGAGATAACCAGCCACACTGACAACTAAGAAAACAGTCAAAGGAACAGTAAACAGCCAGTGAGGCAGAGATGGACTGCCCTCTTGATCTAAAGAGAAAATATACTTGCTGTTTTCACAGATTCTAAGTGTCGCCCCAATGCTTTTGTGATGTGCAGATAAAGATGGTCCGGGCCATGGTCCTAAAGGCTTGAAATTTAAGGGATGAAGAAACTTCCAAACAATGGACCCATGTAAGAATGAAGAAGAAAGCTACTATTTTGGAGAATAGAAACACTTACTATAAAATGTGCTTTGACAGAAAACTAGGGTTTCATTAAAATAACAATAGAGATGGGGCTTTCTTAGTAAGTGGAAAAAATAGTAGAAACAACTACCACAGAAGTATAAAATGACTTGACTTGCTTGGAAGGATGAGCAAGCCAACGTAGATCTGGTATTAAGTGTGTTTGTGTGTGTGTGTGTGTGTCTGTATCTGTATGTGTTGTGTTCTGTCTGTGGCTAATTCCATGACCCTGAATACACACTATTAAATTTTAAGTTTTTTTCATGAGCATAATGAAGTCACTGAAGGGTTTTATACAGAATAGTGACATAATAAGGATTACATTTTTTTCACTATTACTAGTATCATTATTATTCATAGTTGTGACAGTGGTAATACTAGTAAACAATAACTAACTTTTGTTAAATGCTTATGAAGTACCAGGCATTTTGCTAACCTAATATGCATTTTTCATTGATTTCTCACACTGGTCTCATAAATTAGGAATTATTTTATTTCTGTTTGAAAATGATGGAAACCAAACCTTAAGGAAATTGTCACTCTCTCAAGTTTTCACTGATAGCAAGAGGTGAAGTACATTTCACCTTGCTATTATGCTAAATCTTTCTTTCTATAGAAATCTATTCTTAGCTACCATGCTCTACTGTCCCTGCATTACATATGAAAAATGAGGCATGTATAGAGGCAAGCTGAATCTCAGTGAGACTTGGCAGAAAAAAGCAGTCATTCACCTTTGGTAACAGGTGTTTTCACGTCATTCCTGTCTTCATGAAAATTATTACAAAAGCAACTTAAGCCTTCTCTTCAATTTTCTGTAGTTGTTATTCATTTCCTTGGTTTTCTATGTACTGAAACACTGAAAACTTATGCACTCCTTAGAGATGGAAGAGGAAAATTGAGATTGCTGATATTTTGCTTTCTACTAGCATTTAAAGATCTCAATGCAATGTGCCAACATTATCTCATTCATTCTTACCTTATCTCTGTCAGTGAGAGACAAGGGGCAATTTCACTGATTAAAGGATGCTGTTTCTACTAACTGCATCATTTCAGTGGCTCAGAGAAGATGTATACCAAGAAATTTTCTAAGGTATGGTGGAAATCAGCAATACCATTGACTTTAAAACCCAGGGCTAGCCAACTCCAAGTCAGAGCTTTAACTTGTTAGATAAAACATAGGAAAAATCTCTTGGTTGAAAAGAAAAACAGTGAAATTACATTATAGCCAATTCCTGAAGGGCAGAGTTTTATTTTCTATGAACTTTCTGTTTGACCTACTGTTTTTGTTTATTTATATTTTTGTTTTGTTTTGTTTTGTTTTGTTTTGTTTTGTTTTGTTTTGAAACCAGATACTAAGGACAGTGTCAGGATGGGAATAGAAGTGGCCATGTAAACTGTGGCGTTTTCCTAAGAGTGTAGTGGGTAAGAGCCTCAGTTTTAACCATATATCTGTCATTTATTGGCCAAATGATCTTGAAGAAGTCATTTATCTTTGCTGTTCTTAGAACAACACTGGTTTTAAGACACAACTATTAAATGAAAGCATGGAAGTCAACTACTTAAAAGTTCCTTTTTAGTTCTCATGTTTATCATATCCATTTCACTATAAATTGATTTTCTAGAAGTATAACTAATAATCTCCATTAACGTAAACTCAAGAAACATGCATTACAAATGTCAGTATTCTAAAATGCCTGCAGGAAAAAGGCAGGTAATGTACCTAAATGTTACAAGATGCATAAAAGGTAATAGGGAACTCATATCCCCCCTTCAGAGATATTCAAAGTCACATTTTTTTAAACAACATAATGTGAGCCAAGCAAAGGACATCTGCAGGCTAAAATATGTTCAAGCTCTTCTTATGCAAAAATTAGATTATATCATTTGATCATTCAGTTGTCCCCAGCCTGCTGCTTCATGTGTGTCTTTTTCTTTTCAAACTTCTCAAAATAATCATCTATCTCTCCAAATTAAAAAAAAAAACTTGGATTCATCTTAGGTCAGTCTGTTTTAAATCAGGAATATATATTGCCTTTATTCATGTCCTTTCTTGCTAGTTGATTTTACTTTGGTAATCTGTCTCTCCTTTATCAATGTTTCCTTTTTTTAGAGAGAGAGATAGGGAGGGAGCAACCAGAGGGAAAAAGAAAGCGAGAGGCAGACAGAGACAAAGAGTCTCAAGCAGGCTCTACACTCAGCATGGAGCCTTACATGGGGTTCTATCCCACAACCCTGAGATCATGACCAGAAACAAAATCAACAGTGGGATGCTCAGCCACATGAGCCACCCAAGTGCCCTATATAAACACTTACTTTTTAGGTTCCTATGAACCTATCACCCTCGATTGCCCTAATCTGATATCTGTTTCTCATCTTCTCCGACCAACTCTTAAATAATGGTGTTTGCTTTGGGTCTTGTTTTAGCCCACTAGCATTCACTCTACATGCTCTCCTAGAGGATCTCACTCATGTGGATAACAATTATGCCTATGATAAAACACCAAAATATTTCTGAACCACCATTTCTAAAAATTTTCTAGTCCTCTACCTCAGTGTCTTTTATGTACTTCAATCCCAATGCCCAAAACTGCACTTGCCATCTTCTCTGCACTAGTTACAGTTCAGTCACCTCAGCTCCAAATCTACCCTTCTTTTCCTTGCTTTTGAATACTGGATCTGGACTCTGTAAACATCTTTCCTTTTTCAGCCAGCTTATTGTTAATAGAAGGTAATGGAGGGACATTGCAAAGCTCTAGTGGAAACAAGGGTTTTCACTCCTGAATTTCAGTGTGCAATTATTGTTTTGTCACCAGCAGATTGGTGTGTGTGTGTGTGTGTGTGTGTGTGTGTGTGTATGTGTGTGTGTGTGGCTCCAGTATTACTCATCATATCCCTCACAGAACTGTGTTTGCACTGTCCGACCACCCACATGGGTATGCCTTTGTACCATGTTATTGGTTCACAAAGTGGTCTCTGTATATGGAGGGCATGGAGAGATGGAAGAAAGAGGAAGCCACTCCAGATTGGGAGGCAGCAGGTTTATTAAGTAAGGGAAAATAGATAGATAGGAGTCTTATCTTGAGCATCCACAAGACAAATAGATTTTTTCCCTACCAGAATCTCAAATGTTTGTATGAAGGCTTTAACTGGGTTTAGTCATGTATACCATTCAGATGGTCTCAACAGCACCTCTCAAGACTATGATCTCAGAACAGCCCCTACTGTGGGAATGGTGGGCATAACATAAATTTCAAAGACAGGGGATAGAGTGAGGAGTCTTCTATCGCCTGATTCCAGCTCTCAAGTCAACCAACTATTACATCCTCTTGATGATCTCTTCTAGCACAGCTTAAGCCAGTGACCTCTAGCAAGCCTTTCTAGCCACTTGACAGACCACTCTTATAGACCGCTTCTGACTTTCAACCTTTGGCAAATTTCTTACAACCAGCAAGTTACATTTTCCTATTGCAGTAACCTAAGTCCAAAAGGCTAGACTCTCAGTCTTGGAGTAAGATAAACCTGCTGAGTGCTGAGTCCTTTCTTGTTTTCTGTCCCTAAGCCTTAGAGGAAGTGGCTACTTTTTTTTGTTTTTGCTGTTACTATACTATACTAATACTATACTATAATATACTTAAAGTTTTCTGTTAATACATTTAATTAAATGTGTTAGTTAATTATTCTTTGTATTGAATTTTCTTTCTCCAAATTACTGGCATCATTTGTCCTGACTGAACCCTGACTGATGCAGTATTAATAACAAAAGTAGTCCCAGGAGACAGACACTCAAAGATGAGATTAGGGGACACATTTTGTCCTTTCCTTAGATTTGAATATGGTTCTGAACTACTTTTCAATGCAAAAATATATGCTGATAATGCATGGCATGCAGTGACATAATTAGTCATGGTATCGCTGTACCTGCTTATGATGAAGTTTCAATTTCATTTGGACTAGGTACCTTGGATGTTCATGTAGCTGCTGGTAACTAAAAAAACTGTAGTATGGAACAGAATCTCCTGAGTCCCAAATGTTTTTGAAAGCTTACAGGGAAACAACAACTACAATAACAAAAGTGATCTCTCATGGATTGATATTATTGAAAACTTAAAATTTAAATTTAGTTGTGCGGGTTGAAGGAACAAGGCATCATTAAATTCACATTCTTCCCAAATTGTTCTTGTAAATATTAGAACATTGATTAGAAAAACAATAGGTCCTTAAAACTTTGAATGAGGATATCTGTGTTAGTGAACACAAATGAAACTGAACATTTTGAACCTCTGAGACACGTTGAAAGTTCCTTGTTAGTGAAAGTAGCTTGCATTCCTGTGTCTGAGGACACTACTCTTCCTTTGCATGAAAATTGGTAAGTTCACCTGGGGCAGATGTCTTGTAAGGCTATGCTCTAGGTATCAGTTACATGATATGACCCAAGAAGAAATAGCTTATACTCCAAATAATTACAAGATTGTGTTGATAGTTTTCAGCAGAACCCTAGGGAATATATGTAGAGGATGGAATACAATACAAAATCAAGCAAAAGGCATTGCTCTTACTAAATGATCTAAATTTAATAAATTGTAATCATGCACCTAGAAGTAATATATTACTTGGTTGGTTGACAGAAACTAGGATTTAATGGCTATGTTTAGTGAGAATGAGATGTTGGTGCTTCCCTTGAATGATGAGTATGAATTCAAAGCTTATAGAGATGGGAATATTGGAGTGGATTGATGTGTGATCTATACAGCTACCCACCAAGAAAACCCAGAAGATGCTCCCTTCACTATGCATTGTCAATTACATTACTAAATACAGTATCCTTATTCCTTTCAATCTCTGTTGTTCTTATTATTATTTAGCCGGATATGACATGGGCTCCTGATTTAAGGGAAGATGATAGGATTTCCGGAGTGACAGAGATCGATGACAACACTTAACTGCCAAAGACAAGATGAATGTGTTTGCCATCAAGGTCAGCAGAGATATGCCAGCAATCAAAATATTTGGGCATTCAAGGAACTCTGATAGTGACATAACTTTCCTAGGAATGAAACAGATGGGAGGCCTACAAGAACACAATTTGAACTATGTGATTGAAAAACCTCTAGGTAAATATGGGAAAAGTAATCATCTAGACTTTCTGGGTATTAATAAACAAGAAATTCAGTAATCTCTTGGGACCTGAAACTGATACTGTGCCCCATGTGTCAAAGTGGGGACTTATAGTGGTAAGGTAATAAAAGGAGCCTTGGCCAAAATCTGAATGATAGTGGACTCAATAAGTACACAAATTTGCCATGTTTTTTTTTCAACAGTCCCTGACTGTATAATTAAAATAGACACACTTGGAAATTGATAAAATACCTAAACTGACTCTGACACATAAGGTATGGTCCATAGCAGGAAAGGCCAAAATGAAAGCCCCTGGAATTTGCACTTACCAAAATAGTAATTCAGAAGCAATGTTACGTCCCCAAAGGAATTTCAAAGATTACTGCCAACACTGAAGACTTGTTAAGATGCAGGGATGGGTAATACCTATCACATGTTCACCTAAATCATAACATTGGTCTCTGAAGAAATTTGTTAGGTAGATATTGGAGGATGACTGGAATATTACAAGCTTACTCAGATAGTGAATACAATTGAAGCTGTTTTTCCAGGTGAAATGTCTTTACTTGAGTAAATCTACATAGCCTCTGACAGTTATTATGCAACTATTGATCTGGCTAGTATATTTTCCCATATCAATGTATAAGAACAAATAAAAGCAGTTTTATTTTATCCGAGAAGGCCAAGAATACACCTTCGCTTTCTTACCTCAATGCTCTCAAGAGACACCTTGTACAGATGTTGACCATCTCAACATTCTGCAAAATATCCCATTGACCCACTATTAATGATTGAAACTGATAAACCAGGAGTAGCAAATACTTTAGATTTCTTAGTAAGACATGCAATCCAGAGAAGAATTCCACAAAAATTCAGGATTCTATGACTTCTTGAAATTTCTGGGGGTACAAGCATGTGGATGGAATCCTTGCTACAGTGAAAAATGAGTTGCTGCATCTCTCACCATCTATCATGAAAAAAATAGGTACAACACGAAGTCAGTCTTTATGGATTTGAGAGGTAACAGACACCATAGATAAGTGTGCTATTTGATTCATCTACTGAATCACCAGTAAATTTGACAGATTTGAGGAAAAGAAAGTTCTGCAACAAGTCCAGACTGCAGTGAAAACTACTTTTCTGTTACAGCCTTTTGAATAGGTAGATCTAATTACACTTAAAACTTTTTTGGTAAATAAAGATGTTATATGGAGCATTCTATAAGTTCAAATAAGACAATCCCCAAAACCGTAAGTTTGGAGCAACTCTATGTTACTTCTGCAGATGATTATCTTCCATTTAAAAAAAAAGCTTAACAAGTTGGCTATGCAATCTGAGCTTCCTATCACAGACAAGTCTTGCGGATGTTTGACAGTGGTTTATCATCAAAGGGAAAGAGTTTAAAAGAGATTGGGCTCACACAGGTGTAGAAGATACAAGTTGATGACACCTGAGTTCCTTAGTTGGTTGAACGTCCAACTTCAGCTCACGTCACGAACTCACGGTTCTTGAGTCTGAACCCTGCATTGGCTCTGTACTGACAGTTGAGAGCCTGGAGTCTGCTTCAGATTCTGTGCCTCCCTCTTTTTCTGCCCCTCCCCTGCTCACACTCTGCATGCTCTCTCTCTCTCAATCTCTCTCAAAATTAAACTCTTGTTTTAATTTAAGGAAAGAAGACATAAGTTGCATGAGCAAGTAGATCAGACTTCTTTGACAATGGTTCATGGTGCATTTCTTCTCACTCAATTTATACCTACAGCCTCATAGGGAGTTCCATAAACAGGAAGAAATAAAATGGATGGATGCAGCAACAGAGACAGACCCAAGGGTGACAGTAAACAACAGCAATAAGGAAAGTATTCCCCATGGGCAGAGTTCAAATAGTGAATTTAGTTTTCCACTTTGTCTGGCCTGACTCATAGGCAGTTTCTGATGATTTTATTGGATAATTATTGACTTGGAGGGAATAGGGATGGAAGAGAGTGACAAAGTCTGGAAAGACATTTATGGATGAATCTTGCAGAATGGGAAAATACTACAAAAATATGTTTGTCCCATCAAATGTTAGCCAAAGGATACTTTCAATAGTATAGTGGACAAAATTTGCACACAGGTCAGTCATTGCTTACCCCCAGCCACTTCATTACAAGGTAAATGAGCCCATGTAGAAAGTGTTCTTGATCTTAGGGATGGAAGCAATGCTTGGGTTCAAAACTTGTACTTTCTCTTACCAATCTAACTCAGGTGCTACTAGTGCTAAGTATCTATTCTGCCAACAGAAAAGACCAACCCTAAACTCTAGATAATACCACTTCCCAGTGTGGGGAAAAATAAGTCAGTAAATCAGTGGCAGTTGATTATATTGGATCTTTTCCATTATGAGGAGGCAGAGAATCATTCTTGCTGAAAAAGATGCATATAATTTAAATATGGATTAACCTTCCCTGTCTATAATACTTTTGCTAGCACCACAATTAACAGGCTTGTAGATTGTGACATTTTACAGAATGTTAGTCCTGATTACTCACTGTGATAGTATTTCAGTGTTGCTTCTGATCACGTAAATCTTTCAAAACAAAGGAGTGTATAAATGGGTTCACACCAATGGAATCACTGGTCTTTTCTCTTTGCTTATCATACATCTATATTTATTTATATATTGACTTTCTTCTTCTTCTTTGTCTTACTATTTTACATACAAATTGTTGGGGATCAACTTTAAAATGTTATCTTTAGCACTGACCAAGAGGCCCTAAATGTTCCCTTCAGCTTGACTAGACTTTAGACAGCTTTTTTTCGGACTATAGTCCATTCCACCCCCAACTTTCCATTTCTTTTTTATATTTTTAATATTTTATTTATTTTTGAGAGAGACAGAGAAACAAAGCATGAGTGGGAGGAGGGGCAGAGCAAGAGGGAGACACAGAATCTGAACCAGGCTCCAGGCTCTCAGTTGTCAGTACAGAGCCCAATGCAGACTTGAAATCACAAACCACGAGATCATGACCTGAGCTGAAATTGGACTCTGAGACACCCAGGCACCTCAGCAACTTTCCATTTCTTAAAACATTTATTTTAAAAAATCTACTATTGTAAATTATTTATTGTAAATTATTGTAATTTCCATGTAAATTATTTCACATGATATCTTTTTTTAAAACTTCTTGCCAGTTTTGCAACCCAGGAATGTTTTTCTCAAGGATCTAGGAGCCATTCTTTTAAAATGTAATCATCAAGGAAGATGGCACTCCCATCTCCCAGTTTCTATAGGAGAGTAGTAGAGCCTAACTTCTTTAACATTCATTTGTGCAGTTACAGTAGTCACCTAATTGTTTCCCCTCTTCTTCAAGTTCCTCTTCATCTCTTGCCCATGAGTATTCTATTTAAAGAAGAAATATGAATATGTTATTAGTTTTCTACTTTCCTTAAATTGTCTTCATAACCTAAGGTGATACTTCTCAAACACAGGCATGCCTATTACCACACACACACAGATGTACCAAGGGAAATTCAAAGCATTAACATGGCACATCTTTCTAGAACCAACTTTATTCAAAATTTTTGGAGGTTATTTAATGAGCAAGTAATTTTAAAGTGTTATTATATTCATAAGTAGGTATGTATATAATTCATATAGATTGTATGAAATACAATCCAAAATTCACATGAAATCTTAAGCTGATAGCTGACTGACAGCTAAATAATACTGCTATCAATGCAGTATTATTACAGTCTCTGTCATTAGGTGCACTTCAGTGAGAAAGATTAAGAAGCACAAGTGGATGGAATATAATCCAAGCTCTGTACTATTACATGGATTGTTTGTTGTCGGTGACTTGTCTTTCACCTGTAGTCTAATCTCATCTCCAGAACACTGTCTCTTTATTTTTTAAAGTTTATTATTTATTTATTTTGAGAGAGAGACAGAGAGAGAGAAGGAGAGAAAGGGAGAGAGAGGGAGAGGACTAACAGGTCAGCATGGAGAGAATCCTAAGCTGTCAGCATGGAGCCTGATGTGGGGCTTAAACTCATGAAACGTGAGATCATGACCTGATCCAAAACCAAGACTCCCATGTGCTTAACTGAATGAGTCACTCAGGCATCCCCCAGAACACGATCTCTTTAAGCCTAACTCTTAGATGTTTAGAATTGTTTTTTTGTCTACAAATGGCACATAATTATATAGCTACATGTTGCCATTGCATATTTTCCCCTCACTTAAATTGCTCTCTTTGTGCGCCTATATACCAAAGGGCTTTTTCCAAACTCATTCTCTATTCATTCTTTAATATGAAATTTATCTGTCATCTACATGTTTCCCTAACCCATGGGAAAACTAAACTAGTATCCCTCCCCTTTGCCCACAACTACAGCTGTACTTGCCATATTACAGTATGGCACCTTCTCACATATATCTACTTATTTAAACAGTAAATAACGAGGGGTAGGAACCACATGTCATCCATGTGTTATTCACCTATATATCCCTAGCATATACTATCAGCTATGTCAGATGGTCAATATTCCAAAAAATAGTGCTTGAACTAATAATTAACCCCATACCCAAAAATGTATTAAGGGCTTTCACACGTTTAAACCTGAGTTTGGTGATACTATAATTTTTAAAATTAAGAATCTAAGGCTCTCAAGGTCAATGGCTTTATATTAAACTATGCATCATTGGGGGTGATAATGTCTCCAAGAGGATGAAAATTAGTTCGTGGGAGGATGAATATATTTTAGTGATTACAATGGCTCCCCACCTGACAAAATATTATTCTGTCATTCAGTTGTTTGGGGAATCACACAATTACCAATGACATTAAGTTCATGAAACATGCACAAAATGTATTACATCAAAACATGCACAGAAATATATATATATATATTCACATATATATATAAGATCAAAATGTATATAAGATAAATATATATATGAGATCAAAAGATCAAAACATACACAAAATGTACATAAGATCAAAAATAGATGGCTGTGATTGGAGGACTTTTTCTATATTGATTTTTCTTAATCATAAGTCATATCATGAGGACCTGTACATGTCTAATGCCTGCCATTGGCTGTCTTGTGAATGATACTTATTCCTCAGAGATTTTGTGTGTGACATGGACTTTGAAAATAAATAACTGTGTATATTTTATTACTTAATTTTAGAAATGTTATTCAATGAAACATTATTTTGCCTTGCATTGGAAAGAAAAAAATGTTAATAATATTTGAATGAATATCTAATAGCTAAAAGTTCTAAAATTTCTAAAAGGCCTAAAAGTTCTTTTTTGTCAAATCAAGAGTTATGTTCACCTGGGCCGCCTGGGTGGCTCAGTTGGTTAAGCAGCCGAGTCCAGCTCAGGTCATGATCTTAAGGTTCATGGGTACAAGCTCTGCATCGGGCCTGTGCTGACAGCTCAGGGCCTGGAGCCTGCTTTGGATTCTGTGTCTCCCTCTCTCTCTGCTTCTCCCCTGCTTATGCTTTGTTTCTCTGTCTCAAAAATAAATAAAACATTTAAAAATTTTATAAATAAAACGAGTTATGTTCACTAAAAAATAATCTAAGGAGTTTATTTTTTTATTGTTTTACTCTTCCTGGAAAAGTGACTGTTTTGAATGATTTTTCTAAAATTTGAATACATTGCTATTATTTTTATGTATTATATAAATTGCTAATTTATATATGCAATTTGATACATTATAACTTATATAAGTAAATAAATTTCATTAAAAGTTACTTAACAAACACAGTTATAAAGTGAAATGTTAACTTCTCAATTTTAAAATTTTCTTATAACTTAAAAATGTTATTTAGTTATTCTTAACTCTGTTTTGAATAGAATGAGTCTTCTGCTTACTCATGTTATGTATGAAGCACAGATATACAGTATTTCTGGCATTATTAAAATTTCATGGAAGAGTAATTAGGAAACATGTCAAATAGTCTCCTTAGTAGGGCAGTAATGAAAAACTAGGCTGAGAAACAGTCTTAAATTACACAGTCAAGAAGTGTGGAAGCCAACATTCAATCCTATTTTTTAGCTGCAAATCCTTTTTTAAATCTCATCCCAGCTGGCTCCTGGCAATCAGATATCTGATGGAAAAGTCATTCTACCACAAAAGCATGTTGATTTTCCCACCTCTGCCTAAGGCCCCCAGAGCCCTCTTAATGGCCTCTGATTCCCTTGCTCAGTAGAAAAGCATGACATCCTGGGAAATGCTCTTCTCAAGACCAAATACATTGCAAATCACAAAAGACCTAGAGCTTGACTTAAAATTCTATAATGTCTCTCTGGCCATCTGTGCCAAATAGGAGATAATTAAAAAACAGTTCAAATAAAGCAAGTCCATATTAAAAGGGGGGTCAGCTACAGGTGGGCCAATTCACTCTTCTAATTAGTGTTTAGGCTGCCAGGCTGCCCGCTGAGCATGCACCAGAAGACATTCAACAATCATGTCGGTGAACTGAATTCTACCTTGCGAAACAAACAAACAAAAGAACAATAAGCTTTATTCCTTATATAGAAACCAGCAATGTCCTCCTATTCATCTTACTACTTCCAAAAAGCTTCAGTGTGTTAGAAATCCCTAATAGCTTTCCAAAAAGAAACTAACATGTCTTGGACCCCATTTGGTCATTCTCCCATGAATTACACAAAACCAGAGAAATGCAACATAGAACAATTTACTTCTTTGTAAATTGAAGGTAAAATTACTAACTAACCAGATGCCATCCAGTTAACACAATGTGAAAGATACACAAAACAAAATAGCAAATTGTGGTCTGTGGACATTTCAGAAAGCAGAAACTAGCAATGAAGAGTAAGAAACCAGTGACTCTAAGCCAAAGGCTTTTTTAGAAGATTTGACCAAATCTTATAAGGTTACCATCATGTTTTGTTTGCAATTACTCTGGCAAGTAGAGATTTATAATGGGTCCTATGAAACAGAGCCCCCTGAAAACTACATGGTGAAGACACTGTTTCAAATTAAGCATGTTTGTATTTCTTAGAAGAAGTAAGGAAATAGACTATGACGAAGATAATTAAGAGTTAGTTATACACAACTGTAGTAGGGTTAATTAGGAAAACAATGTACTACAGTGATTTTCACCCAGAGACATTTTTCACAAGAATATAGCAGGGGTAGAAATATCAGACAGTTCACAACATCTCTCCATTTGGGGTTGTATTCCTCTTTGTACAAATTTAATGAAAACTTTGGCTTTCAGACACTTCTAGGCACAGGATTGTTGCATAGGAGAATAATATCTAGTTTCCCACAACTCACAACTAAATGGGATATAAATCCATATAAGTCAATAACTGTAAGAAAATTTAATAAATGATATAAAAAGAGGTATATGCATTGTGGTTTCAGAGCGAAGAGCAGTTAAGGGCTAAACATTCAGGAAAGTTGCAGGAGGTTTCACAAAGGAAGCCACATTTGAGCTTCATCTTGTAAAATGAATGAACAAAATTTTTCTAGATGAAAAAAAGAAGGAAAAGTACTTCTGGTAGAGGTTTGCCAATATAAAAAAATAATGAATGTGCATAGAATACTTTGAAAATAATTAAGTCTGTCCAGACCAATGGATGTCTCTGTGGGTAATAAATGAAGCTGGAGAGGTAATTCGAGGTTGATTAAACCACAAAGAACTAAAGTGAACTAAATTTTGGTACCTAAGACTTCACTTGAAATCTGAACTTATCCATAATGATATAAATAAATAAATAAGAATGAGGAGACAAATATCCCATGCAGAAAATTTTCAAAAATATTACAGAGATAATAAGTCTACATATTAAGTTATGTTGATAAGTTGGTGTCCTTGATATGATGTAATAATGAAAATGGCACTTTATCTCTGTGATCTTTATCCCCAAACCCCATAATCTCAGTCTAATTAGAAAAACCTGAGACAAATCTAATTTAAGGGATACATTATCAAACATCTGACCAATATTTCTCTTAACTGTCAAGATGAGAAGTTGGAATTTTTTTTCTGCATTATTGAGTTAATAATATGGCTTTTATACCATTTTGTTTATGTGATGCATCAGGTTGATTGATTTGAAAATATTGAATCATTCTTTAACCCCAGGAGTACATCCCACTTGATCATGGTGAATGATTTTTTAGCGTATTTTTGAGTGAGGTTTGCTCTGATTTTGTTGAAGATTTTTATATCTATGTTCATCAAGGATATTGGCGTATAGTTCTTCTCTCTCTCTCTCTCTCTCTCTCTCTCTCTCTCTCTCTCTCTGTCTACCCCCTCAGAGTTTTTTCTGTCTGATTTTGACATCAGGATGATTTTAGCCTTGTAGAATGAATTTTGAAGATTCCCTTCCTCTACTATTTTTTGGAATAGTTTGAGAAAAATGGGTACTGAATTTTATTTAAATGTTTGATAGAGTTCACCTGTGAACATATCTGGTCTTGGAATTTTGTTTGTTGAGAGATTTTTTCATTTACAAATTCAATTTTGTTCTTAATAATCTATTCAGATGCTTTATTTCTTCTTGATTCAGTTTGGAAAATTTTTATTCCTAGGAATTTATTTATTTCTTCGAGATTGTCCAATTTGTTGTTATATAATCATTTTTAGTCTCATATCCTTCGAATTTCAATGATGTTGATTGTTACTCTTTGATTTCTGATTTTATTTATTGAGTTCTCTTTTTTCTCTTGAAAAGTCGGGTTAAATGTTTATCAAGGTTTATATTGTAAAAGAACCAGCTCTTGGCTTTATTGGTATTTTTTCTTTTCTTTCTTTCTTTCTTCTTTCTTTCTTTCTTTCTTTCTTTCTTTTCTTTCTTTCTTTCTTTTTCTTTCTTTCATTACATTTAATTTCATCTGATCTCTATTATACCCTTCCTTCTACTGGTTTGAGGCCTTGTTTGTTCTTATTGTAGTTCTTTGAGATGTAAGATTAAAAAATTTTTTAAAACTTTTCTTGTTTCTTGAAGCAGATTTGTATCACTATAAAATTCCTTCTTAAAATTGCTTTTGCTTCAGCCCCAAGATTTTGGATCATAGTGTTTTCATTTTTACCTCCATGTGACATCCATTTTATCACCAGCATCCATTCATGATAAAAACTCTCAACAAAGTGTGTTTACAGAAACATATGTAAACATAATAAAGGCCATATATGACAAACCTAAGGTTAAGATCATACTCAAAAGTGAAAAACCAGAAGTCTTTTCCCTAAGATCAGGAACAAGATAAGGATGTCCACTCTCATCACCTTTATTTAATATGGTACTAGAAGTCCTAGCCACAGCAGTCAGAGAAGAAAAATAAATAAAAAATAACCAAACTGATAGGCAAGAAGTAAAAATGTCACTATTTGCAAATGACATAGCATATGTAGAAAAATATAAGATTCAACCAAAAAAAACTATTAGAACTAATAAGTGAATTCAGTAAAGTTTCAGGATACAAAATTAATACACATAAATCTATTGAGTTTCTATCCAATAATAACAAAATAACAGAAAGAGGAATTAAGAAAACAAGCCCATTTGCAATTCTACCAAAAAAGATTAAAATACATAAGAATAAATTTAATCAACCACATGAAAGATTGGTAGTCTGAAAACTATAAAACATTGATGAAAGAAATTGAAGATGGAATAAACAAATGGAAATATATACTATGCTCATGAATTGGAATAATTAATATTGTTAAAATGCTCATGCTACCCAAAGCAATCTACAGATTAAATGCAATCCTTCTTAAAATGCCAAAAGCATTTTATTGTAGAACTAGAGCAAAAAATCTGAAATTTTGTTTGGAACCACAAAAGACCCTGAACACCAAGGAAATATTAAGACTAACAAAGCTGTAGATATCTTAATCCCATATTTCAAGATATACTACAAAGTTACACTAATCAAAATGGTATGACACTGGCACAGAAATAGACACATAGATCATTCAGATAGGATAGTGAGCCCAGAAATAAACCTATACTTATATGGCCAATTAACCTATGACAAAGAAAGCAAGAGTATATAATGGGGAAAAGGATTTTCTTCAATAAATGGTTCTGAGAAAACTGGACAGCTACATGCAAAAGAATGAAACTGGGCCACCTTCTTACATCATACACAAAAATAAACTCAGGAATGGATTAAAGACTTCAGTGTGACACTGGAAACCATAAAACTAAAAGAAAGGATCGGTAGTAATCTCTTGGACAATGGCCCTAACAACATTTTTCTATGTATGTCTTCTTAGGCAAGGAAAACAAAGGTAAAAATAAATTATTGGAACTACTTCAAAATCAAAACCTTTTGCACAGTGAAGGTAACCATCAATAAAGCAAAAAAGCAACCTATAGGCAAAGATATTTGCAAATTATATTTCCAAAAAGGGATTAATATCCAAAATATGTAACAAACTTAAAGAAAACACCAAAAATAATAATAATAAATAAGATACAGAGAGGAGGAGGAGGAGGAGGAGGAGGAGGAGGAGGAGATGATTTTAAAATGGGCAGAGGACCTGAATGGACATTTTCCCAAAGAAGACATTAAGATGGCCTACAGACACATGAAAAGATGCTCAACATCAGAAAAATGCAAAGTAAAATAACCATATCACCTTACACCTGTTAGAATCATTAGTATCAAAAAGACAAGAAATAACAGATGTCGGTGAGGATATAGAGCAAAGAGAGCTCTCATGCACTTTTGCTGGGAATGGAAATGAGTGCAACCGCTATGGAAAACAATATAGAGTTTCCTCAAATAATTAAAAATAGAAATACCATATGATCCAATAATTTCACTACCCAAAGAAAATGAAGACACTAATTTGAAAATATATATGCATCCCCATGTTTATTGTAGCATTATTTACAATAGCCAAGTTATGGAAATGGATAGATAAATGGATTAAGTTATAAAATAAGCCACTGGGATGAAAAGTACGGCATAGGGAATATAGTCAATAGTATTGTAATAACATTGTAAGAGACAGATGGTAACTACACTGATCATGGGAGGCATAGAATAATGTGCAGAATTTTCAATTACTATGTTGTACATCTGAAATTAATGTAATATTGTATGTAAAAAAATTGTTTTCATACCTAAAAGAAGCCTAATGAGACATTGCAACTAAATATAATATTATGGATGGTCTCAGAAATTATGTGCTTTAGTTAATAATAATATGTCAATATTTATTCATTTATTATAACATATGTGCCATGCTAATTTAACATGTTAATTATAGGAGAAAATGGGTGTAGGGTTTATAGAAGTTCATTGTAGCATCTTCACAATCTTTTTAATCTAAAAAATAACATCTATTTGTAAAGGTGCCTGGGTGGCTCAGTTGGTTAAACATCTCACTCTGTCTTCTGTCATGATCTTACAGTTCATGAGTTTGAGCCCCACATCAGGCTCTGTGCTGACAGCTCAGAGCCTGGAGCCTGCTTTGGATTTTGCATCTCCCTCTTTCTCTGCCCCTCCCCCAATCTCACTCTGTCTCTGTCTCTGTCTTTCTCAAAAATGAAAAAACATTAAAACAATTTTTTTAAATAAAGTTTATTTTTAAAGTGTGAATTGAACAGTTTTTTACATCAAACAACTATTTCAGGAGAAGTTATTTAATCAAAAGAGTTATACCAGTCACTTTAGTAGATCTAGCCTCATATTAAGCAAATATAGGACTTTATGATCTTTCATGGTCACAGTATCCTCATATTCATTCTAAACATGTAAATTCACCCTCTGAAGACTATCAGACTTTTGTTGATGATGTGTAGCCTTAGTCATTTCTCATGTTATCTTTTTATTTAGTGTAATTTCTAAAACAAGGCAGATTAAACAGAAAAGGCCAGAAAATGACATTTTGTCACAAAGTTAAAATCTGGAAAGGTAAATACCAGAAGCCAGACACTGTGGGCCTATAAACTAGCCACAAGACAGGTGGCTAATACAGGTATGTATTATGCCTGGTTGTTTTTCTTGTAATTCTTCTAAAATACCTTGTCTGTAGGGTTCATCTATATTGTTGAGTGTTGGGGTGCCTGGGTGGTTCTGATGGTTAAGTGTCCAACTTTGGCTCAGTTCATTATCTTGTGGTTTGCAAGTTTGAGCCCTGCGTTGAGCTTTGTGCTAACACCTCAAAGCCTGGAGCCTGCTTCAGATTCTGTGTCTCCCTCTCTCGCTGCCCGTCCCCTATTCATGCTCTGTCTCTCCCTCTTTCTCTCTCTCTCTCTCTCTCTCTCTGTGTCTCTCTCTCAAGAATAAACACTAAAAATGTTTATATTGTTGAGTGCATCTGCAGTTTATTACCTTAATTGCCATGTACAGTATATGAAAATACCATAGCTCATTTAATAATTCTACTGTTCAAGGATGTATGGGTTGTTTGCAACTTAGAGGTAATAATGAATATTTCGTCTATTTTTGTGCATATCTTAATGCATATGCTTACATATTTCTGCTGGTTATATAGCTGAAAGTGGAATTTCTGGGTTACAGATAAGTTTAGATTCAATTTTAGTAGATAACATAAACTATTTTCCAAAGTAGTTGTACCTATTTACAGCATCCGCACTGTTTGTGATAATTCCTGCTGATCTACATCTTTGTCAACATTTATTATTATCAGTCTTTTTCATCTTAGCCATTCTCATCACTGTGTACTGGTATCATACTCTGATTTTAATTTACATTTTCTTACTAATTACTGAAGATGAGCAGTTTACTTGGCTATTTGGATATCCTCTTTGTGAATTGACTTTGTTTTCCTATACATTTTCTCTACTCATTTATCAGTTTTCTTCTCATTAATTTGTAGGGATTCTGAATCAAAAGTTCTTTGATGGTGAGGTGCCTAAGTGGCTCAGTTGGTTAAGTGTTTGACCCTTGATTTTGGCTCAGGCATGATCTCAGCATTTGTGAGAGCCCATATTGGGATTCTGTTTCTCTCTCTCCCTCTGCTCCTTCCCCACTCATGTGCTCTCTCTCTTAAAAATAAACAAACATTTAAAATGTTTTAGAAGAAATTTCCTCGACAGTTAAATATGTTGTAAATATTTTCTCCCATTTCATGTTCTGCATTTTTACCCACTCAATAAATATTTAGTAAACAAAAATTCTCAACTTTTCCACAGTTTGTCAATCTTCTAATTTATAAGTCTTATTCTTTATGATTAGTGCTTTCTTTATATGTTCTGTGTAAGAAAAAATTTTCCTACCATAAGATCATGGATATATTCTTCATTCATATTCTAAAAGCTTAGTGGTTTGCTTTTAACAACTGGAATTGATTTTTGTAGATAGTGGAAGATATGAATAAAGTTTCAATTTCTTCCAAGTAGATAACCCAGTATTTTTATTGAAACTTTAATACCTTTCATACACCTGTGTGGTCCAAACTTTGTCATAAATTCATCCATATGAAATGAATCAAATTCTGGGGGATCTCTTTTCTGTTCTAAATCTCTTTTGTTCCTCTCATTGTGAGTGTAAGATACTGTCTTATTTTTTGTAGTGTTTTATTAAGACTTGATATCAGAATAAGCACCCCACTTTTTTCTTCTTCAAGTAGAGTTTTAGTTAGATATGATAAATATATGTATTTATGTATAATGTAAATATATGTATATATCTATATAAATATATAATAATATGTTTCACTAAAAAGTAACACTAAGAATTTGATCAAATAGATAATTCTGGAGAAAAGTGATATCATTTAATATCTTTCAATCCATGAAAAGATATCTTTTTTTATTGAAGTTTTATTTGATTTTTCTTAATAATGTTTGAACTGAAAAGATAGTGAAGAAAAAATGTCATTATCATGTAGGTAACAAAAACAATTTGGCTATAAGAAAATAATGTAGTAAAGTTTTCAATTTCTCATGAATAATGCAGCATATCCAAAGAAAATAAAAAACTAAGTTTTAATGAAAACATATATTGATGCAAAAACTTGTATGTGTTGGGGGTGCCTGGGTGGATTAGTCTGTTGAGTGTCTGACTCTTGATTTCAGCTCAGGTTATGATCTCATGGTGATGAGATCAAGCGCATGTCAGACTCTGTACTGAGCAGAGCCTGCTTGGGATTCTCTCTCTACCTCTCTGTCTGCCCCTCCCCTGCTTGCTCGCTCGCTCTCTCTCTCTCCCTCTCTCTCTCACTCTCAAAATAAACAGCTAAATTTTAAAAATAAATAAATTAAATAAATGTGTTTTGGAAGCCTGGGTAGGTCAGTCAGTTTAACATCTGACTCTTGATTTTGACTCAGGTCACGATCTCACAGTTGGTGAGACTGAGCCCCATGGTGGGCTCTGAGCTGACAGAGTGAAGTCTGCTTGAGATCCTTTCTCTCCCTTTCTGCACCTCCCTTGTTTTCTTTAAAGTTTAAAGAAAATTATTTTAAAGTTAAAAATTTTTTACATGTGAAGTTCTTATTTGTGTGGGAAAATAGAACATTAGTGAATAGTCAAGGCTCTGAAATAACCACTCATTCTTCTCTAAGAAAATTTCTTGGAGCACCTACCTGGCTCAGTTGGTGGCCATACAACTTTTGATCCTGGGGTTGTGAGTTCAAGCCCCACATTGGGTGTAGAGATTACTTTAAAAAAAAATACTTAAAAAGAGAAAAGAAAATTTCTTGTAGATATATTCTAACTGATAGAAATCAAAATCAAGAACTCAGTAAAAAGAGTCAATATTTTAAAACAATAATTTTGTGCTTTGAAAAACAATAACATGTTAATTTAGGCACATAATACTGAAATTGTGATTTAAAACACAAAAGAATCTTGAGAAGAGTTTTTGATTCTTTTTAATCGAAGATTCTTGTGGTAAACAATAATCATCTTAATAAAAATAATGTTTAATAATTTCTCTTCTAAGAAATATATACAAAAGAAGAAAGATATAAGTAAAGGAAAAACAAATTTCTCCTCCTGAATATAGGTTATTAATACTTTTTAGTTTTTAGTGACTAAGCTACTTAAGAAACTAGAGATTTAAAATTAATAAATTTAAAGCAAGCACTAGCTTACTTAAAAATAATTTTAGAAATTCTAAACCCAGTATGAGTTGAGGACATAGTGACAAATATGACATAATTCATTGCTCTTAAGAGGAATATAGCTTACTAATGAAAACAAATAATTAAAAGTTATAATTGTCTTTTTGTAATATTTTATAATGTCTAATGGTTTTATCTAATACTTCCAAAACAAAGCATAAAAATAGCTGCCAGCCATTATTCCTCCTTGAATATAAAGGGATTGCTTCTGCTTTTAATCCAAAAGCAGTGTTGACATTTAATTTGAGATATAAATATGAACATATTTTAAACATAAAATAACATATTTATTTTGGTCCAACAAGGTTCCTTCTTTTGTTGAAATATGAAATGTTACCAAATAATTTTCCACGTGCTTTTAAAAACACGTTTGATTAGTTGATATGATCATTGCATTCTTAGATATTCTAACATCAAATCATCCTCTATAGCTGAAACAAAACTTGCATTGGTTTTTGACGTGTCTTAATACACTATGGTTTTAAATTAGTAATATTTTGACATTTTTACATACATATTTACACATACAATTTATTTTTTGTGTTGTGTTTGTTGCCATTTTGTTTATTTATTTTGGGAGAGAGATGTCCTGTCCCGCCCCGGCCAGCAGGGCGGAAAATCCTCACAGGTTTTTTCCTGAGGGAGGGAGAGAAAAACAGGGCAGGAGGGAGAGACGCAGAGAGTGAAGACAGCACACACCATTTCCGATCAAGCCTCTAGCTTCTTTATTCTTCTTCTTTTCCTTCCTTGTCCCAGAAAACATTGTCTCTTAAATAGCGATTTGGGGTGGGGAACGGACCCAGATCGGTTGTCAGGTAAACAGAGTCAAATGCATATCAAAAGAAGCGCCCAGACTTGCCTCTGCAAATGCTGGGGAGGGGAAGCTAGCGCTGAATAATCCAAAATGCGGTTTTGATCTTTTGTGCACCTTGGCCACTCTACATCTGGCCCAGCATGACCGACGCCAAAATTATTTTGACCAGGAAATGGCAATCTCCAGCCTCCAGATGCAAATCTTGTTTACTAGTTCACTCCCCGGAGAGTGAAAATCCTTGCCTGAGGCAGCCAGAAAACTTGGCGGCTTCCGACAGGTCCTCCCTTTAAAACTGATTTTAAAAGCTCCTTTTAGGCAAGGAAAAGACTGTGCCTGTCTTAGGTCGGAAACTTGCCAATCCTTACCTGTCATGGGCACACTCAGAAGCTTGTGTCTGAGCACCTGTCTTAGGTGAAAGGATGGTAAGGCCTCTCTTACCCGTCATTGGCTAGCCAGCCCGTGCCTCTTGCCACAGCTTTTCCATAGGCCTCCTGAATCGGCTGTATTGAGCTTAATATACTGGACCTGGGTAGGCTGGGCCTATTTGCTGCCTTAGGAGAGCCATGACCTTAATGAATAGAACAGGGCTCAAGGGCACCAAGGTCAATAAAACCCAATAGGTATTAAACATGGAAGGGGAATAGGGTAAAAGCCCATAAAATCCCGAAGAAAGGGCTGTTGATGTGTTCCTTCCTCCTCTTCTTCAGGTTCCTTTTGAAGCTTCTTTTTCCAACATGGTCCTAAAGGAAAAGACAAAGATTTCTCTCAAGGAGATTTTTTCTCCCTGGAGGACTGAGTATTTTGATCAATTTGTTTTACTAATCTCTCTGGCAACCATCTGGCTGCATCTGTTTTTTGTTGGTAAATGCAAACTGAACCTCGTCCCCAGATTAAAACTGGGTCTGGACCATGCCACTTGTTATCCAAAGGATCTTTCCAAAGCACGGTAGCAAAAGTTTTTTGTGTCTTATTTTGCCAGAGACGCTCAGCAGCTGAACATCCTTCTTTATCCAAAGTTAAGAAATTTAAAATAAACAGTGCATGGTGTAAAAGATTCCTGGGAGATCCCTTGATGGGGTACCAGTCCCCCCCTTTAATTTTATTAAGGGTATTTTTTAAAGATAGATGTGCCCATTCTACTATACCTTGTCCTTGTGGATTACAAGGAATTCCAGTGATGTGTTTAATGTGTAACTGTTGACAAAATTTAGAGAACACGGTTCCCATATACCCTGGTCCATTGTCAGTTTTGATTTGTTTTGGAATTCCCAACACTGATATGGCAGAAAGCATGTGTGCTACGACGTGCCTTCCTGCTTCTCCAGTTTGTAAAGTAGCACATAGGAAACCACTGTAGGTATCAATACTCACATGAACATACTTCAGATTTCCAAACTCTAAAATGTGTGTTACATCCATTTGCCAGATGGCATTGGGCACTAGTCCTCGAGGATTTACTCCCAAGTGAGGAACAGGTAAATGCACAACACAAGAAGGGCACTGTTTTACTATTTGTCGTGCCTGCTCACGGGAAATCTTAAACATGATTCTTAAGGAGCCAGCACTGAGATGATGGGTAGCGTGAGCTCTGGAGGCTGCTTCTACTCCTGTATCCTGGGGACGTGTGATATTATAGATTCCTTTAGTGGCTAAATCAGCCTTTTGATTACCTAAGGACAGCAGGCCTGGAAGGCCAGTGTGAGCCCTTAAATGACCAATGAAGAAAGGATCTTTTCTTTTATGAATTAAAGACTGAAGTTGCATAAAAAGAGGAGCGGCCCCTGAACTCTGTCTAATTTGGGCTGCAGTTTCTAGCAAGGGTACAGAGTTAGCTATATAAGCACTGTCTGTGTATAGATTAAAAGGTCTATCATGAAAAGCGGAAAAGACCACAATAACTGCGTGCAGTTCCGCAAGTTGAGCAGAAGTGGACGGGGTGGAAAAACTTATGACCTGATCCTCAGAAGTATAAGCTGCAATGCCAATAGAGGATCCGTCAGTAAAAACTACTAAGGCCTGTGATAGGGGCTGTTGAGAGGTTTTTGTTGGGAATATAAATTCCTGATTCTTAAAGAAATGTAGGAGCTTATGAGGTGGATAGTGATTATCTATCTTACCTGAAAAGGAAGCACACGCAATAGGCCAGCAATCAGTGGTCCAAAAAAGCCGGTCAAGCTCACCTTTTGAACAGGGTTGTATGATGGAGTCAGGCTCCTTGCCAGAGTACTTCACACTTTGTTCTCTCCCTAGAGCAATGAGGTCAGCCACAGCCAGATAGTAAGGATAGATGACCTTTGCAGGTGAGGAGGGAAGATGCACCCACATAATGGGACTATTTTGCCAGAAAACTGCTGTAGAAGTCAAAGAGGTATTGCAAATAATAAACAAGAGGGGTTGATCATAATCTAAGGCAGTGACAAACTGGGAGTGGATGGCTTCTTCCACAATTTTTAATGCTTGATGGGCCTCATTAGAGAGATCTAGAAGATTTGGGATCTGGGTCCCCCTGGAGCATGTCAAACTAAGGTTTGAGCTGTCCAGTGGTGAGCCTAAGATAAGGCCTAACCCAGTTTATATTTCCTAGTAATTTTTGAAAACCGTGGCATGTCCGTAGAGTGTCCAACCTGAGTTCCAATTTTTGAGTAGTTATATGGGCTCCTGAAATCTGAAAACCCAGGTAAGAGTAAGGGTCTTGTAATTGCAACTTTTCAGGGGCTATTTGTAGCCCGTGAGCCTGTAGGGATGATTGTAAATCATCAAAACATTTTAGCACCTGCTGGCCGTGCCTCCCTGCCAGAGAATGTCATCCATATAGTGTACAATATATATTTCCCTCCAATCATCGCGTACCTTTTGAATGGCTTTTGCCACAAAACTTTGACACAAGGTAGGGCTATTAGCCATGCCCTGAGGTAAAACCTTCCATTGATATCTTATCATAGGCTCTTTAAGATTAGCAGAGGGCGCGCTAAAAGCAAATCGTTTTTGGTCATCAGGGTGGAGGGGGATGGTAAAGAAACAGTCTTTAAGATCTATGATAACTTTATAATACCCTAGAGGTATAGCCACAGGAGAGGGAAGCCCTGGCTGAAGTTTTCCCATTAGAACCATAGTACTGTTTACTGCCCTAAGGTCCTGTAACAATCTCCATTTAGCTGATTTCTTTTTTATGATGAATATAGGTGTATTCCATGGGGACTTACTCACCACTAAGCGTCCAGCAGCCAATTGCTCCTGTACCAGCTGATGTGCTGCTTGTAGCTTTTCAGTAGATAAAGGCCATTGATCAACCCACACAGGGTCATCAGACTTCCAGGTGATCTTATTTGCATGGGGTGCAGGAATGTCCATGGCCACTAGGTTAGATTTTCAAAACCCCCTTTTTGATGGTTATTTTGTACCTCAATAGGTTGGGTAATTCCATCTTCATTTTTTCCAAGTCCCTTTTCCAGTTTAAATCCCTGAGTTAACATCTGTGCTGTAACCAAATCATTAGGACTACACATAATGATACCCATTTGATATAAAAGGTCTCGCCCCCACAAATTAACAGGTAATCCTTGAATAACATAAGGTTGAATGTCTCCCTGATTTCCTTCTGCATCCTGCCAGCGCAGTAATTTTGTACTCTTTTCCGGGTTTTTACTCTGCCCTATGCCTTTAAGGTTGGTTAAGGCCGGGGATAAGGGCCATTGTGAAGGCCAGGCCTCTTTTTTAATAATGGTGACGTCTGCTCCTGTGTCTATTAGGCCTTGAAATTCTTTGCCATCAAGCCAGAGTGTAAGCATGGGTTTTTGGGAGTTAACAGGCTGTACCCAATAAGCATCGGAGGAGCCAAACCCTTGGGCTTCTCGGCTTGAGTTTTTAAACGAGTTGTCAGCAGCAGGAAGAGGCAGCAGAAGTAGCTGCGCGATGGGCTGTCCTGAGGGTATTGTGGTAATCTCCTGAGGGGAGGAGGCCACAATTTTTATTTCTCCTGTATAGTCGTTGTCTATCACTCCAGGATAGACATGTAGCCCTCTAACTATAGCGCTACTGCGTCCCAAAATTAAACCAAAAGTTTAAACCATAAATTCCAGTAGGTAGGATTTGGACTCCCATCTCGGGGGTCAATACTGTGCAGGCGGTGGAACAGAGGTCCAGTCCTGCACTTCCTGGGGTTGCTCTGCAGAGGTCAGAAACGGATTGTTTGTGGGAACAAACTTGATTGCCCCGGAGGTTTGTCTGGGTTTCGGGGCCTGGGGCTGGCCCCATTTCCCGTTTCCCTGCAGGAGTGGTAATGGGTTATCCTGGAAGTCTGTCTCTGATCTACAATCTTTAGCCCAGTGTCGGCCTTTCTGACATCGAGGACACACTCTACGAGGGAGGCTTTGATTAGCGGCCCGTGAACTAGATTTACAATCCCTGACAAGGTGCCCTTCCTTGCCACGTCTAAAACATTTTTCCTTGCCTTGGTGGCCTAAGGGTTTGGCTGCAGCCATAGCTAAATCCTGCTGGTAAGCCGGGCTGATATCCGAACACAATCTAATGTAACCAGAGAGATCTGTCCTTTTTTGATGAGGTCTAATGGCTGCCTGACATGCGGGATTTGTATTTTCATAGGCCAATTGTTAGCACAGACCGTTTCCCATCAAGCCTCTAGCTTCTTTATTCTTCTTCTTTTCCTTCCTTGACCCAGAAAACATTGTCTCTTAAATAGCGATTTGGGGCGGGGAACTGACCCAGATCGGTCGTCAGGTAAACAGAGTCAAATGCATATCAAAAGAAGCGCCCAGACTTGCCTCTGCAAATGCTAGGGAGGGGAAGCTAGCGCTGAATAATCCAAAATGCGGTTTTGATCTTTTGTGCACCTTGGCCACTCTACATCTGGCCCAGCATGACCTACGCCAAAATTATTTTGATCAGGAAATGGCAATCTCCAGCCTCCAGATGCAAATCTTGTTTACTGGTTCACTCCCCAGAGAGTGAAAATCCTTGCCTGAGGCAGCCAGAAAACTTGGCAGCTTCCGACAGAGAGAGAGTGTGTGTGTGTTTGTGTGTGTGTGTGTGAATGTGAGTGGAGGAGGGGCAGAAAAAAGAAGAGAGAGAGAATCAAAAGCAGTCTCCATACCATCAACATCAGTGCAGAGTAAAACCTGGGCCTCGATTTCATGAACCATGAGATCAGAACCTGAGCTGAAATCAAGAGTTGGACACTTAACCGACTGAGATACCAGGTGTGCCTATTATTATTTTTAAAAACATCATTATACAGTATTTACAAGAGAATACATCTCATTGATCTTAAAAACAATAATTTGGCACAGAAAATGCTTTTGCCTCTCATTTTAATGGAGAAGGGATGGTTTTTAAGATAAGTTTCTCACTGTCTTACCTTAAAATTTATTTTTCTAATTTTACTGCATTTTAAAGTTAATTTTAACAATTCATAGTTTCCTAGGGATAGTGTAGAAAGCCTAAAGAACAGTGAATTGACAGTGATTACTAACTAAATATAAGAGAAGAATAGAAGAAAATAATTCTTCCAAGACCTGAAGAAGGGAAAGATGTGAAGTGAGACATCAATAAATAAACTAAGAATACATTTTTTCTCACTATAAAATAAATTAATACTTTTAGATATTTAGGGCTAATTTTATGTGCCACGTACATTCAAGATTGTTTAAACTTGCCAGGTAAACTGCACACTTGCCAGGACACCATTTACACTGCAGTCTGTATAATGGTACTGCTGGAATTCTTAGTGTAAAACCACATGCCAAACACAGTGGCTTTCATTAAAGCACTTTATAGACTAATATATGTAACCCTTAGAACAATCCTAAATAGTAAATACTTTTATTGTATCACTTTACAGATAAAGAAGCAAAGGTAGAGAGGAATTAAGGACCTTGCCTAAGAGGCCACAGATACACAGGTAGAGCCAGGCTTCAATGCAGCTCCAGACCACCACCCTGCTATACAGAAAATAAAGTTCAGTTGAATTAAACTAATCAGTACAGCATCACAAACAAACTTCTGTAGGTGAAGAGGAAAGGAAGAAATCAGTTCAAGCAGGGTGAGAGAATGACTCAGTGAGAGAAAATATAAAACTGTCTTGAAGAAATGAGTGGAATTAGATGAAAAAGCAGAGAAGGGGCTCTTCAGATGGTGGGAACAAGGTACAGCCATGCTCTCTTTTACCTATAAGAGTATGTAACTGAAAGAAACCTGCAAAACAAAATGGGAATACTGTAATCTACTGGTAGGTGAGTACACTTGGAAGCATTGGGCATATAAAAGTAATTGTAAGAAGGGTTGCAAAAATATCAAATGAAATAGAAACATCATGTGGAATTAGGAACATTAAAGTAAATGACGAATTTTGCTATGGTATGGATAGTTAATTAGAGGGGTTAGAAAGGAAATCCGAGGTGGCTGGGTGGCTCAGTCGGTTAAGCATCCGATTTCAGTTCAGGTCATGTTCTCACGGTTTGTGGATTTGAGTCCCGTGTTGGGCTCTGTGCTGACAGCTCAGAGCCTAGAGCCTGCTTCAGATTCTGTGCTTCCTCCCTCTCTCTCTGCCCCTCCCCTACTCGTGCTCTGTTTCTCTCTGTCTCCATAATAAATAAACATAAAAAGAATTAAAAAGAAAAGAAAAGAAAGGAAATCTATCTGCAAAGTGACATCTGTTCTCACTGTAGCCCATCAGTTCTAATGGGGAGAAAAAAGCCCTCAAGGATGTTACCAATAGGATATGACAAACTGATAATGTGATCATTAAAAAAATAATATTAAGACAATCTCCTAGAAAACGTGTGAACTGTGGATAATCATTTTCCATGCTCACAGTTCAACCTCATACGGTGGGGTACCTGCCAGAGCCCAGCTCCAGCAGGACCAGGGTTTCCCTGAAGGATGGACAGTGTCAGCAAGAAAGAGATGGGAATTGGGGAAGGGGGAAGGGAATGAGGGCCAGGAGGTTCTTTTGGATCAGCAGGCAGGCATCTCTACACTGCTGGCCAGCATCTCTGCTCTGACCTGAAGGTCAGCCTTTTTTTTTTTATTAAACAAGTGTATGGGATACAAAACATAAGTGGCAATTGCCTTAGATAATGATTTCTGATGCCAAGTTCTTTGGTATGTAAAAATTTCCCAGAACACAGAATGGTAGAAGACTCATGCATAACCTTCATCAATAGTGATTGCAGTAGGTGACTAGATGCTTAGCACATGGGGAAGGAAGGGATTTTTAGCATTTAGATGCAAGGCAATGTTTTTAGCATAGCAAAGGCAAGAGTTAGGTCTTTGTAAGCAGGGGTCAATAACCTGTTTTTCAAGGGGAAGAAAAACAGGTTTTCTCAGGAAATGTAATATTTGCTTCTGTAATCACAAAAGAAGAAACTCCTGTAACATGTTTTTTCATTGGGTACAATTCACATATTTTTAGCCTAAAAAGGCAAGTCACTCCTGATATCAGTCAGTCAGGTGCCTTACAGGTTGCTGCTCAAGCAGAAACTGAGTGGGGGTTGAGTGGGTGTAGATGCCAGTCGCCATCTGATGGTGGGAGGCCTTGCAAACCTGCCTGACTTCAAAAATGGCTCCCACAGGTGCCCACATTTTTCAAGCTATAAAAGTTCCCCAAAGGAAAACTTGTTCTCTAAACAAGGTATCTTTAAACACGGGCATCAATCACCCTGATATGAATTAACAATGCTAAATGCACAAAAAGAGACAGAGTTACTATCTCTCTGGGCCCTAGAATCTTCAGTACATTCTGAATCCAGAGCTGCGTTGCCTTTAGGCTGCCAGTCTCAGGGGAACTCCTAAAATCAAGTAAATGGAAGAAGAACAAGACAGAAGCTTGCATAAAATCTATTTCCTTTCATAATTAATTGATAGGACAAAAGAAGAAACAAAAGCCTTGTGATCTGGACAAATTACTTGAAATTTCATAGACTGGCATATAATAAGCTCTCTCAAGGAATTTAAAAAATTGTGGACTGAAATGTGTGTCAGGAAAGAAAATGAGATTTCCAGTCAGCTCTATGGGAGGTATATGATTCTACTAAGCTACTGTCTGCAAGTCTTTGTAGTCACATATGTCCATGTTACGTAAGTGAGCAAATTTATCCCGTCTTTTAAAATTAAAATGTGTATATTTTAAATTTTATTCATTCATTCATTCATTCAAAAGCCCATCACACATGAGGCTGTAATCTTGGCTTTTTAGTGGAATTTTGCCTTCTCTAACTTACCTCTAATTCCAAGTTTCTATTTCTACTGAAGTGTTAATGCCTGATGTCATTCAGTATTTTTTTAATCCAAGCATGTCAGTTCTTTACCTTGCTACATTGCCTTGTATGCTAATGTGTTGATTTCCTTAATCCCCCAAAGTATCCACAGTCCCCAGAATACTTAGACAATAGACTTCAGGGAAAGCCTGAGGAACAAGGAGGTATGTACACCACAGTTTGCATAGCATGGACATTTTCCAGTTCATTTTTACATATCCATGACTGTAGACATCTGGAAAATTTTCAGAAAGTCTTTTCTATTTGATTTTCAACTTCCACTACCTGAGATCTCTTTCCCACATTCTTCTTCATTCTATTCTGTCTCCTTTCTCTAGCTCGTTTACCATCATTCCTGAAATTCCATACCATTGGTGAAACTGAGAAGTTTAGTTCTCTCTTCGTTGTGCCCCAAACATGGTTCATAATCAAGAGCCTCATTAAATTGTATTCCTAAAGGGGTTCTGGGTGGCTTAGTCCCTTAAGCATCCAACTTCAACTCAGGACATGATCTTGCAGTCCTTAAATTCAAGACCAACTGCGGGCTCCATACTGACATCTCAGAGCCTAGAGCCTGCTTCAGATTCTGCATCTCCCATTCTCTCTGCCCCTCCCCACCTGCACTCTGTCTCTCTCTCTCTCTCTCAAAAATAAACATTAAGAACAATTAAATTTATTCCTAAAATATAGCTCTCTTTCTGAGAAGTACTTGGTATTATCCAATTGTTAAATATTTGAATGAATACAAACAAGAGTCTCATTGTGGTCTTGATTTGGGTTTCCCTGATCACCAAAAACAATATATTTTTTATGCGCTGTAAAACTGTTTTAAATTTTATTGCATTTTGGTTTCAACTCAAGAGCTTTTTATGCCACTAGACCAGGGCATGCATTTGACATGGATAGTAAAATCTAAAAGCAAAAGAAACTTATATTTTGCCTGAGACCTTATAAAATGTCATTCTCAGCATCACTGAATTTCAATCCTCTTTATATATAAATATACCATAATTAATCTTTTTTCTGTGATGTGCACAAACATTTGAGAATAAACTTTCTATTTTATGAATGAAAATGATCATGAAGATGATTAATTGTATACATTTATATAATTATTTTTAAAAATTTAAGTACATTTATTTATTTTGAGAGAGAGAGAAAGAGCAAAAACAAGTGGGGGAGGGGCAGAGAGAAGGAGAGAATTCCACGCAGACTTCACACCACCAGCACAGAACCAGATGTGGGGCTCAAACTCATGAATTGTGAGATTATGACCTGAGCCAAGAGATTTGGACACTTAACGGACTACACCACCTAGGTGCCCCTATATACAAATATATCTCTTTTTTTAATGAAATTTTTTAACATTTCTTTATTTTTGAGACACAAAGAGAGACGGTGTGATCAGGCGAGGGGCAGAGAGAGAGGGAGACTCAGAATCTGAAGCAGACTCCAGGCTCTGAGCTGTCAGCACAGAGCCCAACACATGGCTCGAACCTACAAACCATGAGATCATGACCTGAGTCGAAGTCCAAAGCTTAACTGAATGAGCCACCCAGGGGCCCCCAAATATATCTTAATCACAAAGCTTTACACTATCCTCTGACACACAACTTAAACTTTTAAAACCAAAGTTATTTTTGAAATGATCACATTTTTTCAAGTTGATGCAAAACTGTAAACTAATTAAAACGTAACATCGATTATAAAATAAGGGTATGCAAATATGTATATATACTTATAGTACACATATTTAAATGCTATTGAAATTAGTCAATTATGCTGTGACCCTGAGCTCCTTGATGCAGAGATTATATTATCTGACCTCAGAACCCTTGTCATAAAATAAAATAAAATAAAATACATGAATTAGAATAATGTCACCAAAACACACTAGATGTTAATAATAAGAAAGTCGCAGTCAAAAACAATACAGGGACAAGCATCTGGTGGCTCAGTTGGCTAAATATCTGACTCTTGATTTCAACTCAGGTCATGATCTCATGGTGCACTAGATCGAGCCGTGCCTGGGGCTCTGCACTAACAGTGCGGAGCCTGCTTCAGATTCTCTCTCTCCATTTGCCCCTCCCCCACTTGCTCTCTCTCTCTCTGTCTAAAAATAAATAAATAACATCACAAACATTAAAAAAACAGGAATAGTAGACTTAAATTTTGGGAAAAATGGAAGCATAACTTACAATACCTTCTGTCGCCTAAAAAACAAAGTATAATTTTCTTAGCTTGATATTCAGATTCCCCATCATCTTGCCCACAAACACACTGATCTTCTATCAGATCTCTCACTCCAGTTTCTATTTTATTCAATATTCGGTGAATGCCTTTGTGGTTTCAAGTTTTTTTGGCTCTGCTCTTACAAATTCCTTATCTGTTTAACAGGATTTTGAGTGAGGTAGAGACTAAATTCTATATAAGAATGATGTGTAAACTCAGGCCACAATTTTTCTAATAACAGGTACAGATTGGCTGCATTTCTCAACTATTATGAATAGTGCTACTTTTGAGCATTTGTGTACAAGTTTTTGTCTGTATATGTTTTCATTTCTCATATATATATATACATATATATATGTATGTATGTAATGTTATAGGTATGAAATTGCTGGGCCATGCAGTAATATCCCAGTGGGTGTGAAGTGCCATCATTATAGTTTTTAAATATTTTTTATTTAGTTTTGAGTAAGAGAAAGAAAACATGAGCGGGGGGAGGGGGGGAGCAGAGAGGGAGAGAGAGAATCCCAAGCAGGCTCCATACTCTGAGCACAGAGCCTGACATGGGGCTCCATCTCATGAATTGTCATGAACTGTCTGCTTTGGTGTCTTTTTTATTGGTCAAGCAATAACATGACATCAGAAAACAAATTTTTTACAGTGATTAATTCTTTGTGATAAGATGCTTTGATCATCAAAATTGTATAGAAACAAGTTTTACAGAAGTATTTTTGTAGAACCATCCCAATTTATTCTTGACATCAGTCCCTAAGATTAAGAAAGTAACAAACCTATCTTATTTTGAACAGGTTGGTTTTTGGCCAAAAATCATGACTTTGTTTTCAATTAGCAAGTTATAGCCAAGTCATGTAATGCACTTACAGTGAGGTTGAGTAAATTTTATTTTATTTTTTATGTCTTTATTTTGAGAGAGAGACAGAGAGTGAGTGGGGGAGGGGCAGAGAGAGAGAGAGACAGAATCAGAAGCAGGCTCCAGGCTCTGAGCTAGCTGTCAGCACAGAGCCTGATGCGGGGCTTGAACCACAGACTGTGAGATCATGACTTTAGCCAAAGTCAGCCGCTTAACTTACTGAGCCACTCAGGAGAGCTGGTTGAGTAAATTTTATAACTAAGAGAAAAACAAAATGCTTTTATAAAAAACAGGATAATATACATATTTAAGTTAGTAATGCTAAAATTAAAACTTGGGTTAAATTGTATATAGATAGGCTAGGAGTTATTTTATTTAGCCATTAACCATAAGAGAAAGAATGCTTGTTAACAAGTTGCTAGAGAAAAACCCTTTCTTTGATGTAAGCATAATGGGGACCCTATGTGTGTTGGCCTTGCCCCTGGGTTTCTAGGTTTTTTATCCATCCTCATAACTGAAGTCAGTACAAGGGAGGGTATTTGTGACTCCAATTAGCAAAGGTATATGCAGCAACTTATGTCCAGTCCTTGTCTGTTTCTTATCTCTAAGTTAGGCTCCTTTTCTCCGGATCAGAGTTAATTGTAATTCTTGTGTTCTTAGTCCCCCTTATGTTTTGGGTCTGCAAGGCTCATTAGAAGAGCCTTTTGGCAAACATCTACAGCGCTTTGATTTTAAATCTCTTATGCAGGGGCAGGAATATGCTTTTTGTTATGGAGTAACTGTGTGGGGAATATCGGTCTGATTTGGAACATTGTGAAGTCTAATCAATAACAACGGTACCATTCCCAATATGAGCCAATAATGGAAGGAGATACCAGCTCCGCTTCATGGCAAGAGCTGTGCAAACGTCTGCCATTTCTTCGCTGTGACTGTCAACCAGCAAGGCCGGAGCAGCTCCCAGCAAACAGGTCTTTGGAAGGAGCTCCAATTCCATACACACTCTCCAGTGGCTGCTAGACTGCTTTTCAACATGACTATAGGACTGTTGGTTTTCACAAGATAAGAAGAGGATGATAGGGAGAGTTAAAATGCCACAAAGCTAACTGTCTTTATCAACACTCAACCACTTTTCTGGAAGAAATACTCACAAGACTATTGTAGACTTTTGGTTAATTTCAAGTTCTGGAAATGTTGATTTTTATCAAATTTTTCTTGCTTTTATGAAGGAAGAAATTTTCAAAGATTTTTACAGCATTATTCCTACTTATGGTTTTTTTATAGAGATACTAGATGTTGGTACTCTGTGGCATAACATTTTAATCATAAGAAGCTCTTAGATATTTTTTTCATGAATATCTTGTAAAGAGTATATAGAAATGTGGGATGGATAATATACAATTAAGCAGATTCACAGATAATATAACCAATGAATTGATTAATAAATTTATTTAAAACTGGGGGGAGGTCTCCAATGGCTTTGTTTTTGGTTTCATATCATTCAGCTTCTGAACAATTTGGATAAATTTAAATAAACAAATAAGATTTTTAAGTCAAATTTTCAGAAGTAATTTTATACTTTTAAATTAAGTAGCTTATTTTTTAATGTTTTGATAGGCTGAAACACTGAGCAGATGTATTTCAATGTTTTTAAATATGTCAATAGGCTCAAACAGTAACAAGACCCAATAAGTCCTGTATTTGAATTTTAAAATTAATTGCATTTTGCATATTAGAAGGAGAAATTTAATGAAAGTTAGTAGTAGGAAAGGAAGAAGAGAGAAAAAGAAAAAAGGAAGAAAAGATAACTAATACTTTTAGCTGACCTTTGAAATGCTGTGTTAACAATAGAGCAAACTTATGACTGGTATACACACATATACACACAACTTTTCTCAGAAATATTAATTCTTAAGATATTTGTTGAGCACAGATACGTGCAATATAGTCTGGTAGATACTGTAGACACAAAGATTTATGGCGAAAGTACAGGCTTTGTCTTCAGCAAAATCACCAACAATCAAGATAAATGAAAACAAATTGTAAACCAATATAGTAAGTGTTACATCACAAATAAACACAAAGTGGTCAGGGAACACCCTAAGAGAAGGATTAATTCTGTCCAAAAGAGAAGGTTGGTGAGTAAGTACACTTTAACAGGCACACAAGGGCTTGGAGAGCTTTCCAGTGACTAGAAGTAAATTGGTAATTAAGCATTTAGTACGTGTTTGGTGTATTGTAAAAAAAAAAAAAATCATAGTAAAAGAGTCATATCTTGGCTTTGAAGATCAAAATCTACTGAGACACATCTCATCAGCAGAGAGAACTCCCTAAGCTTCTTCAAGTGAAAATTTGCTGAAGGATCTTAGTCAGTAATTAAATCGGCACAAGTACCCTCTGCAGATGACTTCCCTCAGTTTCACAGTGGTGAAAAGTAAAACTTCAATTCACACTGTAACAATTTGTATGGAAATATATTTGGGTGGATTAGAGATGAACAAAAAAGATTAGAATCCTATGCCTCTACTCATAACACTATACTATAGTCAGCACGATCATCAGACTTTTAATTAAAGCTCTCAAAGTAGTTCTAGTTCCATAATGTGCTAGATTCCTCTGAACTTCTTATTACACAAGCATTTTTTTCATCAAATTGCTACAGCAACTCTAAGCACTGAGCAAGATTTATAATATCACAGCTTGGATGACAGATAATGGTAAAAGCTAAAGATAATAAATAATTATTGGTGCCATCTGTACTCTTTGAAAAACATCCTTTTAGAGAGTGCATTTCAGAATCATGCAAAAATAGAATTTGTGCAAAGAAAATAAAAATGTTAAATTTAAATTACATGGGAGATAGGTCCTAAGAATTCAGTGAAGAACATAGATCTAATTTAGAAGCAATTGACACAAAACTATGTGTAACAAAATAGTTTTTCAGATAAGTATCCATACTGATGAAATAGGTTAAATTTTCTATTAATCTCCTCATACCAAACATAGCAAATGCCATCTACTCCTTAGTCATGTTGTCATTCTGATAGTTTTTCTACTCTACAACTGAAAAGTTTGGTTACTATTGACACTGGCACACATGTATTCAATTTGAAAAAAATATAGTAACTGTGTATGCATATGGTCTTTTCTATTCAGATATTTCTGCGTCCATAGAGTTTATCATTTAAAAAATGTAAGTAGATGGCTTTGTAAAGATATCAAGTTTGATTATTCTAAACCCATAACAGCATGTGTTTTCTTGGTGTCTGGCTTTTTCCAAAAGAGAGAGGAAAAACATCCCAGAATACCTACACACACCTTTATCAAGGTTTCTCACAAAAGCAACTTACAGGAAGAATTGCCAAGAAAAAAGAATTTAAAGGAAGGTAGTTTCAGCAAGTACACATTAATATTTTACACATAGCACTTTGCATGTACCCTATTTTATTTAATTCACAACAAATACTCAAATAGGATTATTGTCATTTTTCAAATAAGAAAATTGAGTTAAAACTCAAATTCAGATCTTTACTATTTCCATAGTATCACACAACTGATGAAAATCTAGAAAAGTGGTTAAACTGAAAAGAGAGAATCTAGAGTAGATCAGAAGCTAGAGAGATGGAAATAATATCAACATGGAACACTTAAAACATGTTATACTTACTGTGTAAGAAGGCAGGTTTCAGAAAGGCTCATTTTAGAGGAGCTTAGCATTTTCCCAATGGCAAGAGCTTAAAGTGGGAGGACAATGCAGAATGATGCCATTATCATATGTTGGCAAATTTGTTATACAATAAATCCCTTTTTACTTCTCAGAGCTCCTGCTGCAGTTTAGTAAAAAAAAATTCAACTCCTGAAGAAGCTAAACTAGTTTTACATTTTTACTTTTTATTTTTTATTTGTATTTTATTTCACTTTATTTTTATTTAAATCCAAGTTAGTTAACATATAGTGTAATAATGATTTCAGGAATAGAATTTAGTGATTCATCACTTCCATATGACACCCAGTGCTCATCCCAACAATGTTCTCCTTAATTCCCATCACCCATTTAGCCCATCTCCCCACCTAACACCCTGCCAACAACCCTCAGTTTGTTCTCCATATTGAAGAATCTCTTATGGTTTGTCTCTCTCTCTCTCTGTTTTCATCTTATTTTTGCTTCCTTTCCCCTAAGTTCATCTGTTTCATTTTTAAAATACCACATAGGAGTGAACATATGATATTTGTCTTTTTCTCACTGACTTATTCCGCTTAGCTTAATACCCTCTAGTTCCACCCACATTGTTGCAAATGGAAAGCTTTCATTCTTTTGATTGCCAAGTAATGTTCCATGGCATATGCATACCATATCTTCTTTATCCATTCATCATTTGACGAACATTTGGGTCCTTTCCATAACTTACCTGTTGTCAATAGTGATGCTATAAATATTGGATCGCAGGTACCCCTTTGAATCAGCATTGTTGAATCCTCTGGATAAATTCCGAGTAGTGCAATTGGTTGCTGGGTCATAGGGAAGATTGGAGGAAGCAAACACAAGAACAAGGCAGGCTTAGAAAACTAGATTTATAATGCAATAGTACTAACAGTCACCACTTTTATAATAACATGTTTTTCCACACTCCTTGTTTGGATTTCAGAGAATATTTAGAAATATTCAAAAATTATATTTTAGTATCAGTAACAAAGAAGTTTTTCAGGCTTCCAGGAGACATGTGATCTAAGTCACATGTCTTTATAACTCCATAAATCTGTTTGCTTTCACAAGAACTATTTATCACTGGTGATATTAATTCCATGAGATTCAATGTAATCTTAAATTATAATTTGATCTTAGCTTTATTTCCATTGCTATGCTCAGGACAGCATAAATAATCTTATTTACATTTATTCAAGTTTATGTAACACAGTGTAGAAAAAAAGTAAAATTTGAGACAAGAATGATAAATTATTTTGTATTAGACACAAAATTAAATAGGATCTTCTTTACTGAAAAACTGTTTTTTTTACCTCTTTGTATATTCTGTTTTTGAAGTGATAAAAGTATAATCTATCTATATTCTTCCTTTATATAGAGCACCATTAATTGTACACTTAGAATGTTACAAGCATAAAATTTTCAAATAGAACAATTAAAGAAGAAAAGAAGAGGATTAACTTTGTCTCTTTTTGAACTTTCATTATAGAATCCAACAGTATGATCTCATTTGTTTTTGCTTCTTTGATCAACATTATATCTCCAACCATGATTTTGTAAATAAGACCCGATGATTTATTTCACTGCTGTGTTCATTGTCTTCTATTGAACAAATATCTATATTATATATACCCACTCTCTTATTGATGGACTTTTGAGTTAATTCTAGTTGTTTTTTTCCTCCTGTGTGTAAGGATGCTATGGACATTCTAGTATTTTTGTGTGTGTGCCTAAACATATGTGTTTCTTTGGGGTCTATATCCAGTTTTTAAATTATTTGGTAACACAATATGCATTTATTTAGTTTGGTAAATAATGTTAAACAATTTTCCAAAGTGGTGGTACTAATTTACATTCTCATGGTAGATAATGAGAGCTCAGTTGCTTTACATACATGTCAACACTTGATATTATGTCTTTTGTATGTGTGAATTGTGTCTTTAATTTGCATTTCTCTGATGACTGATGATATTAAGTATTATTTTATGTTTATTAGCCATTTATTTTAATTATTTAATTATTTATTTTAATAATTTTGCCTGTTTATCCTGACCATTTTTCTATAGGCTATCTTTTCTTTTCCTCATTGATTTGTTGTTTTCCTAAATATTCTGGACATGTGTTTTATATATATATATAAGATAATTTTCTTTATTTCAAATATCCTCTACCACACTTGCCTCTTCAGTCTCTTTTCTTAATGGTTAGCCCTTTTCTGTATCCTTTTTGAGAAAACTGTAATTACCACAAGTTAGCTATTTTTAACTTTACAAGACAGTAACACTTAACTTTTTTTTACTTTTTAAATTTATATATAAAACCTTCCAATAATTGATTTATGTGTAAGGTATGAAGTAGAAGTAAAAGTGTACATTTTCTTTCCATATGGGTATATAGTTGATCCACCATCTTTAATTGATAAGACTGTCCTCCATCTTTTTCCATTGGCAATTTTATCATAAACCAACTGTTATTATACATGTGGTTCCCATTTTATTTTTTTCTTCCCAATTTTTATTTAAATTCTAGTTATTTAACATATAGTGTAATATTGGTTTCAGGAGTAGAATTTAGTTATTCATCACTTACCTATAACACCCAGTGCTCATCATAACCAGTGTCCTTGTTATGCCTTGTTAATATTATCTCCCATTTAGCCCATCCCCCAGTCACTTCTGCCTGTCAACCCTCAGTTTAATAAATCACTTATGGTTTGCTCCCCTTTCTTTTTTGTCCTCTTTCCCATATGTTCATCTGTTTGGTTTCCCATATGTCACATGAGTGAAATCATATAGTTGTCTCTCTCTGACTTATTTTGCTTAGCTTAATACATTCTAGCTCCATTCTTTTTGTTGCAAATGGCAAAACTTTATTCTTCTTGATGCCTGAGTAATATTCCAGTGTGTGTGTGTGTGTGTGTGTGTGTGTGTGTGTGTGTGTGTGTACACATTTTCTATGTCCATTTATCAGTTGATGGGCACTGGGCTCTTTCCATAGTTTGCCTATTGTTGATAATGTGGCTATAAACATAAGGGTGCATATACCCTTCAAATCTGTATTTTTTACCCTTTGAGTTAAACACCTTATTATCATATCTTTACATATCTATATATTTTTAAGTCAACTTGTCTTTTAAAAAATCTACTTTTGATTTCTATTTTGACTGAATTTTGATAAATTAGCAGGTACATTTAACATCTTCACAAAATTGATTCTCCCAATTCATGAACATGGTTTATTTAGTCTTCTTGAATTCTTATCAGCAATACTTGGTTGTTTTCTGTAGAGACTCTGCATATCTTTAATGAATATAGTTAATTAATATATTTCAATGCAATTGTAAATGGTAATTTAAATTATTATATCTTTTAATTGTTTGAGCTTGCACAGAGAAACACAATTACTTTTGGATATGGCCCTGTATTTAGGAAAATTTCTATATTCATTTATGGATTATAATAGTTTATCTGTATATTTTTAACTATATGTACAATCATGGCATCTGTGAATAATAAAGTTTTTTTCCTTCTTTTCCAATTCTTACAACTTTAAACTTTTTCTTTGCCTTATTGCACTACCCTGAATCCTTTATATAATGTTGAGTAGAAATGTTGACAAACATTTTTGTTTCAATCCCATTCTTAAGAAAAAGCTTTGTATGTATACTGTTTATGTGGACATTCTTCATATGAATACATTTATCATATTAAGTAAGGAGAGATCTTAGGTGTCATAAGCTTACCCAAGATTACTTTCAATAAGAACCATACTATATCTAGATAAGAAAAGAGGATACAGAATATCTATTATTTTGTAAAACTAGGAAAAGTTCTGGTAACTATAAAGTATCTTTATCTATCTTTTGTTTTACTCTACTGTGTCTGCAACATCAATTTCTGAAGCAATATCATTCAAAGTTATTGGTCAAAAGTATCAGGAAAGACTTGATTTGTAAGTCAATCACTATATGAATGAATAATCATTCCTTTTCTGCTAAAATGTGACTTAGCTCTTCTCCAGGGTTGTATGTCACCAAATAAGTCTAATAACACTTTGCAAAATAGTCAAATACCGTGTACTGACAATAAAATCATCTGTATGTGAAATAGTCCATGCTTCACTAAGGAGATAATATGACTAATTACCTAATATGCTCTTCTACAGCCATATCCTCCTGAGAAAATGGTACAATAGGATCATTTCACCAACCTTTATGCCTTACCGCAGATAATGTCCTATCAGTTTTTATCTTTCTCATTACTAGCTGTAAATGGAAGAAACCGGGTGATCAATGTACTTTTGTTCCCTTCAGTAACCAGAGTAATTCATAGTGGCCCCCAAAAACAATCATAATGACTTAATATATTCTTTTTTTACAATTTTTATTTAAAGTTATATCATGGAAATTTGGCCTATAATAGTAATGAAAAAATAATTGCTTTCTCTGGGACTTTGTGTCAATTGCCCATCAATATATGGATTTTTTAAATTAATTTTCATTATAATTTCACATATGTATGAAGAAACTAACATTTAATGCAATTTTAAAAGGAGAGAAAATAAGAGTAAGTATCTTACTCTAAATGACCTGAGTGGTACTTTGAAAAAAAGCTATTTTCTCAAACTATGCACTGTTCTCCAGTTTTTTACTTCATCCCCTGAGAAATATATATAATCAATCAATTTTAATTATGATGATAATGTTACATGTCAGAGAAAATGTATTGAATTAAAAATACATGTACAAATGTGTGTGTGTGGTTTTTGCAAGAATATATGATCAGAGTCATGCTACAAGGAGCCAAGTGAGATCTCGTCTAAGAAAAAATGTTTATTTAATTTATTCATAGATAGTCCTTTGAAAAAGTCTCCATAAATATACACTAGCATTTGGAAATATTTACAGTCAGAGTAAAATTTCAGATTAAAAAGCTTCAATGAGAACAAACATTTTTCTGCTAATAGGTTGAATGCAAGTAATATTTATTTTCTCAAAAAAATGGCTTATTTAGCAAATGCTTGCCAGTAGGGACCTAATCAGCTGATAAGCGATGGAACTGGAAATAAAAACTAATTTTTTGAACCTAGTTCAAAACTGAATGCATGAGGTCACTCAGCCTTTCCAAAAACCCTGACTTTCTGAAAACAAAATGAAATTAGTTTACTTAAATGAAGAAAGAAAAACAACTTTTATTTGTTTACAATCACTGTTTTAAATGCACCTCTTCTAGTCCACTCCCAATTTCAGGGGGAAAAAGTCAATGCTAGTTTCAGAGACTATTATATTTACAATGATATTAAAAGAAAACACTACTCACGACTGCCTACTGTGTCCTTGGGACTAATGCGACCCAGAGGGAGGGAATGATCTGTATTACTGATAACAAAGATAGTGCTAGCGGACACACTCAACTCTCAAGCACTGCTGAGTGCTTAGGGCTAGTTTACTTGATGTCTGACAATGTTACCACCACTACCTCCACCTCCAAAATGCACTGCCCACCCCGTGGTTTGTCTTACAGATTCACAGAACATAAAAGGTGTGATCTCACCCATCTGTCATCACCTAAACAAGAACTTCGTAATTTTACCAAAAAGATATTTGCTATGATAATATTATTATTAGTTAAATATAAGATCTGGGATGCAAACACTAAGCAACTTTATCTATGGACACCAAAATATAATTTTCACACAATTTTCACAGGTCACAGAACAGTATTTTCTTTTAAATTTGTTTCCAATCATTAAAAAAATGTAAAAGTTCATCTTATTCTCAAGACATACAGAGACAGGTAGCAAAGGGAGGTTTCCCATCAGACTTCTATCTGCCAGGCCCTGCTCTAGAGAACAGATCGGAGGTAGAAAGTGACAAATCAAAAAGATCCATTTAAAAGACTAGCACAGAAGTCCACATAGTAGGTGATGGTAGCTTAAACTAACGTTTTGCTGTAGGGATGGAGACAAGTAAATGAAAGTTAGATATATTTCAGATAAAACAATTATAAGACCTGGCTATGTATCAACTTAGACCATTTTCTACACTTTTTTCTTCCTTCTGGTTAATATGCTTCACATAAAAATCTCTTAGGATACTGAAGAATTTCATTTCAGTTTTCTGTGTGTTTTGTTTTGTTCGCAAGTTACCCATGATACTGCTGACCTTGAAATGTTGCTTGTTACAAATAATACAGAATCCTAGCCCTTTAGGGATAAAAGAAGGGGTTGAGGTTGGGGAAGATCTCATAGCAAACATGGGATTTGAACTGGTCTTGAAGGCTGTCAGAGAAGGACAAGAAAAGGTCTTCCAATTACAGAAAACAGCCTAGCAACATATAAAGTTATAAGAATATGTAGTATTGGAGAATTTTCAAACATTCCTGTGAGAAAAAAAGCTATAAAAGAGTGAAATAGAAAAGGTAATATTGAACTGGAGTATAGAATACTTTTTAGGCCATCTTAAGAAGTTTATGTAGTTTTGTTAGTTTAAATCAAGGTTAAAGTATGGAAAAAGCACTAAATATGAGTAAGAAAAGAAAAAGTCTTCTTTCTCTAAATATCTGCTCTGGTGAGCTAAAAATTCATAAAGCTCATAGCCTGCCTGAAGGCAATAATAAAATAGAACAAAAATACCAGTAAGACCTCATTATAGCCACTCTAGCAGTTAGAACCTTATTTCATGGAACAAAAATGCAGCATTAAAACCTTGCCAGGATAATTTAGAATGCTGCTCTTTTTAATTTCATGTAATGCTTTTCTAACTATTTCAAAAATTGAGCTAGCTGATGGATTCATGATATCAATTGTCATAATTTGTAATATCAACACATTGGTGCTGCATAAAACATCCATCCACCCAAATCCTTATGAATAAATAGTCTATGATTTCGTTTTCTAAAACAAAGGGAACTCTGTTTTCTTGATTTCATATATTTTGCTAAGCATCTTCATTTGATCGAAACTTTACAAAGGCATCCTAAATCAGCAAACTAAGATACATCTTAATATATTCCTGCACAAACATGTTCTTTTTCCCTACCACAAACAAGTTCTGCAAGATGATACACTGCCTGTTATCTTAAGCTTTTCCTCACAAATAATCTATTACCGAACTCAAGATTTTATTACTAAATAAGTCTCAAAGTTTTTTCTTAATGCCTGCCTCATTACCTCTGCTCTGCTTCAGATCCTTATCCAATGTAAAAACGCAATAGCTTCCTAACTATTTATTTCCCCTTTCATTCCTGTTTTCCTCCAATAATTCCGCAGAAATAATCCTTCAGAAATACAATTCATAACGTATCATTTCTCGCTTAAAACCCTTGAGCACTTTTGGTTCACTTAAAGAATAAAATTACAAGACGGGACTAAAAGAGATGGCTTTAATGAAATTGACTTAATCATTGTTCTGAAAATTTTTATCTTATAGTGGGAGACAGAGGGAAAAAATAGAGATAAGAAAATGTCCGTGGAAATAAATACTAAAGTGAAAATAAAGAGGGTGATTTTAAGTAAATTACACCGGTAGTTCTTTTAGACTGTGTGACAGAAGTGTAGTCATTCAAGGTGACATCTGAATGATAATAAGGAATCAGCCATGCACAATGTGGAGCAAGGGGATTCCACAGAAGAGCAACAGTTAATGATTTCAAAGTTCCTATGGCAGTAATGGACCAGGCTCTGGTCCAATGTGCGACTGAGCAAAGGAAGCAGTGGGAAGCAGTGAGGAAAGAATTTTAACATGAGTTAGGAGAAGTAGGCAGGAGGCATATCATTTTAAAACCTTTCAGAACAGAAAAAGAAGTTTAGCGTTTGTTCCTATACAGTGTGAAACTGAGTAGTAACATGATATGGTTTACATATTTAGAAATATTTTTTGTACTAAGAGGGGAATGGATGCATAAGAAAAGAAACAAGGGAATTTTGGCCAAGTAGCAAGGAATGATAATGACTACGATAGATGTGATAAGGTGCACATGAAAAGATATGGAGGATGTTTTGAAGGCACAGTCAGTTGGAATAGTGAGAGAATGGATGTGGAGCATGAGAAAAAAGAAAACATCAAGAATAAATCCTAGATTTTTGCTTATCTCCTGGATGACAGATTGATGTCATTTACTCTGAAGAGATTTGGGGCTGATAATTTTGAACATGATAAGATATTAAATTACCATGTATATATTTCAAATAGGTAGTTACACACACAATTTGGGGTTCTATGAGGATGCCCTAGGTGGAGATAAAATATGGGAATAAGAGATATACCAAAACTTAAATCCATTAGGATAGATATGATTTCTGAGACCCTCCCACCAAAATAGTGTCCCAAAATGGATTACTGGAACACTCTGGCATTTGGAATTTGAGTAGTGAAGATAATCTCATCCCCTCTTTTGTCCAGTAACTATCACAATAGCGTGTCCTCAGTGATTGCCAAGTTAAATTGTGTCTTCTCCATATCATAGTAAAAACAAATTGTATGACAATCTTGATTTCTATCTAAAGTTTTATAAAAAAATATCATTCTTACATTTCTAGATAGCTTTATCAATATAACATATTATGATTTGGGAAATAAATTGTGTTACTTAATGTGTTACATTTTTCTTACATCATCAATTAATCTATTACATGGAAGGATAGTAAACTATAATTCAAAAAATAATTTACCCCATTTGTGCCAAATAAAAATCAAGCAAAGGACAAAGATCATCATAATATGGCATAATTTCTGTTCTAAGGCCAATAAACGTATATAATAAAAACTTTTGTAAGAAATTCATCACAGTCTGTTATACCCTTTAATATTGTTGGTAAAAAAAAAAAAATTAGTTACCTCACATATTCAATCCTGCCATTTAGAGTGGAATTAGAGGCTGAGGTCTCCTTCAGAATGAAGCTTGTAGCAACCATTCAGACCCATAGCCTGCCTGGAGCAGCCCCTTTATGACAACAAAGTTAATTTTCCTTTCATTCATTACTATACTGTAAATCATTCTTGCTCCTCTTCCTCTCTTTTCTCCCTCTCTTTCCCTTCATCTCTCTTTCTTTCTTTCTTTCTTTCTTTCTTTCTTTCTTTCTTTCTTTCTTACATTCTTTCTTTCTTCCTCTTTGTGTCTATGCATGCATGGATGTATGTTCACACTTACATATAATTCATATGTAAATAGATTCAAATATTACAGTATCATTCTTCCCTTTTTCAGGGTGAAAAACATTTATATAAACATATATAAATATGTATGTTTGCAGTCAACAGCTATATACAATCAACATATGGATTCAATATTTATATACATTGAGATATGATCACAATAAGTTATAACATCATTGACTATATTCCTTATGGTATATATTCTATCTCTATAGATTATTTATTTTAGAACTAGAATGTTGTACATTTTAATCACCTTCATCTATTTTGCCCATCACCCCAACCCATTACTTCTAACAACAATCTGTATTTTCTGTATTTATAAGTCTGTTTCTGTTATGTTTTGCTTGTTCATTTGATTTGTTTTTTAGATTCCATATATATGTGAAATCATATGGTACTTGTCTTTCTCCATCTTACTTATTTCAATTAGCATAATATCCCCTAGATCCATCCATATTATAGCAAATGGCAAGATCTCACTCTCTTTTATGGCCGAATAGTGTTCCAGTGTGTTAGAGGTGAGGTGTGCATGCCACATCTTTATCTATTCATCTATTAATAGACACTTAGGCTGATTCTATATCTTGGCTATTGTATTTAATACTGCAACAAAAATAGGTGTGCAGAGGTCTTTTCAAATTACTGTTTTTGTTTTCTTCAGATAAATATCCAGAAGTGGAATCCTGGATCATACAATAGATCTATTTTGAACTTTTAGAGGAATTCCATTTTTTTCTTCATAGCAGCTGCACCTACTTTTCATTCCCACCAACATGAGAGTTTTCTTTCCCCCTTTTCATTGCCAATACTTGTTATTTCTGGTCCTTTAATATTGGTCATCTGACAGATGTGAGGTAATATCTCATTATGGTTTTGATTTGAATTTCCTTGATGATTACTGATGAGCCTCTCTTCCATGTCTCTTAATCATCTATATGTCTTCTTTGGAAAATGTCTATTCAGATCTAATGTCCATTTTTAAATCGAATTCTTCATTTTATTTGATATTGAGTTGTATGAGTTCTTCATATATTTTTAACATTAATCCTTTATTAGATATAACATTTGTAAATATCTCCTCCCATTCAATTGGTTGTCTTTTCATTTTGTTGACGGTTTCCTTTGCTATGCAAAATCATTTTAGTTTGATGTAGTTGCCATGCTTATTTTTGCTTTTGTTGCCCTTGCCACAGGAGACAGATCCCTAGAAATAAGGTTAAGACTAATGTTCAAGAACATACTGCCTTCTTTCTTCTAGATATTTTATGATTCTTAGACTCACATTTAAGTCCTAACTTATTTTTAATGTTTGTTTATTTTTGAAAGAGAGAGAGAGAGAGAGAGAGAGAGAGAGAGAGAGAAAGAAAGAGAGAGAGAGAGAGCAAGAGAGCACCAGTGGGAGAAAGGCAGAGAGAGACCAAGACACAGAATCCAAAGCAGGTTTCAGGCTTTGAGCTGTCAGCATAGAGCCTGATGCAGGGCTTGAACTCACAAGCTGTGAGATCATGACCTGAGATGAAGATAGTCACCCAACTGACTGAGCCACCCAGGAGCCTCAAGTCTTAATGGTTTTGAAATTATTTTTGTATAATGTAAAAAAAGTGGTTCAGTTTTAATGTTTTTTTGCATGTAACTGTTCAGTTTTCCCAACACCATTTGGTGAAAAGCCTGTCTTGCCCCCACTGTATGTGCTTACCTCCTTTGTCAAAGATTATCTGACTATATAAGTGTGAGTTCATTTCTGGACTCACTGCTCTGTTCCATTGATCTACATTGTCTGTTTTGGAGCCAGAGTCATACTGTTTTGATTGATATAGCTCTGTAGTATAGATTTAAATCAAGCAGTTGTGATATGTATAGCTTTGTTTTTCTTCCTCTTATGTGATTCCATGCAAATTTGAGGACTATTTGTTCTAGTTGTGTGAAAATTGCCATTGATATTTTGATAGGGATTGCACTGAATTTGTACATTGCTTTAGGTAGTATGGACATGTAAAAAATATTAATATTTCTGATCCATGAGAACATGCAACATCATTTTATTTATTCATGTCTTCAATTTCTTTCATCAGTGTCTTATAGTTTGCAGAATATAGGGTTTTCACCTCCTAGGTTAAATTTACTTGTAGGTGTTTAATTATTCTTGGTGCACTTGAAAATAGGATTATTTTCTGATAGTTTACATTTAAAATGCAACCGATTTATGTATATTACTTTTGTATCTTGCAATTTTACTGAATTCATTAATTAGTTCCAATAATTTTTTAGAGTAGTCTGTAAAGTTTTCTATGTACATAGTACCATATATCATCTACAAGTAGTGACAGTTTTACTTCTTTTCCAACTTGAAACACTTTTGTTTCTTTTTCTTATCTAATTTCTATGGCTAGCCCCTCAAATACCATGTTGAATAAAAGTGGCAAGAATGAAGATCCTTGTCTTGTTTTTTATCTTAAAGGTAATGCTTTCAGATTTTCACCTTTGAGTATGATGTTCACCGTGAGTTTGTCAATGTGGTATTTAAAATGTTGAGATGTTACCTCTATCCCCATTATACTTTTCTATATCTATTGAGATGATCCTAAAACTTTTATCCTTCCTCTTACTAATGTGATGTATTTGTTGACCGATTTCCAGATTCTTGCATCCCTGGAATGAATCCCACTTGATCATGGATTCTGATCATTTTAATGTATTGTTGAATTCACTTTGCCAATATTTCACTGTGGGTTTTTATTGAGAAATATTGTCTTCTAATTTTCTTTTCACTTTTTGGTGGTGTCTGTGTCTGGTTTTGGTATTGGGGTAGTGCTGGCTTTGTAAAATGGGTTTGGAAGTCCTTTCAGTTCAATTTTTGGGAATAGAATTATACATATTAACTTTTATTATTTTTTAAATGTTTATTTATTTAATTTGAAAGAGAGAGAGAAAGAGCACCAGTGGGTTAGGAACTGAGAGAGAGAGAGAGAGAGAGAGAATCTCAAGCAGGCACAATGCTCAGCATGGAGCCTAATGCTGTGAGATCATGATCTGACCCAAAATCAAGAGTTAGATGCTTAACCAACTGAGCCACTCAGGTGCCCCCATATTAATGTTTTTTTATCAAAAAATTTTAATGTTTATTTATTTTTGAGAGAAAGAGACATAGTGTGAGAGGGAGAGGAGCAGAGAGAGAGGGAGGCACAGAATGGGAAGCAGGCTCCAAGCTCTGAGCTGTCAGCGCAGAGCCCGACACGCAGCTCCAATTCACAAGTGGTGAGATCATGACCTGAGCCAAAGTTGGACACATAACCAACTGAGCAACCCAGGAGCCCCTTAATGCTTCTTGAAATGTTTGGTGGAATTCATCTGTGAGGCTGTCTTGTCTTGGACTTTAGTTTGTTGACAGTTTTTTGATTACTGAATCAATTTCATTATTAGTAATTGGTCTGTTCAGATTTCCCATTTCTTCCTGATTCAGTCTTGGGAGGTATGTTTCTAGGGATTTATTCATTTCTTATAAGTTTCATGTTTGGATTAAATTGTTCGTAGCAGTCTCATGATCCTTTGTATTTCTGTGGTATTGAATGTAATTTCTCCTTCATTTCTGATTTTACTTGAGCTGTTTCTCTCTTTTATTCTTGATAAGTCTGGCTAAAGGTTCATCAATGTTTTGTCGTTGTTGTTGTCTTGTTTTGCTTTCTTTAGCTTAGTTTTGCTTGTCTTTTCAAAGAACCAGCTCTTAGTGTCATTGATATATCGTAGTTTTTTGTTTGGTTTGGTTTGGTTTTTCTAGATAGAAATTTATATTTCCACTCTGATCTTTATTATTTTCTTCTTTCTACTAGACTTTGGCCTTTGTTTATTCTTGTTTATTTCTGGTAAATTTAGGTGACAGTTGAGGTTATTTACTTAAGATTTTTCTTGTTTAATCAAGTAAGTTAGTATTATAATAAACTTCCCTCTTTAGACTGCTTTTGCTGCTTGGAATTACTGCATTTGGGGATATTGTGTTTTCATTTTAATTTGTTACAAGGTGTTTTTTTCTTCTCTATTTGCTTTCCTTGTGGAATCATCACTTGTTTAGCAACATGTTGCTTAGCCTCCATATGTTTGTATTTATCTCGGTTTTCTTCCTATAATTTACTTTTTGTTTCATACCACTGTGGTCACAAAGAGGTTTGGTATGATTTCAGTGTTTTCAAATGTAGTGAGGCTTGTTTTGTGGACTAACGTGATCTATCTTGAAGAATATTCCATGTGCACTTAGGTTATCTATTCTTCTGCTTTTGGATGAAATGCTCTGTATATATTTAAGTTCTCTGGTATAGTATACCACTTAAGGCCAGTGTTTACGTATTTATTTCGTGGTTAAATGATCTATCCATTGATGTAAGTAAGGTGATAAAGTCCCTTATTTTCATATAGCTATCAATTTCTCCTTTTCAGTCTTTTGTTATTTGCTTTATTTATTTAGGTGCCCTTGTGTTGGATGTGTAGATATTTATGAGTATTATATCTCTTGATGAATTGATACCTTTATCATTATATAATGCCTGGTTTTGACTCTACTTACAAGGTTTTTTTTTTTTGAAAAGTCTATTTTGTCTGATTTAATTATAGCTATGCAGCTTTCTTTTCATTTCAACTTGAATGGAGTATCTTTCTCCATCTCTTCACTTTTAGTCTGTGTGTGTCTTTAGATCTGAAGTATGCCTTTTCAGCAAAAATAGGCTTTGTTTTTTTCATCCAGTCAGTCACCCCATGTCTTTTATTGGAGCATTTAGTCCATTTATGTTTAAAGTAGCTATTGATAGGTATTCATTTTGTTTACTATTTTCTCATTGTTTTTGTAATATTTTTCCTGTTCTCTTCCCTTGTTACTTAATTTTCTTTATTGTTATGTTTATATTCCTTTTTCTTTATGTCTTGTGTCTGTATTCTAAGGTTTTGATCTGTGGTTACTATGAGGTTCATACATAGCATCCTATGTGTGTAGCAGTCTAGTCTACATTGATGGTCACCTAAGTTTGAGTTCACTTGAAAAATATGAAATTTTTAGAGGAAACTAAGATGTCAGTGTAATAAGAAGACTCATCCTTCAAACACAACTAGATAACTACCAAATCATTCTAACTGCCCCAGAAACCCACCTGAAGACCAACAGAACAAATCCCACAACTAGTGGAAGAAATCACAGAAAAAAAGAAGAAAGTGCAGAGACATGGGGGGAAAATGGATCACAGGTGCTGCAGAAGGGGTGAGAGCTGTGGTCACACAGAAAGGTGAAGAAGGAGAGATGATCAACAGGGGAAAACACAAGGAGAATATTTCTCCAAACTCATTAACTGGGGAAAAAAGAGGGGCTGATTTTTGTAAGTTCCCTCCACCACTAAGGCTTAAAGACTGGAGTTTTAAAGGTCGGTGGGCTTGGCTGAAATATAGCCCTACTCCTGGAGGTATGAGTGGAAAAATCTATTTGAAATACATTTGGGACACAGTGGGAAGATCATTCAGTTTTCTTGGAGCACGTCCCCTAAAGTAAGCTTTCACTGAGAACCTTTCCAGGGACAAAGGAGTCCGCCAGTGCCATTTCCTTCTTCCACTCTTTAGCATCAACACAGAGTCACTTTCAGAAAGCAGCTCAGCACTAGCTACCTTACTTGCTTAAACCAAATCTCATACCTCTGAGCTCTGGCCGAACTGCCTTTCTCGGTCAACCTTGCCTCAATCCCTGCATGGTGGGCCGGTTCCCCAGAAGCCCAACAGAAACCCTGCCAACACTGTTTCCTGACCAGAGAGTTCTGCAGGCTTTAGTTCTAGTGGAAGTAGTATCAGTTTCATTTAACAAGCAGACCAGAGTACATCCAGTTAAAACTCACTACCTTCTGGCCAGAGGCCAAACACTGCCCACTGTAGGAAAGACCACTGATCTGAAGGCTAGAACAGCCAAAACACAATAGCAGAGGTATACAGCACACACCAGGGAAGAATCTCTGAAATGCCAGGACCTGGACAATACATGATCTCTTCTTCATAAGACCATTACTTTCAGGAGCAGGAAATGTAATATGCTCTTCTAACACATAGACAGCAGAGACTTAGACAAAAGTCAAGATGGAGCAATTCATCTCAGATGAAAGAACAAAATAAGGTCACGGCAAGATCTCTAACTGAAACAGATAATAAGTAACATGCCTGATGGAGAATTTGAAGCAACAATCATAAGGATGCTAACTGGGCTTTAAAAAAAATAATAGAAGACTTCAGAGAGGTCTTTACCAAAAAGATAAAATAATTTAAAATCAGAAAATTTTAAAAATGCAATAACTGAAATTGGAAACAGTCTTGATGCAGTGAACACAAGGATGGAAAGGCAGAGAAACAAATAAGTGACATAGAAGAAAAAATAATGGAAAATAATAAAACTGAACAAAAGGAAAATAAGTAAGATTTATAGATCAGGAGGAGTCTTAGGGAACTCAGTAACTCAAATGTAATAATGTACCTACCATAGGAGTCCCAGAAGAAGAGAGAGAAAAAGGAGTAGAAATTTTATTTGAGGAAATAATAACTGAAAACTCTCCTAATCTGGGAGAGGAAATAGATATCTGGATCCAGGGCACACAGTGAACCAGAATCAACAAAAGCAGATCAACACCAAAACATTCTAGTTAAATTCTCAGGGGCGCCTGGTGGCTCCGTCGGTTAAGCGTCCGGCTTCAGCTCAGGTCATGATCTCACAGTTTGTGGGTTCGAGCCCTGCATCTGGCTCTGTGCTGACAGCTCAGAGCCTGGAGCCTGCTTTGGATTCTGTGTCTCCCTCTCTCTCTGACCCTCCCCTGCTCGCACTGTCTCTCTCTGTCTCTCAAAAATAAAGAACATAATAAAAATTTAATTAAAATTTCAAAATACAGCATAAAGAAAACATCTTAAAAGCAGAAAGACAAATGAAGTTCCTCCTTTACAAGAGAAGACACAGACACTAGTTGCAGATCTCTCAAGAGAAACTTGGCAAGCCAGAAGGGAGTGGCATGATATACTCAAAGTGCTGAGTGAAAAAAATCTGCATCCAAGAATATCCTATCCAGCAAGGCTATCACTCAGAATAGAAAGAAAGACAAGGAGTTTCCCAGATAACCAAAAACTAAAAGAGTTCATGATCACTTAACCAGTCCTGCAGAAAATATTAAAAGGGATTCTGAATGGGATAGAAAGACAACAGGTAACAAAGACCAAAAAAAAAAAAAAAAAAAAGAAAAGAAAAGAAAAGAAACAAAGAAAATCTCTAGATCAACAAAATGAGAAAGAAAACAGCATCTGCATCTATCCATCAATAATAATTCTGAATATAATCGGACCAAACATTCCGATCAAAGAACACTGGGTATCAGATGCATAAAAAGTAAGACCCATTTATATGCTGCCTATTAGATTCTTGTTTTGGACCTAAAGACACTGCAGTCCGAAAGTGAGGGGATGGAGAAATATTTACCAGGCAAACGAATTTCAAAAGAAGGCCAGAGTAGTTATACTTATATCAGGCAAATTACACATTAAAACAAAGACTATAAGAAAGGCACTATATTATAGTAAAGGGCACAATCCAACAAGAAGATCTAATAATCATAAATATTTATGTACCCAACTTGAGAGCAACCACACATATAAAACAATAAATAACAGGGGCACCGGGGTGAATCAATCAGTTAAGCATTCAATGTCAGCTTAGGTCACAATCTCATGGTTGTTGAGTTTGAGCCGCACAGCAGGTTCTGTGCTGACAGCTTGGAGACTGGAGTCTGCTTTGGATTCTGTGTGTCCCTCTCTATCTGCCCTTGCCCCACCCACACTCTGTCTCTCTCTCTAAAATAAATAAATATTTTTAAAAACTTATGAAACAGTAAGGGGGACTTTAACAGTCCATTTATATCAATGGACATATCATCTAAACAGAAAATCAACACAGAAACAATGACACACTGAATGACACATTGGACAGATGGACTTAACAGACAGATACAGAACATTCCATCCTAAAGCAGCAAAATACACATTCTTTTTGAGTGTCCATGGGACATTTTCTAGAATAAATGTATCCTAGGTCATAAATCAGGCCTCAACAAATACATGAGGACTGAGAACATACCATGCATGTTTTCTGATTACAACACTATGAAACTTGAAATAAACTACAAGAAAAGATTTGAAAAGACCACAAATACATGAAGGCTAAAACAATGGTCTACTTAACAATAAATGCATCAACCAGAAACTTAAAAAAGAAATTAAAAATACTTGCAAACAAATGAAAATGGAAACATACCAGTCCAAAACCATTGGGATGCAGCAAAAGCAGTCTTATAAGGATGTATATAGCAATACACTTGAAGAAATAAGAAAATTATCAGATAAAATGCTAACCTTACACCTAAAGAAGCTAGAACAACAACAACAAATAAAGCCTAAATCCAGCAGATAAAAGGAAATAATAAAGATTTAAGTAGAAATAAATGATATAGAAGTTTAAAAAACAGAACAGATCAGTGAAAATAGGGGTTGGTTATTTAAAAAAATTAATAAAACTGACAAATCCCTTACCAGACTTATCAAAAAGATAAAACCTAAATAAATAAAATCATAAATGAGAGTGGAAAAAAATGTAACTAACACCATAGAAACACAAACAATTATAAGAGATTATGAAAAGCTATCTGCAAACAAATTTGGCTCTCTAGAAGAAATTGGTAAATTCCTAGAAACATTAACTGTCAAAACTGAAACAGAAAGAAATAGAAAACTTGAACAGACCCATAAACAGAAATTTAATCAGTAATCAAAAATTCCCACCAAACTTCCAGTGTCAGATGGCTTCACAGAGGAATTAATTCTACCAGACAATTAAAGAACAGTTAATATCTCTTCTTCTCAAACTATTCCAAAAATAGAAATGAAAGGAAAACATCCAAATTCATTCTACGAGGCTAACATTATCCTGATACCAAATAAAACCATATAAAGACTCCACTGAAAAAGAAAACTGCAGGCCAATATTCCTGATAAACATGGATGCAAAATTTTTTAACAAATTACTAGCAAATAGAAACCAACACAACATTAAAAGAATCATTTACCAAGATCAAGTGGGATTCATTCTTGGGCTGCAAGCGTGGTTCAATTTTCACAAATCCATCAACATCATATACCACATTAATACAGGAAAGAGTAAGAACTATAGATATGCAGGCTCTGTGATGACAGCTCAGAGCCTGTAGTCTGCTTCAGATTTTGTGTCTCCCTCTCCCTGCCACTCCCCTGCTCTCTCTCTTTCAAAAATATATAAACCTTGAAAGAAATTTTTAAAAACTGTGGTGCCTGGGTGACTTAGTTGGTTAATTGTTCGATTTTGGCTCAGGTCAATATCTCAAGGTTTATGAGTTTGAGCCCTACACTGGGCTCTGCAATGGCAACTCAGATCCTGGAGTCTGCTTCAGATTCTGTGTCTCCCTCTCTTTGCCCCTCCCCTACTCAGACTCTATGTGTGTCTCTCTGTTTCTAAAGTATATAACATTAAAAAAAATTTTTAAGAGCTATATGAACCTTACAATATATGCAGAGAAAGCATTTGACAAAGTACATCATCTATTCATGGTAAAAACCCTAAGTCATGTAGGTTTCAACCAGAAAAAGAAATCAAGGAATCAATCCCATTTATGATTGCATGAAAAATCATAAGATAGCTATAAATAAACATAACCAAAAAAGTGAAAGACCTGTAGTCTGAAAACAAAAAGAAAACAAAAAAAGACACTGTTGAAAGAAATTGAGGATGACACCAAAAAATTGAGAGATATTCCATATTCATAAATTGGAAGAATAAATATTGTTAAAATGTCTATATTACTCAATGTACATGTTTAATGCAATCTCTATCAAAATACCAATAGTATCTTTCAGAGCTAGAACAATCAATCCTGAAATTTGTATGGAACCACAAACGACCCTGAGTAGCCAAAGCAATCTTGAAAAAGAAGAACAAAGCTGGAGGCATCACAATTCCAGACTTCTGGCTACATTACAAAACTGTGGTGATCAAAACAATATGGTATGGGCTATGACTGTCTCAGGTACTTTGGTGTGCAAGCTGGCCTCCAGACCCACATTCACAGTCCAAACACCTTTTTATCTAAAAACTGTATTGTTAGAATTTCCCTCTCTCTAAATATTTTTTTGATAGAAGTACATTCATCCTCTTTCTGGCCTACATGTATTGCCCCAGTATTTTTGAATCATCACTGATTATTTTCCAATTGGTCTTTCTGATTGTTTTTTTATATCAATAACATTTTTTTAAGTTTATTCTGAGAGAGAAAGAGAGAGATTGCGAGTGGAGAAGGGCAGAGAGAGAGGGAGACAGAGAGAGAGAAAATCTCAAACGGGCTCTGCACTGTCAGCACAGAGCCCATAGCAGGGCTCAAACCCACCTGACCTGAGCTGACATCAAGAATGTACACTTAGCCAACTTAGCCACCCAGGCACCCCAGTGCTGATAATACTAATAATGCTACTTTTTAATTGAAATAATATTTTATATATATAAATTAAGAATAAATTTTTATTGGCTGATTCTGAAAATTAAGAATAAATTTTTATTAGCTATATAAAAATTATTTTCAGAATTATTCTACAGAAAAGACAACCAAAGATTAAAAAGGTATTTTGGGGGATGAGAGGGAGTCAGCATTGCTAAGTTGAAAAGTTCTAGTTAACCTTGTTTGAAACAAAACTTAGCAAAAGGAGAGTTTTTAATGAGATTTATTATCTAAAATTTGATCCCAAAAGTCAAGATTATATACACTGTTATAAGTGTATCTTTAAGACACATGAGACTCTCCTAAGTCATGCTGTTTATAATCATTAGTAGGACTACTTACTTTCATGAACAATGTTGTCCTTTATATGAATTTTTGAACTTATATTGAATTTTTAAAAATAATTTAAAAGCTTTTTAAGCAATTATGGCATGGCTAGAATTCTTTATCCATAACACAGAAGTCTGTGATCTTACTGTTGCCCTGCCAAGGGTCACCAAGTAAATGTCAATGTGGCTTATAGCTATTACTTCACTTCAGCCAAGCCTCTCTCAATATGCCTCCATGTCCATATGTATGCACATGCTACCCATGAACTGTGCAAGGGACTGTGGAAAACGTAGTTCCAGCTGATCTTGGTTGACATAAAACAAACACACTGTAGTCCATTTTATCCATTTTTATTATTGAATAAAAATACACACTCTGTATTCTGAAATAGTTACACACATCCTTACCAATTTTTCACAAAATGAATAAAAATTATTTAACGGAGTTTAAATGCTATATATTCCACAAATTGTTATTGTATGGATTATGAATGTTCCCAAGTCATAGAATAGCTAAAGAGGTAAGTAGACCTAGGAGAAATCATACAAATCATGTATTTAATTTTGCTATCTCTGTTGTATAATTAAGGAAACAGGTCCAGTGAGATTAAGTGAGTTGAATATAGTTATACAACTTTTTTCAGTCAAGAATGAGATAAACTATGTCATTTCTACCATATGTACTTCATATGATTTTTTATAATTTAAAAACCACAAATATAAAAATAATAGTATTATTATTACTTGGTATTGTTATTATTTATACTGAAAATTATCTTTTCCCTTCACTTGGGAAAAAGGAGACATTAAATTTTAAGACTGCCTCCACATAGTCTTTCCAAATCTACTATGATTTTTTAAACTTCCTCTACAATAATTTCTTCCTCAGAAGAAAGATTTCACAGTTTTTTGTCTTATATGTTTTCTACCTTGTACAATTGTTTGAATTTATCAAGTTTATTTATACATATTTCTAGTCTGATCCATGTTGCAAATGAATTAGCATTAATAAAAGTAACATGCCTTCTTATTTATCTACAGAATGTCTGCCTTCTGACTTAGATATAAGTTCAGCTTTATATGGCTGTAGACGTAAAGTTATATTGGGAAGGGAAGCACACCTTAATTAAATCTGATCTAAAATCACTACCCTGTACAGGTTATTTCCGCACTGACAGTGTTTTCTCCTGTATAAGCTACATCACCATCCTTGTTCAATGTAGTCTTGACTGAAGCACTACCTAGGCATGGTAATTAGTTCAGAGAGACATAAATGTGTGAGCGAATCAGATACTATCTAGAAGACAAAAGAAATCCAATTTGTAATACAGAATATAACCAATATGCTCTTATTTTAATGTAAGAAAATTCTTACTAATGTTTTCTATTTTGTGTTCAAATCCATTCATTTCTTGTCTGTCAATATTTAAAATTTAGTTCATGTTGTTCTGTGATTGGAAAGGTGAAATGAATAGATTAGCAGTTGCACAGCTGTTTACGGGTTTGGTTTATAGCTCTGGGACATCCCATTCTGGAGACATTCCGTTCCAGTTCATTTTAACAGTAATTAGAAGTACCCCCATAATGAGGTACTTGCTGTTGGAAACAACTTCATTAGTTTGGGTGATTTTATTGGTTTCCTTTAGGGTGAGGAACTAGCACTAATAGTTGTAATTTAATAGGAAAATTACTGAAGCAAGAAAGATTCCACTGAATCTTAAATGAGGCATTAGACAGAAGTTTCCTTTCCAAATAAAAAAATATATGGAAGCCACATTTACCTAAAATATTCTTATATAAATGATATGAATTAGCATTAAAGAACCATTTTGGTTAAATGTTTAAATATTGCTTAAATAAAACATTAAGTACACATACCCAAATTTAGGTAAAATTGGCAAAATTTGTCCATTTAAAGCATTCTTCTTCACAATTTAAAATGAAGTAAAGCCAACAAAATTGGCCTTTGGAAAATCTGTCTTCCTTTAGATAAAAAGGTTAATTCGCTTTTCTAAGCCTGTTCTTTTTTCTTGTTTCCATTATTTTATTTCCCTGTGCTTTTCTCCCTCACACATCTGCTCCCTACGTAGCAACATTTTATTTGTCATTAAAAGAATTAATGGGTCAATATTATCACCTTTGGTACATCATGATTTTCTATCTGCAAAATATGTTATCATCATTTAGGAATCTTCCAAGGCAACATAGTTCAACATCACTTTCAGTATTTTATAGATGACAAGAATCAGAGAAGGATTTACACAAGATTTCAAAGCAAATTGGCGGCAAATTAGTAATCTGAGAATAACCTTCTATCCTTTTCTTGGAATCTATATTATGACAACACCACCATTTGGACACAACTCTCTTTAATTGTAACAGAATGTTTTATAATTTCAAATTGTGTGAAGTTCATAATGTCTGGGCTCTAAAATATAGAAGCAAATATAAAAGGCAGTTTATAATTTGGCTTCAAACTAGTCCTCCAGGTACAAAATGATAATCTTCTATCAAAGGTGTGCCTCAGGATCTATGGATTGCCAGCTCCATGGAACAGAGACTATGTCTTTCATGGTAATTTGTATACCCTAAGTATGCAGCACAATGCCTGAGTATAGCTATTTCCCCCCTAAATGTTGGATGAATGTATATGAGGACAAATAAATGAATAAATAAAACAAAATGTGAGCAACTCTACTGACCTTCAGTAGCTAGAGTTTCCCTCACTTCATTGAAAAGCAGGATATTTATGAATATTCTTCCCACTTTATTTCCACATTTTACATTCCCAGGCACTCTTTCCTAATTCAATCCAATTTCCAACTTCTCTACATTCCCCTTCCTTACCATGCAGGGTTGAAGAACAACAGACTCTTTCCCAATTACCTTTTATCATCTGTATTAGAGGATTTCTCACTTTGAAATTTCCCAGATCTTGGATCAGTATACATCACTGACATTAAGTGGAAATCCAAAATTAGGATTCTAGATTGAATGATTTAGATTTCAAAAGAAAAATACATGGGAGCTCCTGAATGACTCCATCAGTTAAGCATCTGACTCGATTTCAGCTCAGGTCATGAATTCAAAATTTGTGAGTTTGAGCCCCTCGTTGGGTTCTGCACTAATGGCATGGAGCCTGCTTGGGATTCTCTCTCCCTTTCTTGGTCCCTCCTCTGCTCATTCCCTCTCTCTCTCTCTCTCTCTCTCTCTCTCTCTCCCACTCTATTTCTCTCTCTCATTCTCTTTTTCTCTCTCAAAAATTAATAAATAAAATTAATAAAAACATACAGGAAAAAAACAGGTTATTGGGAGTGACTAAACATTTCTCTGTGGGTAATAGTACTGTTGCCTAAGAAATTCATGCAGAAAACCAAGAAAAGGAGAAGAGAAAAAGGAGTTTGGGACCACCCAGGAGAAGATGTATTTTGTGAAAAGAAACTGACTCCTTAGATGTTTTCTCTTCGAAGCCTTGGGCAAAGGATCATGTTTATTTACCTTTAACCATTTTGATGTCATGTTGTAATCCCTTTTTGAAATTATTACAGGTCTTCAGTAAAGAATTTCAAATGCTCTTACACAGATTATTATAATAGTCCCAGTATACCCAAGTGGCGAAGATTGTAAATGGGAAAAGAATACTATTACCCCTCCTGTTCACACTGACCTCAGTAGGCGGGAAAACCCATCATTCTTATAGGCTTCTGGAAAGATGGCCAGGGCAAGAGGATCCTAAGATCACTTTGTCCCAGAGTCACACCTAGACAACCACCACATCAGTACAACTAGTCCAGAAACCACCTAAGATACTGGCAGAAAAAACTTTCCACAGTTACTTATAGAGAGGAGTCCACATCAAAAAGCTAGGAGTGGTGGAGACACAGTCAAGAATCAAACTTCTGGCAAGGCTAAGCAAAAATAGGAAGGACAACACAAGCATGAATGGAGAGAAGCTGACCTTAAACCAGGCACTGCACACATGGGGAACCTACACTGGAAAGTTGAATCCCCATAATACCTGACTTTTAAAACCAGTGCATATAAACTCCAATTTTTATGGCCAGCAGAGAATAAATCCAGGTACTTTAAAAATCAGCAGGCCTAGCTCTGGCAGAACTGCAGGGCAATAGGAAACTAAGTCTCCACTCTTAAAGAGAGAGCATAACCCCACAGAGATAGAGCAGAGAAGCAAAGTTTCAAAAGCACTTGTGGTTTATGCAAGATTTATTTACTAATCTCACATATACTAGAGGGGCAAGAATCTTTAAGAGACTTTTCCAAGAACAATAGAACTGGTGAGTGCCATTTCTCTCTCTCCACCACGTCTAGATGGCTGGACCCTTTCAGGAGCTAGGGAGAACACTCTCCACCAACCTTGCTAAAAACCCAGCCCCTTGGAATCAGCCCCATCCAATCTGCCCTACACAGCAAGAGTTCCTCCAATGCAGTTCCTCATCTCATCCTGTAAGCAGCCCTAGCAATTATGAACACCACTCCACAATGACTCATGCTCCAGGACAAAGCGGAATAACATACACCTGCTCAACTGCAGCCCCAGCAGACAAATCTTATACCTGACAGTGCAGAGAGATCAGTGCATCTTCAGCCACAGCAGTGATCTGATCTGACTGCCACCCTCACCTACCAACAAAAACAACCCAGGGGGAGGCATAGGAAAAGAGCCCTATACTTTGAGGTCACTGCAACCCTAGAAGACAGATTGGGGGAAGGCATCTTGACTTCTGAATTTACCCATGAATGAAAGCCTCTCAAGGTATAGTCTAGAGAGAGTACCCTGGAGTTTGGTGTGACCACAGCAACCAGCAAATGGGCTGAGGGCAGGCATCATCTGGTCTGACTAAGGACATCACCTAATTACAAGCTCATTGTGGCCCAAGACTGTCTCCCTAACGGCACAGGGACCAAATCTGGTCCCAAACAGGCAAAGTGGGTCATTGCAATTGACTGGAATAAAGGTAAACATGGCTTAGCCATAACAGTGGTGTGCACACAGTCCACATCGGAGACACTGGTTAAACTACTTAATTCTGGTGAACAGGGGACATTGTGCTACAGGGGACCACAAGACTTCTTCATAAGGCCACTACTTTCAAGATCAGGAGATTTAGCTGACTTACTAACAGACTTACACAAAATGATGAGATAGAGGAACATGTCTCACATGGAATATCAGGACAAAACCTCAGCGAAAGAGCTAAATGAAACAAGGAGAGGCAATATTGTAGATAAATAATTCAGAGTAAGTGTCATAAAGATACTTATTGAACTTGAGAAATGAATGGAGGATCTCAGTGAGACTTCAACAAAGACATAGAAAATAAAGAAATAAAAAAAATAATGAGATGAAGAACTCAACAACTGAAATAAAAATACACTAGAGGGAGTCTATAACTCGGAGCCGTTGGGTCGGTTCCTGCTATTCCGGCGCCTCCACTCCGTCCCCTGCGGGTCTCCTCTGTGTGCAACGGACCGCATCGTCCCAGACACAGTAGTTGGTACAAATCGGGGATCCGACGAACTTTTCTCTGCCTGTGTCACTAACGGGCCCTTTATCATGAGCAGCAACTCGGCCTCCGCAGCAAATGGGAACGACAGTAAGAAGTTCAAGGGCGACAACAGGAGTGCAGGTGTGCCTTCCAGAGTGATCCACATTCGAAAGCTTCCCAGTGACGTCACCGAGGGCGAGGTCATTTCCCTGGGGCTGCCCTTCGGAAAGGTCACCAATCTCCTGATGCTGAAAGGGAAAAATCAGGCTTTCATCGAGATGAACACAGAGGAGGCTGCCAACACCATGGTGAATTACTACACCTCGGTGACCCCTGTGCTGCGCGGCCAGCCCATCTACATCCAGTTCTCCAACCACAAGGAGCTCAAGACTGACAGCTCCCCCAACCAGGCGCGGGCCCAGGCGGCGCTGCAGGCGGTGAACTCCGTGCAGTCGGGGAACTTGGCCCTGGCCGCCTCGGCTGCCTCAGTGGACGCCGGGATGGCCATGGCCGGCCAGAGCCCGGTGCTCCGGATCATCGTTGAGAACCTTTTCTACCCGGTGACTCTGGACGTGCTCCACCAGATCTTCTCCAAGTTTGGCACAGTTCTGAAAATCATCACGTTCACCAAGAATAACCAGTTCCAAGCGCTGCTGCAGTATGCCGACCCTGGGAGCGCCCAGCACGCCAAGCTGTCGCTGGACGGGCAGAACATCTACAACGCCTGCTGTACGCTCCGCATCGACTTCTCCAAGCTCACCAGCCTCAATGTCAAGTACAACAACGATAAGAGTCGCGACTACACGCGCCCCGACCTGCCCTCTGGGGACAGCCAGCCCTCGCTGGACCAGACCTTGGCTGCCGCCTTCGGTCTGTCTGTCCCTAACGTGCACGGAGCCCTGGCTCCTCTGGCCATCCCGGCGGTGGCGGCGGCGGCGGCAGCGGCGGGCCGTATCGCCATCCCATGCCTGGCAGGGGCCGGGAACTCTGTCCTGCTGGTCAGCAACCTCAACCCCGAGAGAGTCACACCCCAAAGCCTCTTTATTCTTTTCGGCGTGTACGGCGACGTGCAACGGGTCAAGATCCTGTTCAACAAGAAGGAGAACGCCCTGGTGCAGATGGCCGACGGGAGCCAGGCGCAGCTGGCCATGAGCCACCTGAACAGGCACAAGCTGCACGGGAAGCCGGTGCGCATCACACTGTCCAAGCACCAGAATGTGCAGCTGCCCCGGGAGGGCCAGGAGGACCAGGGCCTGACCAAGGACTACGGCAACTCCCCGCTGCACCGCTTCAAGAAGCCCGGCTCCAAGAACTTCCAGAACATTTTCCCGCCTTCGGCCACCCTACACCTCTCCAACATCCCGCCCTCTGCGTCTGAGGACGACCTCAAGATCCTCTTCTCCGGCAACGGCGGCATGGTCAAGGGCTTCAAGTTCTTCCAGAAGGACCGCAAGATGGCCCTGATCCAGATGGGCTCCGTGGAGGAGGCCATCCAGGCGCTCATTGACCTGCACAACCACGACCTGGGCGAGAACCACCACCTGCGGGGGTCCTTCTCCAAGTCCACCATCTAAGGCATGCCCGGGACCGGCCTGCTGGCGCCCAGCCACAACTTCCATCATTCCAGAGAAAAGCCACTTTAAAAAGCAGCTGAAGTGACCTTAAAAGACCAGAGATTTTATTTTTTTTAAAGAGAAATCAGTTTACCTGTTTTTAAAAAAATTAAATCCGATTGACCTTGCTCATACTGGGGAGATGGGGTGCCAGCCTCGGGCTCTTGGTGACGGGTGGACAATGCGTCCCCTTCCCTTCCCAGCCCCCGAGCCCGTGCCTTTTGCAGCCCCTGCGGGGCGGGTGCTCCCAAACCTCCACTTGGCTTTCTTGTGCCTTAAAACCAGCTGCTCCGGCGGGGGTGGGGCTGGGGGGCGGCCTCCTGCATGGGATCATGTGCCTGGTGCAGCCAGAGGCTGCGAGCTGCAGGGGCCAGCCGGCACCCCAATCCTGTTTAATCAAGTGTGTGATCCTCCCCACCCCCAGGGACCGCCACCTCGGGCAAGACCCCAAGGGCATCAGCCCTGTCCTCTTCAGCTTGAGCTGTTTTCACCGTAATCTCCGTATTATGCTTTGATGCAGTTGCAGACATCTGTGCCTAGCAATATTTCCAGTTGACCAAATATTCTAATCTTTTTTCATTTATATGCAAAAGAAATAGTTTTAAGTAACTTTTTATATAGCAAGATAAAAATGGTATGAGTATAATCTCGATTTCCTCCTTGTGTGTGATCTTACATACAGTCCTTTTTTATTTTATTTCTTATAATTAAGTTGCAGGGCAGGATCTAGTTTCCAGGGCAGACCGGCTGGGGTCCCGGCCCTGCCCACCGTTTCCAGATGCCTTACTCACAGCTGGCCTGTTCCCTGCCAGGGGGACAAGCGCTCTTAACCTTTCAGGGTTTCCCTTCTCCTGCAAATTTTGGACCAAAGTTTTGTTTTTTGTCTGCCTCTAATGCTGGGGCCCCAGAAGGTGGGACAGCGGCCCCGAGTCTTAACTGTCTCCCGCACGTCGTCCTGCACTTGCGGGTCCAAGGGGTTCCCCTGGGAACAGACCCCCGTGCCGGCCAGCCCCTTCCCTCGGGCCTGGACCCTCGAGTTTCCGTGTTGGGGTGGAACAAGGGTGTAAATATTTATAATTTTTTTATACCGGTTGTAAAACGAGGGGCAGCAACCGTGGTTTTTTATAAAAGGTGACACAGATGTATATTTTGATAACCGCAGTTACAGGCTCAGTATTGTGACGGGGAGCGAGGCACGCTCCACTGCCCGCCCCAGAGGTTCGTAATGCAAGAGAATGAATTAAAGCGATTTTACAACTCCTAAAAAAAAAAAAAAAAAAAAAAAACACACACTAGAGAAAGGCAGAAAAATATTAGAGGATACAGAGGAAAAGATCAGTGAGCTGAAAGACAGAATATTGGGGGGAAAACCTGTCTGAACAGCAAATACACACACACACACACACACACACACACACACACACACACATATATATATACCTGTATATATATATATACAGGTTAAGGGAACTCAGTGACATCATCAAGCATAGCATTCACATTATAGGGTCACAGAAGGGGACAGAAAATTTATTTGAAGAAATAATAGCTGAAAGTTTTTCTAGTCTTGGGAAAGAATCAGACCTCTAGATCAAGGAGGCACAGAGAGCTCCCCCAAAAATCAACGCAAGGAGTCCACAAGACATAATTAAAATGGCAAACGCTAGTGATAGAGTTTTATTTATTTTATTTTAAAGTTTTCAAATTTATTTATTGTTTAACTTACATTCAAGTTACTTAGCATATGGTGCAACAATAATGTCAGTAGTAGAGTTCTTAATGCCCCTTATCCATTTAGACTACACCCCCTCCCACAACCCCTCTAGCAACCCTCTGTTTGTTCTCTATATTTAAGAGTCTTTTATGTTTTGTCCCCCTCCTTGTTTTTGTTTTATTTTTGCTTCCCTTCCTTTATCTTAATCTGTTTTGTATCTTAAATTCCTCATTTGAGTGAAGGCATATGATATTTCTTTTTGTGACTGACTAATTTCGCTTACCATATTATCCTCCAGTTGTATCCACATATTACAAATGACATTGGGCTCTTTCCATACTTTGGCTATTGTTGATAGCACTGCTATAAACATTGGAGTGCATGTGCCCCTTCACAACAGCACACCTGTATCCCTTGGATAAATACCTAGTAGTGCAATTGCTGGGTTGTATGGTAGTTCTATTTTTAATTTTTCGAGGAACCTCCATACTGTTTTCCAGAGTGGCTGCACCAATTTGCATTCCACCAGCAGTGCAAAAGTGACCCTCTTTCTCTGCATCCTCGCCAACATCTGTTGTTGCCTGAGTTCTTAATGTTAACCATTCTGACAAGTATGAGGTGGTATATTATTGTGGTTTTGATTTGTGTTTCCCTGATGATGAGTGCTGTTGAACATTTTTTCATATGTCTGTTAGCCATCTGGATGTGTTCTTTGGAGTGCCTATTCATGTCTTTTCCTTCTTTCTTCACTGGATTATACATTTTTTTGGATGTTGAATTTGATAAATTCTTGATATATTTTGGATACTAATCCTTTACCTAATATGTCATTTGCAAATATCTTTTCCCATTCAGTCGGTTGCTTTTTAGTTTTGCTGATTCTTTCCTTTGCTGTGCAGAAGCTTTTTATTTTGATGAGGCCTCAATAGTTCATTTTTGCTTTTGTTTCCCTTGTCTCCAGAGATGTGTTGAGTAAGAACTTGCTGCAGCCAAGGTCAAAGAGGTTTTTGCCTGCTTTCTCTGGTAGGATTTTGATGGCTTCCTGTCTTACTTCTAGGTCTTTCATCAATTTTGAGTTTACTTTTGTGTATGTTGTAAGAAAGTGGTCCAGGTTCATTTTTCTGCAGGTCACTGTTCAGTTTTCTCAGCATCATTTGCTGAAGAGACTGTCTTTATTCCTTGGATAGTCTTTCCTGCTTTGTCAAAGATTAGTTGGCCATACATTTGTGGGTCCATTTATGCATTCTCTATTCTGTTCCATTGATCTATATGTCTCTTTTTGTGCCAGTGCCATACAGTCTTGATGATTACAGCTTTGTAATACGTCTTGAAGTCCAAGAGTTTGATGCCTCCAGCTTTGGTTTTCTTTTTCAAATTGCTTTGGCTCATCAGAGTCTTTTCTGATTCCATACAAATTTCAGGATTGGTTGTTCTAGCTCTGTGAAGAATACTGGTGTTATTTTGATAGGTATTGTGTTGAATATGTAGATTCTTTGGGTAGTATCGACATTTTAACAAAGTTAGTTCTTCCATTTTATTGTGTCTTCTTCAATTTCTTTCCTAAGTTTCTATAGTTTTCAGTGTATGGATTTTTCACCTCTTTTGTTATGTTTATTCCTAAGTATTTTGTGGGGTTTGGTGCATGTAAATGAGATCAATTCCTTGATTTCTCTTTCTGCTTCTTCATTTTTGGTGTATAGGAAAGCAACCGATTTCTGTGCATTGATTTTATATCCTGTGACTTTGTTGAATTCATGTGTCAGTTCTAGCAGTTTTTTGGTGGAATTTTTTGGGTTTTCCATATAGAGTATCATGTTATCTGTGAAGAGTGAAAGTTTGACTTTCTCCTGGCTGATTTGGATGCCTTTTATTCCTTTGCATTGTCTAATTGTTGAGACTAAGACTTCCAATACTATGCTGAATAACAGTGGCAAGAGTAAACATCCTTCTCTTGTTCCTGACCTTAGGAAGAAAGCTCTCAGTTTTCCCCCATTGAGGATGATATTAACAGTGGATCTTTCATAAATGGCTTTTATGATCTTCAGGTATGACCTTCTATTCCTACTTTCTTGAGGATTTTTATCAAGAAACAATGCTGTGTTTTGTCAAATGCTTTCTCTGCATATATTGAGAGGATCATGTGGTTCTTATCTTTTCTTTTATTGATGTGATGTATCTCTGATTGTATTGTAGATATTGAACCACCCCTATTTCCCAGGTATAAATTCCACTTGGTTGTGGTCAATAATTCTTTACTGTATTGCTGGATACAGTTGGCTAGTACCTTGTTGAGGATTTTTGCATCCATGCTCATCAGGGAAACTGGTCTATAGTTCTCCTTTATAGTGGGGTCTTTGTCTACTTTTGGAATCAACATAAAGCTGGCCTCATAGAAAGAGGAGTTTAAAAAAAATTTATGTCTATTTATTTTTGAGAGATAGAGAGACAGAGCATGATCTGGGAAGGGGCAGAGAGAGAGGGAAACACAGAATCCAAAGTTGGCTCCAGGCTTTGAGCTGTCAGCACAGAGCCCGATGTAGGGCTCAAGCCCAAGAGCTGTGAGATCATGACCTGAGCCAAAGACAGATGTTAAACTGACTGAGCCCCAGAAGCCCCTATAGAAGAAGTTTCTAAGTTTTGCTTCCATTTCTATTTTTTGTAACAGCTTCAAAAGAATAGGTGTTAACTCTTCTTCAGATGTTTGGTAGAATTCCCCTGGAAAGCCATCCGGCTCTGGACTCTTGTATCTTTGGGAGAATTTTTGATTACTAATAACATTTTTTACTGGTTATGGGTATCTTCAAAATTTTCATTTCTTCCTGTTTCAGTTTTGGTAGTTTATGTTTCTAGGAATTTGTCCATTTCTTCCAGATTGCCCATATTATTGGCATATAATTGGTCATAATATTATCTTATTATTGTTTGTATCTCTGCAGTGTTGGTTGTGATTTCTCCTCTTTCATTTTTTATTTTATTTATCTGGGTCCTTTCCTTTTCTTTTTGATCAAACTGGCAAGGGGGTTTCAAAGAACAAGCTTTTGGTTTCATTGATGTGTTCTACTGGTTGTTTGTGTGTGTGTGTGTGTGTGTGTGTGTGTGTTTTGTTTTGTTGGTTTTGATAGCATTGATTTCTGCTTGAATCTTTATTATTTCCTGTCTTCTGTTCTCTTGGTGTTTTATTTGTTTTTCTTTTCCAGCTCTTTGAGGTGTAAGGTTAGGTTGTGTATCTGAGACCTTTATTTCTTCCTTCTTTAGAAAGGCTATACTACCTTCTTATGACTGCCTTTGCTATGTCCCAGAGGTTTTAGGCTGTGGTATATTCATTTTCATTAGCTTCCATGTACTTTTTTATTTCCCCTGTATTTCTTGGTTAGTGCATTCATTCTTTAATAGGATGTACATTAGTCTCCAAGTATTTTTTTATCTTTCCAAATTTTTTCTTGTGGTTGATTTTGAGCTTCATAGCATGGTCTGAAAATATGCATGGTATGATCTTGATCTTTTTTCTACTTGTTGAGAGCTGATTTGTGTCCCAGTATGTGATCTATTCTAGAGAATGTTCTATATGCACTCAAGAAGACTGTATTCTGCTGCTTTAGGATGAAATGCTCTGAATATATCTATTAAGTCCCTCTGGTCCCGTGTGCCATTCAAAACCATTATTCCCTTTTTGATTTTCTGCTTAGATGATCTTTCCATTGCTGTAAGTGGGGTGTTGAAGTCCCCTACTTTTACGGTATTATTACCATTGAGTTTCTTATGTTTGTGATCAATTGATTTACATATTTGGGTTCTTCCACTTTAGGAGCATGAATGTTCACAATTGTTAGATCTTCTTGGTGGAAAGACCCCTTAACTATGATATAATGTCCCTCTTCATCTCTTGTTACAGTCTTTATTTTAAATCTAGATTGTCTGATATAAGCATAGCTACTCCAGGTTTCTTTTGGTAACAATTATCATGATAGATGGTTCTCCATCTCTTTATTTTCAATCTGAAAGTGACTTTAGAACTAAAATGGGTCTCTTGTAAACAGCATATAGATGGATTTTGGGTTTATCCATGTTGTTACCCTATGTCTTTTGATTGGAGTGTCTAGACCATCGACCTTAGAGTGAATTCTGAAAAATATGAATTTATTGCCATTATATCAACTGTGGAGTTGGAGTTTCTGGAAGTGTTCTCTGGTCGTTTCTAGTCTTCGTTGCATTTGATCTTTTTTTTTTTTTTTCATTTTTTTCTCCCCTCTGAGAGTCCCCCATAAAATTTCTTTCAGGGCTGGTTTAGTGATCACAAACTCCCTTAATTTTTGTTTGTGTGGGGAACTTTTTAACTCTCCTATTTTGAGCAATAACCTTGATGGATAAAAAATTCTTGGCTGCATATTTTTTCAGTTCAGCACATTGAATATATCTTGCCACTCCTTTCTGGCCTACCAAGTTTCTATGGATAGGTCTGCTGCGAAACTGATCTGTCTTCCCTTATAGGTTAAGGACTTTTTTTCCCCTTGCTGTTTTCATGATTCTTTCCTTTCCTGAGTGTTTTGTGAATCTGACAAAGATATGTCTTGTTGATGGTAAGTTTTTGTTGAATCTAATGGGAGTCCTCTGTGCTTCTTGGATTTTGATGCCTCTGTCTTTCCCTAAGTAAAAAAAAGTTTTCCATTATGATTTGCTCACATAAATTTTCTACTCCTTTTCTCTCTCTTCATCTTCTGGGACCCCTATGATTCTCATGTTATTCCCTTCTTTTTAATGTTTATATATTTTTGAGAGACAGAGAATGAGTAGGGGAAGAGCAGAGAGAGGAGACACAGAATCTAAAACAGCTCCAGACTCCGAGCTGTCAGCACAGAGCCCAACACGGGGCTTGAACTCATGAACCATGAGATCATGACCTGAGCTGAAGCCAGATGCTTAACCAACTGAGCCACCCAGGTGCCCCTCATGTTATTCCTTTTTAATGAGTCCCCGAGTTCTCTAATTTTTATTTCATGCTCTTTTGTCTTTTTTTCTGCCTCATTATTCTTCAGAAGTCTGTTCTCTATCTTGCTGATTTGCTGCTCTGCCTCATCCATCCTTGCCCCTGTGGCATCCTTTTAAGATTGCAGTTCAGTTATAGCATTTTTTTATTTCATCCTTATTAGATTTTACTTCTTTTTATCTCTTCAGAAAGGGATTCTAATCTATTTTCAGCCCAGCGAGTCTTCTTATTATCATGATTCTAAATTCTGGTTCAGACATCTTGCTTGTATGATTGTTGTTGATTGAGTCCTTGGCTGTCATTTCTTCCTGTTAATTCTTTTGGGGTGAATTCTTTTGTTTTTTCATTTAGGAGGAAGAAAAGAAATTAATAAATTCATCAAAATTAAAATTAAAAAATTAAAAACAACACAAAGAAGTCAAATGAAGGATGCTAGATCCTAGGTGTGTTTTGGTCTGGTTGTTGAAAGAAGCTTGTTAGATTAGAGAAAAAAGGGAAAGATAAAAAAAGGAAAAGAGAAGAAAAAGTGGAAAAAATGAGAAAATGTTTGAAAATCTGAAAAAAATGAATACAATAGAACAGAATAAAATAAAATGATGAGAGTTAATTAAATTTTTTAAATTACAAACAATTAAAATATATGGCAGAAAAAGATTAAAGAAAAATCTCTTTAATAGAAGTGGAAAACAAAAAGTTTTTTTCTCTTTCTGCACTAAAGAATAAGAAAAGAAAAAGAAAAAAATTGAATAAAAGGAACAGCGAATAGAGTGAAGTATAATTGAAATTACATCTGGTTTCCTGTAGAAGTCAAGCTGTGAAGCTTTATAGTATGTAAACTAAGTAGGCAGAGAGACTTGTGTTTGTCAAGAGTGCTGCTTGCCCAGTTGGGCAGGGATTAGTGTAATGGCTGCATTCTCCAGTAGATGGCACTGCTTGGCTTACCGGGGCAGATTGCTCTGGCGCGTGTATGTGTCTATGGGCATGTGTGGGAAGGGTGAAAATAGAGTCGCCCAGTCTCTAGTATTGAAACTGTGCTCTCCACGACTATCAATCAAGCACCTCTCCATTGTCTCCAGCTTCCATCCACTCCCCATTTCTACTCTGTGACCAACTGCCAGTCTGCCATGCAGCACCTCTTTCCTGAGTTTTATCTCAAATAGGGCTGTTTCCCAACCCTTCACTTCTGAAGAACTGTGGCTTTGACTTCAGAACTTTCTGGGAGAGGGTCTCACTGAGCAATGCATAGGTGCTTGCCCAGCCCCAGGAACGTTCATGAGACCGCACTGCTGCTGATGCCCAGAGACTGCGGCTGGGTGCCAGCCCACCCCAGAAAAAGCTCACGTGATCTTGTAGCAAAATTGTTTCAGGGTTTATGAAAAATCACAACACACATCTGGCACCAGGCTTCACCCTCAGCATCCTTGTCCAACATTGTGGTTGTTCTCCATGGTCTGCTGGGACCTTTGCCTCCTGGATTCTATTGTTCAGGTTGTGCAGATTGTTGTGTTCATTCTCAAATCAGTTTTCTAGGTGTGCAAGATGGCTTAGTGTTGATCTGGCTACATTTCAGAGACAAGAGACTCCAAAAAACTTCCATGCCATCCCACTATCTTGGCCCCTCCAGGAGGAAATCTTAAAAGCAACAACCAAGAAAACTCTAGCCAGTGAAGCTATAATTCAGAAGAGAAAGAAGATAAAGTTTCCCAGAAAAAGAAAAGTGAAAAGAGTTAATTACCACTAAATCAGCCTTACCAAAAATTTTAGGGGAATTCATTGAGTGGAAAGAAAAGGCCATAATCAGAAGTAAGCAAATTCTGAAAGAAAAATATTTCACAGGTAAATACAAACATAATAAAAGTGGTGGATTAGTCACTTACAAAACAAGTATAGAGGTTAAAGTACAGCAGCAGCAAAATAAGTTATATCTATAAAAATCAGTAAATGGATTCACACAATAAAAGAATGTAAAATATAGCATCATATACATAAAATATGAAGGAGGCATAAAATTTTAATGATTTTAGAATGGCTTCAACTTAAGTAACCATCAACTTAATAAAGGCTGATACCTGCATAAGATGTTATTTACAAATGAATTGTAAGGGCGCCTAGGGAACTCAGTCAGCATGTGACTTCAACGCAGGTCTTAATCTCACAGTTCATGAGTTCTAGACCTGTGTTGGGCTCTGGATTGGCAGCTAAGAGCCTGGAGCTGCTTTGTATTCTATGTCTCTCTCTGCCTCTTTAAATAATTAATTAATTATAACCATGAACCAAAAATCTGTAATAGATACACAAAAAAGGAAGAGAAAGGAGTTTAAGCATATCACCAAAAAAAGCCACTAAACCACAAGTGAAGAGATCAGGAGAAGACCTACAAAAACAACCACAAAAACAAATAACAAAATGGTAATAAGTACATACTTATCAATAATTACTGAATGTAAAGGCTCCAATCAAAATACATAGGGTGACTCATGGAGAAAAGAACAAGATCCATCAATTTGCTGTTTACCATAAGCTCAGTTTAGACAAAAAGACACATGCAGATTGAAAGAAATGAAAAGAAAAATGTTTTTATATAAATGGAAGGAAATAAGAGCTGAGGTAGCAATACAAAATGGACAAAATAAACTTTAAGACAAAGACTATAACAAGAGACACAGAATGTTGCTACATAATGGTAAAGAGAACAATTCAATAAGATATAACAATTATAAATATTTATGCACCCACATGGAAGCACCCATTTACATAAAGCAACTATAACAGATATAGAAGAAAAACAATATAAATACAATAATATTAGAGAACTTTAGCACCTCAATGGATAAATCATCCAGACAGAAAAATCAATGGAGAAAACAGTGGCTTTAAATAGTATATTGGACTAGATGGATCTAACAAATATATTCATAACTGTCCATCCAAAAACAGTGGAGCACACATTATTTTCAACTGCATATGCAACATTCTCCAGAATAGATTATATATGAAGCCACAAAACAAGTGTCAACAAATTTAAAAAGATTGAAATCATAAAATGCATCTTTTCTTACCACAACACTTTGAAACTAGAAATCAACTGCAAGAAAAATCTGGAAAAAGCACAAATACATGGCGGCTAACATAACACAATAAATCTAAAAGAGAATTAAATGCATGGAAAATATAAAAATAAAACACAATGGCCCAAAATATTTGGGATGCAGCAAAAGCTGTTCCTGGGGGGAACATTATAGCAATACAAGCTTATCTCAAAAGCAAGAAGAACCTCAAATAAACAACCTTACACCTAAAGGAGCTGGCAAAAAGAACAAGAAAGGCCTAAAACCAGTAGAAGGCAGAAAAAAAAAAAAAAAGATTAGAGCAGAAATAAACAAAACAAAGACTTAAAAAAAAAGACAGATCAATGAAACCAGGAGCCAGTTCTTTGAAAAGATTCTTAATAAATAATAAAAAGGTAGACTACTTGAATAGATATTTTTCCAAAAAATATATATAGGTGGACAGTAAAAACATGAAAAGATGCTCAACATCACTAATTATCAAGGAAATGCAAATTAAAACAACTATGAGATATTGCCTTAACTGTGTCAGAATGACTAAAATCAAAAACAGAAGAAATAACAAATGTTGACAAGGATGTGGAGAAAAGGGAGCCCTTGCACATTGTTAATGAGAATGCAAATTGGTACCGCCACTGTGGAAAAGAGTATGGAGGCTCCACAAAAATTAAAAACAGGATTATCATATGATCCCATAATTCCACTACTCAGTATTTACCAGAAGAAAAGAAAAACATTAAATGGAAAAGATACATGAATCTCATGTTTAAAGGCAGCATTATTTACAATAGTCCAGATATGGGAGCAACTCAAGAAATATATATATACTTCTCCTTTATCCATTCATTTATGGGTATATAATACACACATACACATACATACATACATACAATGGAATATTACTCAGCCATTAAAAACTGAAATCTTGCCATTTCCAATAACATAGATGGGCCTATAATAGGGTATAATGCTAAGTGAAATAAGTCAGTCAAAAAAGAGGAATTCCATATGATTTCAGTCATATGTGGAATTTAGCAATCAAGATGAAAGAACAACCAAAGAAAAAATGGGGCTAACAAAAACAAACTCTTAAATACGGAGAATTGGTGGTTGACAGAGGTGAGATGAGTTGGGAGATGTGTGAAGTAGATAATGGGGATTAAGAGTTACACTTACCTTGATGATCACTGAGACACTGACAGAACTGTTCAATCATTATATTAAAAACCTAAAACTAGTGTATCACTCCTAATTATACTTGTATAATAATAAAAACATATTATATCATTTTCAAAGTTGATCCAAGAAACAAGTGTTAAACAGCACAATGGAAATGGTAATCCTCAAAAGAAGGGTACAACTTCTCCAATGTTTATAACTCAAAAAAAACAAATAAGACAGAAATAGCTAGCTATCCATTAAACATTAGTATATTCTTAAGCCTATGAAAATGGTAGTACTATGTAGTCTACAGGAATAAAAGAAAATTCTGTCTGAAAACAAAGAGCAAAAAGAATTTACTTGTATCTGAATTTCCGTCCAGAATATTAGTAAAATAGGAGATTCTGTATCTAATAATAGTAATAACAAGATAATTTTAATATGTAATTTAAGGTAGTATAGTATAAACACAAGAGGATAGGCAATTGTGTGTAACAAGTGGCTTGCAGCAAGTTTGCATGACTATCATATAACAAAGATAATTCTACTGTTAATTACAAAACCTTTAGAACTAAGGTGATAGATACAGTTCATTATTATAAAAGAAATTCCAGAGCATGAAACTAAAATAAATTCTATGCAATTTCAGACACTGTTACATTATATGTCAAGGGTTGATTTGGTGGGTCTGTATAGTTACGTGCATATGAATCTAATCAGTTTAATAAGAAGAAAAAATTTACTAAAGCCTTTTATTCTTCCAATTACTCTTTAGATTAGCCCATAACTCCAAATACCTCTCCGAACTCTATCCTATATTGGATAGGTCAGTCAGTTATTGTCACAATAACGCTGCATACAAACTACCTTAAAGCACAGTGACATAAAACAACTAAGTAAACACTCAGAAGTGTGCGGATCAGCTGGACTTTGGCTATTCTAAATTGGGCTTAGAAGCCTTGGCTCCAGACTGTGGTTTGCATCCTGGTCTGCTCCACATGTTTGTCATCTTTCTTTGACCACTGGCTACCCAAGTCATATTCTCTTATGGTGAAGATCAGGAACTCAAGAGGATGGGCACGCCCAACCATACAAATCCGATAAACCTCTGTGAAAATTGTATCTCTAACATACTTTAACCAAAGCAAGCGCCATATGACAAAGCCCAATGGCAATAAAGCAGAGTATACTCTTTCCATAAGGTGAATATTTTCTAATCAATATTTAATATAGTGCAATGAAGAAAGAATTTACCACTGGGAGTGAACGTTTTACAAGCTTAATAAGTGAGGAAAGTTGGAACTGCAGAAAAAGAAGCATCTTTAAAATGTCAGAGACCGATTTGCCTTAAAAGAGACATATCTCCCTTTAGAAAACTCCGAGAGAATTTAGAGTAGAATTTATAGTAAACAGTAAGTGAAATAAAGGCTGCATGACTTCATTTAATAAGCTCCTTAGAATGTGCCAAGCATTTCACCAGGCCCTGAAGATAGGTGAAAAGAATAGGAACGTCTCTATGAATTTGACAACACACAGGAGCAATAAATTGTGATTCAAAATATGGGCCTAAGGGGTGCCTGGGTGGCTCACTCAGCTGAGCATCCAACTCTTGATTTTGGCTCATGTCATGATCCCAGGATTGTGGGATCAAGACCTGCATCAGGCTCCGTGCCAAGAATGGAGCTTGCTTGAGACTCTCTCTCTCCCTCTAGCCCTCTCTCTTGCTTACTCTCTCTCTCCCTAAACTATAAAATAATAAAATAAAACAAAACAAAATAAAATAAGGGGTCTGAAATGCCAAATAGAACATCATGGAGAGTGTGTGAGAGCAAATGAATGCATCAACATTAGTTATACAAGGGTTCTAATGCCAGAATCAGAAGTCAAGGATGCACACGTTTGCAATGTAAGAGGCATGAGGAACGTGGGAGATGACATTTATTACTGCAAGGAGTTACCACACAGAGGTCGTGGAGCCGTAAAGAGAGATTTGTGAAGGCTGAAGTTCCAGGAGGCTGTGGTTTGAGTCCCTATTTCAACTCCAGCTTGGGAACAGTAAAAACAGCTGTGTTTATTTTATTTTATTTTATATCCAGAAAATGCATTACTTCATCACCTACTTGAAGGAAAAATGTTGGGGCACATTTCAGAACAGTATTTTTAGGATAAAACAGAATAATTTCATTTTATCCATAGATAAACAGACAAGGGGAAACATGGTATCAAGCTATTTCTTCCTACACATAATGGGAGTTTGCTGTGAACTAACCTAGAGGTTTCTTTCTTGGATTCTATGGTATTAATAATAGCTTTGTCATTGTCATTGTCATCATCATGACTACTGAAATTTTTCACTGTAGCAGATACTGTACTAAGTGTCTGACCTGTATTAGCTCATTAAACTCCAACCACATGAAATATGTATTATTAATTCCCTTTAATGAAGGAATTTTGTGTCAAAATAACTTGTCTCCAATCATGCACCTAGCAATTGAGAAAGTCAAACTTTAAACTCGAGTGTAGCCTGATGTCGAAGCATCAGCATTAAAATGATTTATTACACATTTTGCAGGTATATAATACAAGTATTGTTTGGATTTGGGTTATAATTAGGATGTGCCATGACTGAGACATCAAATAAAGTTTTGATTAAATGTGTACCACACTTCATGAGGGGAGGTGAGCATTAATGTACTCTCTAGATTTTTCAGACTTTTAAATGGAAAATGAAGCTCTTAGAATGACAGTTGTCTTTCATTGACCAAATAATTTGTTGTGATGATTTACACAGGTGCCACCATAAGCTTTAATGAACAATGAAAGCCAAGCTGATATTATATTGAACATCTTACCCTAATGAGCTCAATAATATGAATTTCTTAGCCACTTCATTGATAAGAAATGGCAGAATAAATTGAAAGGGGAAAAAACTTTAATATAACACAAAGAAAATAAAGAAATGCTGCTCAAATAATGTATAATAAGGATTCTGCAAAGCAGGATTTGTTATCTGAATAGTCAGGCAAAAGAGAAAAGTTTTTTTTTTAATGATCTTTGATCTTTGTTCAAAAGAAGGAAACGAAAGAAATATGCCTGTCTCTTTTTGGCAGATCTGTGTGGTCTTGTTAAATATATGACAAATTTAATAATTTATGTCCAGGATAAGAAGGTGCTGGTTCAGTAGTAAAATCTTAGCAATTTTACTCCAGCAGCAAATACTTAATATATTTACTCCAAATATATCATTGAGCAAATTACAAAAAAATAATAAGCACACATTTTATTTTTTTAATTTTTTTAGGTTTTTTATTTATTTTTGAGAGACAGAGAGAGACAGCTTGAGCAGGGGAGGGTCACAGAGAGAGGGAGGTACAGAATCCGAAACAGGCTCCAAGCTCTGAGTTGTCAGCACAGAGCCCAACGCGAGGCTCAAACCCATGAACTATGAGATCATGACCTGAGCCGAAGCCTGATGCTTAACTGACTGAGCTGCCCAGGCACCCCAAGCACATTTTAAATCCAATGTTTAAACATTTCATAAGAAGATTTTAGGAATTAAATATATTTATAATTCTGCTATTTTCAATTTGCCTTATTTTTAAAAAATATTCCTTTATAAATTCCTTTATTAGCTTTGTTACTATAGTCATGTCTGTTACTTGAACCTCTGAGACCTTTTTCCCCTTTTGTATTAAAATGAATACATTTTCTGATTTTAATCTTCACATGCTCTTCCTGGTGCTTCTTTCAAGTCTGATAGTTCCTCATAAGACCACTCACGTAACTTTATCTTCCTTGGCACCTTTTTTCATCCATAGATTTTTCTCAGTGCCATTTTCCTGGGCCATCTGGAACAATTGCAGTACCATCTATATCAAGTATCTAAGAAATTTCTCCTATATCCTTTTATTCTATTGTCCATGGGTTTTGTTGACCTAAATAACTTAAAATCACTTTAATGTGAAACATTTTTCTTATCATTATACTTCTTCCCACAAATTATTATAAAGAACAAACAATGGTAAAATGGCTCTGACCTTTTATATAACCACAGTTCTTTTAGGTTCATCACCTAAAAAACCTACTATAACCTTCAACATTAAGCAAAACTCACTCACTGGCAAGTGAAGGAAGCTCAACTCAAACTAATTTAATAAAAAATGTATTTTATTGTTTAGCTGAAACATTCAGAGGTGGAATTGGCCTCAGGCAACTTTGGTGTTTTTTTTTTAATTTATAATAGTTTATTGTCAAATTGGTTCCCATATAACACCCAGTGCTTCTCCTCACAAGTGCCCCCCTCCATGACCATAACCACTGGTTCGTTTTCAGTATTCAGTAGTCTCTCATGACTTGTGTCCCTCTCTCTCCTCAACTCTCTTTCCCCCTTCCCCTCCCTATGGTCTTCTGTTAGGTTTCTCCTGTTAGACCTATGAGTGCAAACATATGGTATTTGGTAGGGTGGCTCTGTGGCACAATGGATAGTACATTGGACTTCTAGAGGCAACTTTGGAACTCAAGATTAAATGGTGCCATAAGGCATATTTCTCTTGTTCCCATTCTCTCTCTTGCCCTCTCTCCATTTCTAGGCTTATTTCCCTCTTTATGTTAAATTACTTGCTCTGACTACAGACAGACATCATATATGAAGCTAATGAAGATGGTCACTGGCAATTCATTTTCAATATCCAGCTTCCAACTTCAACAAAAAGATAGTTTTTTGGTTGCATTTTGTAGTTATTATTGATCTAACATCTATATACCAATACAAATACCAATACCAAAGAAGGTGTCTGAGAAGTCAACAGGGTCAGTGACACATATTGGCCAGTCCTAGGATCCATGCCTGGAAAGGAGAGAGGACATACCACCTTAATTGACAATCACAGTTATGGAATGGGGTTGATTGGATATTTTTGAAATAAAGGAAGGTAGGGAGTAAGGAAGGGAGAAGAAAAGAAAAGAAAACGAGAAAAGAAGGAAGGGAAGGAGGGAGGGAGTTAGAAATGAGGGAAGGAAGAGAAAAATTTTGAGTATACAAAAACCAATATTCACACACTACATTTCATGTTATAGTTGTCAAGTATCCATGTACATTCTGTCTTATAAATATAATCATAAAATTCTTGTTTATTAAAAAAACGATCACCTATTTTAAAAAAAAAACCTAGAATCAGAATATCAAGTAGTATGGCAAGACAGTAACACAGAAAACTTCTGAGCTACCTTCCCCCAGTGGATGTACTGAATATACACCTATACATGGAACAATTCCCTCTGAAAGAGATCCAGACGTAGCTGAGGAACTCCTACCTGTCAGGCCAAAAACAAAATAGAAACAAAAAACCAGAAACAAAATCCTACTGAAATAGATAGTGAAGACTGCAATATATGCTTGTCATAAACCCCACCCTAGTACAGAACTATATAATCAGCAGGGAATCTCTAACTCCTAGCTTCTCTCTGAAGAGTAAAGGTTTTTGGTCCCCATATCTATCCTCCTAACTTTTAAGATTCTCACCTGAAGGTCGGCATCCCAAATGCCTCAATTCTGAAAACCGTGGGGCTTGCATTCACAAGACCCACAAAACCATAACAAAAAAAAAAATCAGTCCTTAATGGGCATGAGAGCACTAGTCATGGCTATTCCCCCAGTGCTCAGTGAGGGGGGAGGCAAAAATGCCCATCTCTCAGTCTTTTAATGAAGGAGGTTTATCTGCATGCTTTTAAAGCTGCTGCTTGAAGGCCAGGCTACTACTTAGAAAGCAACAAAGGACTTGTTGTCATCCCTCATCCCCCAAGAGACTGGAGAAGCCAATGAGTACTTCCTCCATATCCTTTTTCCATTCTGTTTTGTATCACCAGTCTCTCACCTGTCCCCTAGCTTTAATGGCTACAGCCTGAGGAAAAGGCCCCAGAATAACCAACAGGGCTTCCATTCATGAGTACCACAGTATTTTAGCAAAAAAGAAGCAGGTATTAACTAGCTCTTCCCCCACAGAGAAAGAAAGCACAAACATCCATTTTCCAGTATTTCCCTGAAGAAAAAAATTTTCCCTGGTTAATCTTCATATTTTAAAAATTCCTCCCTGAGAGCAACAGTTCTAATCAACTTGCATTAAGGTGCTGACTGTCATACTATTCTTTGAAACAATGATAGGTCTTGGCACACCCTCAACAACTGGAAGCAACTAAAATCAAAGAAAGCAGTTTGGACAGTCAGAAGGGTGGAGAGACAGTAAGGAACACAGCTGGGCTGATTGATAAGGTTCATCTCCTGCATGAGACCACTCTATCAAGACTGGGAGGAGTAGCTGTCTCATCTATTACAGAGAAGTCAACACAGATTCAAGAATAATGAAGAAATAGAGTATGTTCCAAACAAGAGAACAAACTAAATATCCATACACCAATCATAATGAAACAGAGACAATGATATACCTGAAGGAGATTTCAAAATAATGATAATAAAGATACTTACTAAGTCAGGAGAGCAATGTATGAACAAAGTAAGATTTCAACAGACATAAAAAATATCAAAAGCAACATACAGAAATCACAGAGCTGAAAAACTCAATAACAGAACTGAAAATTTTTGATATAGGATTTCAACAGCAGACTAGGTAAAGTGAAGAAAAGGGTCAAATAACTTAAATATAGGACAGTGGACTACATAGAGAGAAGCAAAAAGAAAGAATGAAACACTGAAGATGGCTTAAGGGACTTCAGGAAAATACACAAGTGGGTCAATATGTGCATTTTAGAAGACCCAGAAGCAGAGGAGAGAGAAGGGGGCAGAAAGCTTATTCAGAGAAATAATGGCTAAAAACTTCCCTAATCTGGGGAAACAGATATCCAGATCTAGGATGTCCAAAAAGTCTCAAATAAAAAGAATCCAAAGAGAAACATTAAAATTAAATTGTCAAAAATAAAGAAATATAATAATTAAATTTCCAAAGTTTAAAGACAAGTAGATAATCTTAAAAGCAGCAAAAGAAAACCAACTTGTTATATAGAAGAAATCCCCATTGGCCATCAGCAGATTTTTCAGTAGAAATTTGCAAGGTATAAGAAATGGAATGATAAATTCAAAGTACTTTAAAAAAACAAAAACACAAAAAAAATCTTGCCAACCAAAAATACTTTACCTACCAAAGTTGCCCTTCAGAATTGAAAAAGAGAGAACTTCCCAGGCAAACAAAAGTTGAAAAAGATCATTATTACTAGACTGGCCTAAAAAGAAATGTCAAATGGAGTTCTTCAAGATGTAACAAAGAATGATAGTTAGCAACAAGAAAATATGAAAGTATAATTCACTGGTAAATATGAATATACAGTTAGATTTAGAATATTCAACTAGGTAATGGTGGTGGGTAAATCACTTATAACTCTAGTATGAAGGTTAAAAGACAAAAGTATTAAAAATAACAATAATTACAATAATTTTTAGTAGATACTCAATGTAAAAAGGTGTAAATTATGACATCAAAGATGTAAATTGAAGGGTGTAAAAATAAACACCTTTTGTATGCATTTAAAGGTAAGCTGTTATTAAAATAAACTGTTATAAATATATTTTATGAAAGCCTAATGATAACCATAGGGCAAAATCTTATAGTACACAAAAGATAAAGAAAAAGGGAACAAAGCATACAACTATAGACTCATCAAGTCACGAAGGAAAAGAAAAAGAGAGGAAGAAATTAAAAGAAGAATTACAAAACAATTGGAAAAAACTTAAGGCAATAGTAAATCCATACCTATCAATAATTACTTTAAATGTAAATGGGCTAAGCTATGTTTTTAATAAAACAGAGTGGCTGATGGATTTTTCAAAAGAAACAAAATCGTATGTAGTCTATAAGAGACTCACTTAAGTTTTAAGGACACACAGAGATTCAAAGTAAAGGGATAGAAAAACACATCCCATGTAAATTGAAACAAAAAGAGAGCAAGAGTAACTATATTTAGGTAAGATAGAGGATAAGCTAATGACCATAACAAGAAAGTCATCATATGATGATAAAGGCCTCAATTCAATGAGGTTACAATATGTTTATGTAATATGCATTCAACATAGCAGCAAATAAGCATATAAAGCAAATATTACCATATCTGAAAGGAGAAAAAGACAGTAATACAATAATAGAAGATTTCAAAGCCCCACTTTAAACAACAGATGAATCATCCAGACAGAAAATCAGTTAGGAAACAATGACTTAAGCAAGAAATTAGAACAGATGGATTTAACAGATATATACATAACATTTGACCCAACAGCCCCAGAATGTATGTTTTTCAAGGGCACATGAAACATTCTGCAGCATAGATCATTTGGTATTCCACAAAAGAAGTCTTAATAGATTTAAGAAGATTGAATCAAAGCAGCATCTTATCTAACCACAATGGTAAGAAACCGAAAAGAAACTTAAAAGAAAAAAAAGTAGAAAATTCACAAATGCATGGAGATTAAATAGCATGCTTCTGAGAAAAACAATGGGTAAGAAATAGATCAATAGAGAGAAAAAAACTTGAGAAAATTAGAATGGAAACACCACATACTAAAACTCAGTGCTAAGAAGAAGGATTATTGTAATAAAAAGTCAACATTAAGAAAGATCAAGTCTAAATAAAAAAAATTATCTTTACACCTCAGGGAACTAGAAAAAGGAGAACAGGAGTACCTGGATGGCTCAGTTGGTTAAACATCCATAAACAAACATTAAAACTTTAAAAATTTTTTTTTAAATATTTATTTTTGAGAGACAGAGCATGAGTGGGGGAGGAGCAGAGGGAGAAGGAAACACAGAATCAGAAGCAGGCTCCAGGCTCTGAGCTGACAGCACAGAGCCTGATGCGGGGCTAGAAACCACAAACTGTGAAATCATGACCTAAGCCAAAGTTGGACACTTAACCAACTGAGCCACTCAAGTGCCCCTAAAACTTTCTTTTTAAAAAAAGGAAGAACAAACTAAGCCTAAAGATGGGAGAAAGAAGAAAGTAACCAAGATCAATGTGGAAATAAATGAAATAGACTAAAAAGATAATATAAAAGATCAATGAAAACAAAAACTGATATTTTTGAAAAGATAAACAAAATAGACAACTCTTCAGCTAGACTCACCAAGAAAAAAAAGGAGAGGACCTAAATAAATGAAACTATAATGAATTACAACCTTGAAAAAAAAAAAAGTAAAGATGGAAGCATCACAATTCCAGATTTCAAGTTATATTACCAAACTGTAGTGATCAAAACAGTATGGTACTGTCACAAAAATAGACACATAGATAAATGGAATAGAATAGAAAACCCAGAAATGAACCCAGAACTATATAGTCAATTAATCTTCAACAAAGCAGAAAAGAATATCCAATGGGAAAAACACAGTTTGTTGAACAAATGGTTTTGGAAAAACTTCACAGCATAAATAAGTAATTGGACCCCTTTCTTACACTACGCACAAAAATAAATTCAAAATGGATTGGTGACCTAAATGTGAGACTTGAAACCATAAAAATCCTAGAGGAGAACATAGGCAGTAAAATCTTGGATATTAGCCATAGCAACTTCTTACTAAATATGTCTTCTGAACCAAGGGAGAAAAAAGCAAAAATAAACTGTTGGGACTTCATCAAAATAAAAAGCTTTTGCACAGTGAAGGAAACAATCAACAAAACTAAACGACAGTCTATGGAATAGGAGAAGATATTTGCAAATGACATATATGATAAAGGGTTAGTGTCCAAAATATATAAAAAACTTATCAAACTCAACACTCCAAAAGTGAATAATCCAATTTAAAAAATGGGCAGAAGACATGAATAGACATTTCTCCAAAGAAGACATACAGATGGCCAAGAGACAAATGCAAAGATGTTCAACATCACTCATCATCAGGAAAATACGAAGCAAAACTACGATGAAATATCACCTCACACCTGTCAGAATGACTAAAATCAACAATACAAAAAACAACAAGTGTTGGTAAGGATACATTTAAATAGGAATGCAAACTGATACAGCCACTGTGGAAAACAGTATGAATGTTCATCCAAAAAGTTAAAAATAGAAGTACTTTATGATTTAGTAATTGCACTTCTAGGTATTTACCCTAAGAATATAAAAATACTAATTCAAAAGGAAACATGCATCCTGATGTTTATAGCAGAATTACCTACAATAGCCAAATTATGGAAACATCCCATGTCCATTGACTAATGAATGAGTAAAGAAAATGTGGTATATAGACAGAATGGAATATTACTTAGCCATAAAATGAATTAAATCTTGCCATTTGTGGTGATGACATGGATGGAGGTAGAGAGTATTATGCTAAGTGAATTGTCAGTCAAAGAAAGACAAATGCCATATGATTTCATTCATATATGGAATTTAAGAAACAAAACAACAAACAAAGGGGAAAAAAAGAGAGGGCGGGGCAAACCAAGAAACAGACTCTTAACTATAGAGAACAAACTAATGGTTACCAGAAGGGAGCTGGGTAGGGAGATGGGTAAAATAGGTGATAGGGATTAAGGAATGCACTTACTGTGATGAGCACTGGGTGATGTATGAGGAAGTGTTGGATCATTATACTGTACACCTGAAACTAATATTACACTGTATGTTAACTAACTGGAATTTAAATAAAAAGTTAAAAAAATAAAAATAAATAAATTATGAGACATTATAGCTGATACCACAGAAATGCAAAAGTTATAGAGATGATGATGAACAATTATACACCCCAAATTGGACAACCTAGAAGAAATGAATAATGTCTTAGAAACATTAGGAAGATACCAAGACTGAATTAGAAACATTAGACACATTAGAAAATTTGAACAGACTAATTACTAGTAAGAAGATTGACCCAATAACAAAAAAAAATTCCCACAAAGATGGGAGTCTGGGTGGCTCAGTCAGTGAAGCATCCAACTTCAGCTCAGGTCATGATCTCATGATTCATGAATTCAAGCCCCATTTTGGTCTCTCTGCTGTTGGCACAGATCCCGCTTCAAATCCTCTCTCACCCTCTCTCTCTCTGCCCCTCCCCTGCTCGCTCGCTCTCTCCCTCAAAAATAAATACACATTAAAAAAAAAAAAACTTCCAGTGAAGAAATGGGCAGAAGACATGAACAGACACTTCTCCAAAGAGGACACCCAGATGGCCAACAGGCACATGAAACGATGCTCAGTGTCACTCATCATCAGGGAAATTCAAATCAAAGCTACACTGAGATACCACCTCACACTGGTCAGAGTCGCTAAAATGAACAAATCAAAAGACTATAGATGCTGGCGAGGGTGTGGAGAGACGGGCACCCTCCTACACTGTTGGTGGGAATGTAAACTGGTGCAGCCGCTCTGGAAAACAGTGTGGAGGTTCCTCAAAAAACTATTGATAGAACTCCCCTGTGACCCAGCAATAGCACTGCTAGGGATTTACCCAAGGGATAAAGAAGTGCTGATGCATAGGAACACATGTACCCCAATGTTCATAGCAGCACTTTCTACAATAGCCAAATCATGGAAAGAGCCTAAATGTCCATCACCTGATGCGTGGATTAAGAAAATGTGGTATATATATACAATGGAGTACTATATGGCAATGAGAAAGAATGACATATGGCCATTTGTAGGAAAGTGGATGGACCTTGAGGGTGTCATGTTAAGCGAAATAAGTCAGGCAGAGAAGGATAGCTACCATATGTTTGCATTCATAGGTCTAACAGGAGAGACCTGGAGAGGAACATGGGGAGAGGAAGGGGGAAAGAGAGCAGGGAAGAGTGAGGGACACAAATCAAGGGAGACTACTGAATACTGAAGACAAACCATGGACTGAAAGGGGAGGGGGATGGTCCTGGTGGGGGGCACTTGTGGGGAGATGTACTGGGTGTTATATGGAAACCAATTTGACAATAAACTATTATTAAAAAAAAAACTTCCCAACAAAGAAAAGTCAAGGGCCAGACAACTTTACTGGTAAATTCTACCAAACATTTAAAGAACTAATACCAACCCTTGTCAAATTCTTTCAAAAAATAGAATAGAAGGGAACACTTCCTAACCATTTTACAAAGCCAGCATCATCCTATTACCAAAACCAGCCAAGGACCCAGAAAAAAATGAGAAGTGCAGGCCAATATCCCTGATAAACTGAATTTAAAACCCCTCAAAAAATATTAGAAAATCAAATTCAACAGTACATTAAAAGGACCATATGTGATGATACAGTGGGATTTATTCCAGGGATGCATGGATGATCCAATGTGATATACCACATAAAGAAAGGATGAATAAAACAATTAATTATATTTTTTATCTACATTTTACTACTTGTTTGAGATAAAGTAATAAAATATTTGCAAATTAAAACTACAAAAAAAAAGAAAGGATGAATAAAAATAATATGATTCAATAAATGAAGAGAAAGTATCTAACAAAATTTAACATCTATTTGCTATAAAAACTCTTAACAAATTAGGTACAAAAGGAACGTGCCTTAACATAAGAAAGACCATATATTACAAACCTACAGCTAACATCATACTCAATGGTGAAAAGCTGAAAGCTTTTCCTCTAAGATCAGGAATAAGACAAGAATGCTCACTCTTACCACTTTTACATAATATAGTACAGAAAGTCCTAGCCAGAGCAAATAGACAAGAAAAGAAACAAAAGGCATCCAAGTCCGAAAGGAAGAAGTAAAATTATCACTACCTGCAGATGACATGATCTTAAATATAGAAAACCCTAACAATTCCACCAAAATATTGTCCAAACTAATAGTTGATTGCAAGATACAAAATCAATATTACAAAATCAGTTCTATTTCTATAGAGTAGCAATGAACTATCAGAAAGAGATATTAAGAAAATCTCATTTACAAGTGTCCAAAAAGCAATAAAATACTTAGAAATGAATTTAACCAAGGAGCTGAAAGATATCTATATACTATACTACATACTATAAGACACTGATGATATAAATTAAAGATACAAATACAGGAAACTCTTTGATTTCAAGTAACTTATTCTATGAGTGTTCTGCAAGACAGGCAACTATTTCTAATGTATTTTAAGTTGGTAAATGAGGAATGTCTTGTAATGTGAGTAGTACATGATGCCAAATATCACATAATCACAACTGAGCTAATGGTTCTGAAAACTCGCTTTGACATACAAGTGTTTTAGATTAAAAGCATGTTTCTGAAACAAATTATCCTTGTAAACTAAGGGCTTATTCTAAATGGAAAGATACTACATGTTCAAGGATCAGAAAAATTAATACTGCTAAAATGTCCATACTATCCAAAGACATTTACAAGTTCAATGAAATCCTTATCAAAATTCCAAAGTCATTTTCACAGAAATATAAAAACTTTTCTAAAATGTGTGTGAAACCACAAAAGGCCCCAAATAAACAAAGCAATCTCAAGAAAAATAGAACAAAGTTAGACACATCACACTTCCTGATTTCAAACTATATTACAAGTCTATCATAATGATAAGAGTTTGGTATTAGCATTAGAACAAACAGATCAATAGAACGATTAAGAACCCAGAAATAAATCTATTCACATATACACAATTAATTTATGTCAAATTTATTAACTGAAGACAAGAATATGGGGGGAAAGGGTCTTTTCAAAAAAATGGTTTGGGGACTATTGGATAGTCACATGTAAAAGGATGAAACTAGATCCCTATCTTACACCATAAATAGAAATCAACTTAAAATGGATTAAAGACTGAAACCGTAAAACTCGTAGAGGAAAACATAGAGAGTGAGTAAACCTCTTGACATTGGTCTTGGCAATGAATTTTTGGATTTGACATTAAAAGCAAAGGCAACAGAGGCACCTGGGTGGCTAAGTCAGTGGATCATCTGACTCTTAATCTCAGCTCAGGTCTTGATCTCAGGGTCATGAATTCAAGTCCTGCACTGAGCTTCATGCCCAGTGTGGAGCCTACTTTAAATAAATGAGTGTAGAAATAAAAAATAAAAACAAACATAATAAAAGCAAAAATATATGAATGAGACTATATCAAATTAAAAACCTTCTGCACAAAAAAGAAAACCATCAAAAGAATAAAAAAATAACCTACTAAAAGGGAAAGAATATTCACAAACCACATATCCAATGAGTTAATATCCAAAATACATGAGTAACCCACACAATTCAATAATAATAAAGAATAAATAACCCATTTTAAAAATAGGCAAAGAATCTGAATAGGATTTTTTTCCCAAAGAAGACATAAAAATGGCCAACAGGTAAAAGAAAAGGTGTTTAACATCACTAGTCATCAGGGGAATCAAAACCACAATGAGATATCATCTCACAACATGTAGGTTATATTATCAAAAAGATAAGAGATAAATTGTGCTGGTGAAGATATGGAAATAAGGGAACCCTTGTACAGTGTTGATGGTAATGTAAACTGGTACAGTCACAGAAACAACACAGAAGTTTCTCAAAAAATTAAAACTGTAACTACTATATGATCCAGGAATCCAACTTCTGGGTATATGTCCAATGGGAACAAAATAATTATCTCAAAGAGTTATTTGTAGTGCCATGGAAATTGCAGTATTATTCACAATAGCTAGATATGGAAACAAAATGTCCATTAAGGGATGAATGGCTAAAGAAAAGGTAGTACATATATATATAATCAAAATTTTATTCAGCCTTTAAAAAGAAGGAAATCCTTTCATTTTCCAGAATATGGATAAACCTAGAGTGCACTTCACTTAGTGAAATAACCAGAGAAAGGCAAATGTTACAAAGAAACACTTATATGTACAAAAACAAAAACAAAAACAAAAAAATCAAACTTAAAGCAAAAGAGAATAGACAAGTAGGTTGCCAGGGTCTGGGGAGTGAGGGAAATAGGGGGAGACTGCTAAGAGGAGACAAACTTTCAGTTATAAGATAAATAACTTCTGAAACTGTGATGTATAACATGGTAACAACGTATTGTATAATTGAAATTTGATAAGTGAATAGAACTTAACTGTTTTCACCAATCAAACAAGTAACTATATGAGGTAATTACTGTTTTAACTCAATGGGAGGAAATTCTTTCATGATGTATATGTATATCAAATCATCATATTTTACACTTTGAATATCTTACCACTTTATTTGTCAATTATACATCAATAAATCTGAAAAGAAGAGTAATAAAAAGAAAGATTAAAGCAACTAAGGTGTGATAACCCAAACTCTCATCCAGTACTGCATCCAGCATAAGTTCCAGAATCACTTACACATTTCTCCCACATTTGATATCAGTTGAGAAATAGACACAGGAGTCAGACAGATATTAAAAATAAATATTACTGATTAAAAAACAATTAGATAATGAGGTTTTAGTTCTGAGTCAAAACCTTACTATTACTATCACCTGAATTAAGAAGAATTGCCCAGAGTACTAGGGAGAGCCAGGCAACAGCAGGTATAGGGCCCATATTTTTCAGCTTACCACATGGCAAAAAACAAACCAAACAGATGACCTCCAAGACCAAGAGGAGAAGAGAAGAATGAGCCATGCATGCCCAGTGTCTTCCGTCAATCTTACTTTAATTAGTTGGTGCTTCTGCCTCTAGAGGTGGAATGATTAGGAGGACAAAGAATTCAAGAGTGCTTTCATCTTTTTATAAAGCTTATTTATTTATTTTGAGAGACCAGGAGCATGAGCAGGGGAGGGGAAGAAGAGAGAGGGAGAGAGAATCCCAAGAAGACTCTTCACTGTCTGTCAGTGCAGAGTCTGACAGAGGGGCTCAATCTCACAAACCATGAGGTCCTAACCTGAGCCAAAATCAAAAGTCAGAAGCTCAACTGACTGAGCCACCCAGCCATCCTAGGGGTGTTTTCATCTTAATGAGTTCTCTACTTAGAAATATGGAAGTGAAAAATAAGTTCCCCATTTCTAACAATGAAAAATAGCTATTGCTTCTCCAAAGGCATCAATCTATAATTAAATGGCATCTGAAAAACAATAGTAAATAGAGGATGTATCAGTCAAATAGGGTAGATTATTCTAGGGTAACAAATAACCTAAAAAATCTCAATGGCTTAAAACAGCAGATCCCTCTACATTTCCATCAGTGATCTCCTCAGTGGTTGGCTCTGATTCTGGCCATTCCCATAATTAGGTGGTGTTAGGAATTACCTTACAGGTTGAATACCCATGGCTCTTGTCTTCTCTATTTAGGATTTTTCCATATTATTACTCTAATAAAAGCATGGCTGTTCATCAGTCTATTCAATTTTTGGCAACAACACTGGCTAATAACTATAACTATAAAACCTAGAAGATCCTGACTGTAACAAAATGCCATGAACTTTTTCCCATAATCCTAGACCTCAGGCTAAAGTACTTCAAGCCTGGCCTCTTAAAAAAAAAGTAATACATTAACCAAACTGCTCTTTTGCTCCAAACTGCATCCTAGTGGAAGGTGCTCTATTGTGAGAGAGATTATAAATTCTGCCATGCAATGAGTACACAGCAAGACATTAGCAAGAACCTATACTATCATTTCTTCCATTTATTTGGCTCTTTCTGGGTCACATTCTTATTTCTGACTGTGATTTTTATCTTCCTCTATTTTCCTACTTGCTTCAGAATAAGAAGTAGAATTTGAATTTTGCAAACTTAGGCATCTGACTAAACTTCAGTAGTCTGAAGTTTTGAGTACAGGCAGAGAAGGATTCTCTTTACATAGATAAGTGCTTTATTCTTCTGCTTTCAAATGGTTCCATTTTACTAATGTCTGTCTATTTCTTATCAGAACTGGAACTTACCAAATCCTCAAGAACTTGCCAAACTACATTCCTAATTTTTTTATAACACTCACTTTAGAACAATGGCTTCTATAAGTCTAATTTCCAAAGTATGAGAGGCGATTCATTAATATTCTGCTTATTATGAATATGAAGGAAACTTCCCAGCAGGGAGAGCAGGATCTTCACTACCCATAACTCTTAATCAATTCAGCCACTTCTGCATTTCTGGTTCTGTTACACTCAACACTTTTAGGTATCAATTTACACTTTGTTTATAAGAAATAAAAATACAACCCCAAGTAACTGAATAATGAAGGGGTTTTGTTTTATACTTAGAAATCCAAGATATACCTAGTTTTAGGCAAGACAGGGACTAACTGCTCAAGAACAGTCAGTGTCTGTCTGTTTCTTTCTTCTTTTGTTACTTTGCTTGGTGTTGACTTCATTCTCTATTGGGCCTCTTCCATGAACCTTGAGAAAAGGTCTATCAACTGCTCCAAGTTAACAGTGACTATCTCTGCAAACCCAGCAAGACCTTAAGACCAGCAGGTATAAATCGGCTTCTGGGGATGGTGCTCATTGCCCTACTGTGGTAGGTAGAATGATGGCCTGCAAAGATGTCCTATCCCCAGAACCTGTACATATGTTCTCTTATATGACAAAAATAACTATGCAGATGTGATTAAGGTTAGGGGGTCATTTCATGTGGGGATTATCATGAATAATTTCAGTGGGCCCAACACTTACACAAAACTGTAAGATAACTATTTAGTGTTGTTAAAAGCTACTAAATTTATAGAATTTGTTACAGCAGCAATAGAGACTGAATACACCGATTTGGACCATTACTATCTACCATGAAGATTGGTCAAGCCCATATTATCTGCATATCCTAAAGCCAGAGAGATGTAGAATATTATTATTGAAAGCTCGATTAAAAGTATAGGGGATAGGGGAAGCAGGGAAGAAATGAAGTCCAGACAAAACAAGAAAATAATCCCCCCAACTTTACTATGCTATGTTGTCATTTAATCATTACCATATTTTGTTACTACCTTCACTGTATTTTTTTTTTCAAATATGGCTTCTCCTTCTTATTTCTACCAACAAAAGGCTGCTCTCCATTTATTAGCAATGTTTTTAGTACAGGCAAAGAAAGAATGATCAAAAGAGAGGATTGTTACACATTACCTAATTTTGATCCTAGTTTAATATCCAAAATGATCTTCAATTTACAAATATTTCATCTATTTTCAGATAGAGAATAACAGGAGAAAATCTTCAAAGTTCGAATCTTTTAGAGTCTTAGGTCTCATATTAGGAAGGAAAAGAATGTTCCAATACTAAAGCTCCCGTCATAAATCCATTTTCACAGGAGTCAAAATACACTCCTTCCTACAACAGTGTGAACCACCCATTTGCTGTGTCTTTTCCCTGCTGCAGTTTCCACAAGGCCTAATACAGTGGTACAGCAGATAAATATAATGATGGTATAATGATAAAAATCAAAATAGTCATGTCTACCATACTGTTTCTCAGCTACAGCTGCATTTCAATTCTAAATAATGTTAAGTCTTGCCTCATTGGAAAAATATACAGCCATGTATTTCCAACTACAGAACTCCAAAAGAATTATCACTAGTGCAGAACTTTTTTTATGTTGTCATAAAGCTAAGATAAGTCAATTAGGTCTAGTACTTCATTAATGGTTTCCACAAATCACGTTTATAGCCAGCCCCATATCCAGTGTGATACTAAGAAATGCCATTTAGAAAGACAAGTTTTGACACCCTTATATTATGGCATTGCAGAAACTGTGGGGGTAATTAATTTTTACTTGTACTGTGATGAATCCAAGCAAAACTCTAAAAGCCATTTGGCCAATTACTGACTCTTTAGGGCAATGAAGCCTTTTCAGAAAGCTTGAGTTTATATTACTAGTATGATCAAAGCTTTAATGAAATTGCTGCACGGCAGAAACTACTGGACTATTAAGAGAAAACTACAAAAATAAATGAGTGCCTAGATCTGAATCTACAAAAAAATGCGAGCCTTCTGGTTTTCTTTGATTGTCTATTAATTTCTCATGATAGAGCCCCATGTGGCATTGCTCTGACAAATTTCACTGAGGTATGTTTTCTCTTCCGCAAATTAGTAAAGCAAAGTCCTGCATGTGATCTTCCTAATGGGACTTTGTATCCCACTGTTCTTTATTATTATTTTAAGAGGAGTAGGTGTTTTCTCATTCTCAAGAGAAATGACTGGACTAGTTGGAGCTCTTTTATGGATATTGCAGTATATAACCCAATAGGTGTCAGGAAGAATTCATGCTGTGAAGCAGCTCCACAAGTACCCATCAACCACTAATACTTGCGTTGTGGTGCTATAAAACTCAAAGCAAAATCTAAACGCTACAGTAAACGAAGAATTTACCTAGACTTAACTTTCTATTCTTCCTAAATAAAAGCATTATTATCTTGGGTGACATATAACTCTTTAAAATAGGCATTCTTAACAACTCATTCACAAGCCCAGCTCAAGCAGACATTTTGTTTTCTATACTTTCTTTAAGAAATAAGTGGAAGTACTGATTAAGAATACAAAACACAGGGAAAAGAGAAATGAACCTATAAACATGAATTTAATCATTAAAGCCTAGGTTTCTATTTGGATCTGCTTCCAAAGTAGATACAGGATATCCCTACTTTTCACCGCCTGACTAGATATAGTCCTAGGGCAAGACACCATCACGAATTACTAGGGATTATTTCAAGTGCCTCCCAATTAATCACATACTTCTTCCTGCTTCCAACTTTCAATCAGCTATTGCCAACAGAACAACCACAATGACGCTATTAAAACTTAAGTCATGGGGTGCTTGGATGGCTCCATCAGTTAAGCATTCAATTCTTGATTTTGGCTCAGGCCATGATCTCATACTTTGTGAGTTCAAGCCCTGCATTAGGCTCTGGGCTCCATGCCAACAGTGTGGAGCCTACCTGGGATTCTCTCTCTCCCCTTCTCTCTCTCTCTGCCCCTTTCGCTTGCACTTTCTCTCTCAATACAAACATATAAACTTTATTTAAAAAGCTCAAATCATGTCTCTCCTTTGCTGAAAACCATATGATGGCTTACCATTTCATTGAGATAAAAATCTTGAATTCTTATTAATCCCTACCCCTCTACTGTGTCTCTTATCCCTCCACCACTTAGTGCTGACAGTCCACTAAGCTATTTCTCAAACAGGCAGGCATGTTTCTGCCTCATGGCACAGCATTTTCTTTTTCTGCATCTAGGACTTTTACACATAGTTAACTCTCACACTGATTGCAGGTCTTTGCTCAAATGTTATCATTTCAAAAAAAAAAAGTATTCCTGTGCCCTGCATTGTATATTTCAACTACCTTCCTTGCATTTTCTTACTCTTCTCTACCTTAGTATTCTACATAGCACTGTCATACTATATACTTTATTTACTTATTTGTTTGTTTATTTATCTCTATCTACTCCATTGCCCCACCAAATGTAAGTTCCATAAAAGAATAGATCTATGTTTTATTAGTTATGTATCCACAATAAATGAATATAATCAGCAACAGAAAATCTAAAGCTATGGCTCCTATATTTCCTAACTCTGGAATTGTCTACATAGAAGATGAAAAAAGCCAAAATAAATTTTCAACACTCAATGTATTTATTTTTTTATTTATAGTTTATTCTCAAGTTGGTTTCCATATAACACCTAGTGCTCTTCCTTACAAGTGCCCTCCTCTATGACCATCACCTCTTTCCCCTTTCTCCCACCCTCTTCAGCCCTCAGTTTGTTTTCAGTATTCAAGAGTCTCTCATGATTTGCCTCTCTCCCTCTGCTCTTTTCCCCCACTTCCCTTCCCATGGTCCCCTGTTAGGTTTCTCCTGTTAGACCTATGAGTGAAAACATATGTCCTTCTCTGCCTGACTTATTTCACTTAGCATGACACCCTCGAGGTCCATCCACTTTCCTACAAATGGCCATATGTCATTCTTTCTCATTGCCATGTAGTACTCCATTGAATATATATACCACATCTTCTTGATCCATTCATCAGTTGATGGACATTTAGGCTCTTTCCATGATTTGGCTATTGTTGAAAGTGCTGTTATGAACATTAGGGTACATGTGCCCCTATGCATCGTATCCCTTGGATAAATCCCTAGCAGTGCTATTGCTGGGTCATAGGGGAGTTCTATTGTTAATTTTTTGAGGAATCTCCACACTGTTTTCCAAAGCAGCTGTGCCAGTTTACATTCCCACCAACAGTGTAGGAGGATGCCCATTTCCCCACACCCTCTCCAGCATCTATAGTCTCTTGATTTGTTCATTTTAGCCTGTCTGGCTGGTGCGAGGTGGTATCTCATTGTGGCTTTGATTTGTATTTCCCTGATGATGAGTGATGTTGAGCATCATTTCATGTGCTTGTTGGCCATCTGGATGTCCTCTTTGGAGAAGTATCTATTCATGTCTACTGCCAATTTCTTCACTGGATTATTCGTTTTTCGGGTATGGAGTTTGGTGAGTTCCTTGTAGATTTTAGATACTAGCTTTTTATCTGATATGTCATTTGCAACTATCTTTTGCCATTCCATCAGTTGCCTATTAGTTTTCTTGATTATCTCCTTTTCAGTGCAGACGCTTTTTATCTAGATGAAGTTGCAAGAGTTCATTTTTGCTCTTGATTCCTTTGCCTTTGTGGATGTGTCAAGTAGAAAATTGCTGCGGTTGAGGTCAAGGAGGCTGTTTCCTGCTTTCTCCTCCAGGGTTTTGATGGTTTCCTGTCTCACATTCAGGTCCTTTATCCATTCTGAGTTTATTTTTGTGAATGGTGTAAGAAAGTGGTCTCGTTTCATTCTTCTGCATGTTACTGTCCAGTTCTCCCAGTACCACCTGTTAAAGAGGCTGTCTCTTTTTTTTTCCCATTGGATACTCTTTCCTGCTTTGTCAAAGATTAGTTGGCCATACATTTGTGGGTCCAATTCTGAGCACTCTAATCTATTCCATTGGTCTATGTGTCTGTTTTTGTGCCAATACCATACTGTCTTGATGAGGACAGCTTTGTAGTAGAGGCTAAAGTCTGAGATTGTGATGCCACCTGTTTTGGTTTTCTTCTTCAATATTACTTTGGCGATTCTGGGATTTTTGTGGTTCCATACGAATTTTAGAATAGTTTTTTCTAGCTTTAGGAAGAATGCTGGTGCAATTTTGATTGGGATTGCATTGATGAGTAGTTTGCTTTGGGTAATAACATTTTAACAATGTTTATTCTTCCAATCCAAGAGAATGGAATGTTTTTCCATTTCTTTGTGTCTTCTTCAATTTTGTTCATAAGCTTTCTATAGTTTTCAGCATACAGGTCTTTTACCTCTTTGGTTAGGTTTATTCCTAGGTATTTTATGGTTTTTCATGAAATTGTGAATGGAATCATTTTCTTGATTTCTCCTTCTGTTGCTTCATTATTGGTGTATAAAATGCAACCTATTTCTGTACATTGATTTCATACCCTGTGATTTTGCTGAATTCATGAACCAGTTCTAGAAGGCTTCTGGTGGAGTTGATTGGGTTTTCCATGTAGGGTATCATGTAGTCTGTGGAAAGTGAAAGTTTGACTTCTTTGCCAATTCTGATATCTTTTGTTGTCTGGTTGCTAATGCTAGGACTTCCAGCACTATGTTAAACAACAGTAGTGAGAGTGGACATCCTTGTCGTGTTCCTGATCTTAGGGGGAAAGTACTCAGTTTTTCCCCATTGAGGATAATATTAGCTGTGGGCTTTTCGTAAATGACTTTATGTTTAAGTAGGTTCCATCTATCCTGACTTTCTCGAGGATTTTTGTTAAGAAGGGATGTTGTACTTCATCAAATGCTTTTCTGAATTTATCAACAGGATCATATGGTTTTTATCTTTACTTTTGTTAATGTGATGTATCACATTGATGGATTTGTGAATGTTGAAGCAGCCCTGTAACCCAGGAATGAATCCCACTTGATCATGATGGATAATTCTTTTTATATGCTGTTGAATTCGATTTGCTAGTATCTTGTTGAGTCTTTTTGCCTCTGTATACATTAAGGATATGGGTCTGTAGTTCTTTTTTTTTTGGTTAGGTCTCTGTCTGGTTTGGGAATTAAAGTGGTGCTGGCTTCATAGAGTGAGTTTGTAAGTTTTCCTTCTATTTCTATTTTTTGGAATAGCTTTAAATCTGGTAGACTTCCCTTGGAAATTATCAGGCCCTGGGCTCTTATTTATTGGGAGATTTTTGATAACTGATTCAATTTTTTCAACAGTTATGGGTCTTTTCAGATTTTCTATGTCTTCACTTTTGAATTTTGGTAGTGCAAGTGTGTTTAGGAATTTGTCCATTTATTCTAGATTGCCCAGTTTGTTGGCATAAAATTTTTCATATTAATCTCAGATGATTGCTTGTATTTCTGGGGGATCAGTTGTAATAGATCCATTTTCATTCATATTTTGCCTATTTGGATTTTACTCTTTTCTTTCTGAGGTGCCTGGCTAGAGGTTTATCAATTTTATTTTTTCAAAAAGCCAACTCTTGGTTTCATTGATCTGTTCAATAGTTTCTTTGGATTCTATATTGTTTATTTCTGCCCTGGTATGTATTATTTCTCTTCTTCTGCTGGGTTTGGGGTGCTCTTGCTGATCCCCTTCTAGTTCCTTTAGGTGCTCTGTTAGATTTTGAATTTGTGCTTTTTCTAGTTTGTTGAAATAGTCCTGCATTGCAATATAGTTTCCTCTTAGGACTGCCTTTGCTGTGTCCCAGAGAGTTTGAATTGTATTTTCATTTTCATTTGTTTCCATATATTTTTTAGTTTCTTCTCTAATTGCCTGATTGACTCAATCGTTCTTTAGTAGGGCAGTTTTTAACCTCCACATTTTTTGAGGTTTTCTAGACTTTTTCCTGTGATTGACTTCAAGTTTCATACCATTGTGATCTGAAAGTGTGCATGGTATGATCTCAGTTCATTTATATTTATGAAGTATGTGATCTATTCTTGGAGAATGCGCCATGCACACTTGAGAAGAAAGTGAATTTCCTAGTTTCAGGATGCAGAGTTCTAAACATATCTATTAATTCCATCTGTCCCAGTGTGCCACTCAGGTCCATTGTTTCTTTAGTGATTTTCTGTCTGGTTGACCTATCCATTGCTGTAAGTGGAGTATTAAAATCCCTTGTGATAAGCACATTCTTATCAATAAGACTGTTTCTATTTGTGATTAATTGTTTTATGTATTTGGGTGCTCCCAAATTTGGTGGATATATGTTTATAATTGTTGGAGAGACCCTGTAGTTATTATATAATGTCCTTCTTCATCTTTTGTTACTGCCTTTACTTTAAAGTCCAATTTTCCAATATAAGTATGGCTACTCTCGCTTTCTTTTGACTTCCAGTCGCATGATATATATTTCTCCATCTCCTTACTTTCAATCTGAAGGTGTCTTCAGGTCTAAGATTATTCTCTTGTAGACAGAAAATAGGTGGATTTTGTTTCTATAGCATGTTTGTTTTTAATATATTTGATTTTAATATGTTTGATTAGCATTCAGTTCATTTACATTCAGTGTTATTATTGAAAAATGTGGGTTTAGATTCATTGTGTTCTCTATAGAGTTCATGTTTGTATTGATGTCTCTGGTGTCTTATATTTCTTGCTACAATTTTCTCATAGAGTCCCTCTTAGGATTTCTTGTAGGAGTGGTTTTGTGATGATGAATTCTCTCAATTTTTGTTTATTTGGAAACACCTTTATGTCTCTTCTATTTTGAATGACAGACTCACTGGATAAAGGATTTTTGGTTGCATATTTTTCCTGTTCATCACATTGAAGATTTCCTGCCATTCTTTTCTGGCCTGTCAAGTTTCAGTAGATAGGTCTGTAACCACTCTGATAGGTTTCCTTTTGTATGTTAAGGCCCTTTTATCCTTAGCTCCTTAGAGAATTTTCTCCTTATCTTTATATTTTTTCAGTTTCACTATGTTATGTTGTTCTGAAGGTCAATTCAAGTTACATCTTAGAGGAGTTCTCTGCACCTCTTGGATTTCAATGTCTATTTCCATCTCCAGATTTGGGAAGTTCTTGGCTATAATTTGATCAAGCACCCCTTCAGAACCATTTTTTCTTTCTTCTTCTTCAGGAATTCCTATGATCCGTATCATACCGTTCCATTTGATTGTATCACTCAGATCTCAAATTCTCCTTTCATGTTCCTGTATCAATTTCTCTCTCTTTTTCTCTGCTTCCTCTTTTGCTATAACTGTGTCTTCTAACTCACCTATTCTCCTCTCTGCCTCTTCAATATGGCCACCTCCATATTATTATGCACCTCATTTAAAGCCTTTTTAACTTGCCACAGCTATTTTGAAGGTCCGTAGTCTTTGTTTCAATAGCTTCTATGATGCTTTTGTCAAGCCCAGCAATTAATTTTATGACAATTGTTCTAAATTCTTGTTAGTTATCTTGCTTATGTCTGTTTTGAGCAGTTATGTGGCTGTGATTTCTTCCTAGAATTTCTTTAGAGGAGTGTTCTTTTGTTTCATCATTTTGGGTAGCTTTCTGTCTTTTGTCTGTTTTAAAAGCTCATTATGCACTATGTACTGTTAGTATTGCTCTATTAAAGGAGGTTCATTGACTGTCCAGGGCCTGTCATTTCAGGAAGTGTTCTTTTAAGGGTGTCTCTTGGTTTTTCTTGTTATGCATTTGATTATTTTATTTCCCTGCTCAGTGATATTTGTAACTCTCCACCATGTGTACTTTGGCTTGTTTCTTGAGGGAGCCCTGAAAAGGAAAACAGACAGACAAACACACAGGAAACAAAAGCACACAAATGCACAGACAGATAAAATGAACAAGCAAACCAAAAGGGAAAGAAAAAAAGAACAGAAAAGAAAAGAAAGGAAAGGAAAAGAAAAAAGAAAGGTGAGGAACAGAAACAACCAAAGACAAAGGACAGTCTGAGAGCATAAAACCTGCAGAGGGGAGAGATAAGAATGAGATAAGGGAAAATATATCTGGATGGCAAAAAATGATCTAATCACAGAAGTGCATAAATGTTGGTATTTCCCAGACTCCAGGGGTGAAAATGAGAAAAGAAGGAAAAAAAGAAAATAGAAAAAAGAAAAAACGACAAAAAAGCAGTTCTCCAGTGTGGATGGACGTGGTTTGGTGTAGGTAGGTCAGGTCTCAGGGGCTACTCTCTGAGGCCCCGCCTTGGTGGTTGTGGGAGAAGAATGGTGGACCACAGGTTGCAAGCCACTCTTTTGAGTCCCATCTCCCCGTGCTACGGGCAGGCCAAGTTGCTTTTTTCCAAGCCCACCTCATTTCCAAATCCTAGTTCATGCACTTTAAAGCTACCACCCTAGATGAGATGTCTTCCCACAGGCAGGCAGCTTTCTAGCCAGGATTGAGTAGGGGGACTGGGGAGCCAGCTTTTCCCTGGCTCCACCTGGAGTCAGCCAGTCATGGAACCCAAGGAAGAACAAGCCCACTGAAGGGGACAAATTTCTCTCCCCATGCCAAGCAGTTACATATGGGATGGTAGTATCTCTCTCTCTCCTGGGCCGAGGTCTCTCCCCTCTCCAAAGGCCACTCTTTGAGCATTTTCCGTCTCTCTTTCTCTTCCCTTCAGCTCTCTGCTGCTTTGCACAGCTGCTCCACACACAGCTCTCCACGGATCTGCACCACTGCAATAAGCGCTCCCCCCCCCCCCCGGCTCTGCCTTGGGCTGGTGCTCCCTCTCCCAGAGCCTCTGGCCCCATGCATTTTTATTTCCCCAGTTTGCACTCACTCAGGCATCTATGAGGCTGTCATCTATAAGGACTCTGTGTGAACTCCTTCTACTCTTGCAGATCAGAATATTATGGCTTCAGTCTTTCTCAGTTTGATAGTTGCAGTTGAGCAGAGATTACAGAGCTCCCTACTTCTCTGCCATCTTGCCCCTCCTCTCTCAATGTATTTATTAATGCCTACAATGTACCTGGCAAATTTGAGGATACAATGATGAGAAGAGTGACCTGTTACCACCCTTCATGGAAATGCATTCAATGGATTTATATAGTGGTTTGAAACATATTGAATTATTAATGTTCACTTCTTGTCATTGAAAAAGATAAAAGAGAGTAACATATATTTCCCCCTTCTTATTTCCTCAAAAGTCAAGGTTTTCTTCTTCAGAGACTATTATTAGCTTTTGCATTGCATAGTTAGAAGTTGCCAGTCATCCAGGAAAAAAAAGTCTGCGCCAGAAGGAGAAAGAACCTGATTCTGAGACTTGAAAGGAAAAGGAGACATAACCCCTGAGAAAACGGTGATTTGGGACATCTGCACATTTCCACAAATAGTGGAGACATATGTTCTTCTTATATTCAGTCACCAGCATTAGGCTTCAGATGTTAGATATGGCTAGCAATTAAGTACCAAAGTCCTAAGAATGAATGAAGTTCTATACAGCCCAATTATCAGGCAATGGAGAAGACTGCTGTAAGGAAGGTCTTTAAACACACTCAAGCGATCAGTGTCCAGATGATGACAAAGGACCAGCCTTAGCAGAGCTATCACACAACAGATGGAGTAATGCAACAACAAATACCACCAAGGAGTGAGAAATTTCTAATTTGCTTTATAAACACTCGGCTAGCTGTCTCACGATCCTAGATTGTTACGAAATCTAGGTAGTGAGGAACTTTCTCCAAAAATAAATTTCATTTTCAATTTGTTTCACCATGTTAAGCAAATGGGGTCTCAGAGCCAAATTTAAATTTATTTAGAAGAGAAAAAACTAATATTTTCTCTCTTTCTTGCCCTCAAAGGTTATAGAGAATTTTATACTATTTACTCATTGAGACCTCACCCCAGATTACTAAAAGTATTCCTGTAGTTATGGCTGCACTATGAACTAACTATAAGTATTATAATTTGAGCTTATTGGTTTTTAAACCATACCCAAGACCAAGTTGAAAAAATGATTCATACAGATGAGAAATGATAATAAATAACTTTACCATTGAGAATAACAAGAACAAGAAACAACTCTAGGAGAGCCATGATCAGATTCAGTTTAAAAGAAATTTTATGAAAGCTTACTAACACTTCTAGGTAGATATATTTTGAGGGCACAATATCCAAAACGAAGAGAGAGCACACACACCACTGAAGATGATTTTTAAGGTCCTTTGTTCAGACTTTGAATTTCTAAGAGAGAACATTTTCTTGAAGAGGGTAGTAGCGAAGGTCATAGGTATGCGAACACTGTGACATACCAATCCTGAATATAAACTCAATTAAAGACTAATGTTTTAAGATAATGTGTTACAAAAATGCCTTTCATCTGTGACAGAAACAATGAACTTCTGGAAAACACTGGTGTTTTCTGGGGATGGAAAGCCAGTTCTAGAAGAAGAGATAGTTGAATCTTGAAGACAGCCCATTACTCGGGTGCTACAAAAGCAACTCTTACCCAAGGGCAGGCAACTGCTAACTTTTGGAAGCAGAACACTTTAAGGACTCAATCTCTAAGGTATTATAGCTCTTATTGTGCCTGGGTGAATTATCAGAGTACTTTAGGTCCAGCTGTGGCCATATTGAAAACCAAAAATCAGTACAACTCAACTACCTAAATACCCACTTAGATGAAAATAGAAATGTATCTGCATTTAACTGAAGCTAAAAACTGATACAGAGACCTCTGGCCACAAACAATTCAGAAGCACTTAGCCAGAGAAGAAAAGATGCTGTGTTCAAGAACAATGGTCCAGATTATACCAGCTACAGCGGATGGCAACTGAGCAATGCAATGAAAAGCCATGGCTGCTCTGAACATGGTTCTGTAAGTCTCCGAAGAGCTCATTACAGAAAAGAGGCAAACCTAGAACCCTGACAAGTAACACTGTCTCATAATCTGCTATTGATATTGTGCCTGGGAAACACACACAAACACACACACAGAGACAAACACACACACACACACACACACACACACACACGCACACGCATACGCACACACACATACCCCTCTGAGTCAGAAGAGGAGAAATAAACACAAATTGACGATTTATAAAAAGCACTGTTGGGGTACCTGGATGGCTCAGTTGGTTGAGCATCCACCTTTGGCTCAAGTCATGATCTCGCGGGTCATGGGTTAGAGCCCTGCAATGGTCTCTGTGCTGACAGCTAGTTCAGAACTGGAGCCTCCTTTGGATTCTGTCTCCCTCTCTCTCTGACTTCTCCCCTGCTCACGCTCTCTCTCTCTCTCAAAAATAAATAAAAACATTAGTAAAAAATTTTTAAAAAGCACTGTTTAGGTGCAAAGGTAAAGCATTTCAGAGATTACTATCACTACATGTTTAAAAAGGCTAAAACACCTCTTTGGTTTTGTGTGCTGTTGAAGAGAAACCTAAATAAGTACTGCAAAGCTAAGAGACACTTGGTGAATATTGATAAACCAGAGAGGAATGAAGAAAAATTTCGACCTGGTCCTGCAAGAAATTAGACCTTTGAAATAACTTCAATTCTATGCTTGACCTGGGAAGTAGAAACAGAAGGGGTCTAAAAGACCTACCCAATAAAAAGAAATGTCAATTTGACGTAAAGTCTCTCCCATTCCATTAAAGGATCCATTGCAAGACAATCCACATCAGATCCCAGAAAAGTAAGATATGAGTTTCCCAAATGCAAAAGGGACTGAAGAGCATGAACAAGAAGGATAAAGAGATGATAGTTGTAAATAACATCTAAATTAATTTTCTTATTGTTTTTAAGTCCAGGATTATGAAAAAGATGTAAATGCAGTCACTAAAAGATGCTCAACATCACTCATCATTAAGGAAATGGAAATCAAAACCACAATGAGTTATCACCTCAAACCTGTCAGAATGGCTAAAATCAACAACTCAAAAACAACAAGTGTTGGTGAGGATGTGGAGAAAAGGAACCCTCTGCACTATTGCTGGGAATGGAAACTGGTGCATCCACTCTGGAAAACACTATGCAGCTTCCTCAAAGAGTTGATAATGGAGCTAAACTATGATGCAGTAATCACACTACTGGGTGTTTACCCCCAAAATATAAATAAATCCCACTAATTGAGATATATGCATCCCAATGTTTATAGCAGCATTATTCACAATAGATAAATTATGGAAGCAGCCCGATTTTCACTGACAGATGACTGAATAAAGAAGATATGGTATATATAAAAATGATATATATAAAGAAGATATATTATATATATATATGAGGCTTATAATGTGCTATTAATGATGGTAAGTTTTACATATGCTTTATCTCAATATTTTGTAACCTCACCCCATTGTTTTAGAGGTAAAAATATTAATTAATTTGTTTAACAAATATTTATTGAGATTATAGTATGTGCCATACACCAGGCTATATCAGTGAGAAAACATAATTTTGCCCTTATGGAGTTGACATTCTAGAAAGTTGAAAAAGTTTACATACGACCGAAGTGCCTAGTAGCAGAGTTATTTTTAAACCCAGGTATTCCTCACTTTAAAACTATTCTTCTCTCTATTCTTCACTTATTCTTTATGATATACAGAGATAATATGAAAGTTTGAGATGTGGCAATTCTTAAAGCATCATGATAATATTTCTTGCTTCCTAAAAAGAAGTTTGCTAGTTTAACAATTAGATTCTTATTAAGTAGTACATCAAAGTTGGTGATACACAAAAGAAAGCAGAAAAAGAGCCATTAATAGTGTTGTCATAATTAAGTAGATTTCCAAATATGAGCAAAAATGGCATTCAGTTTTCTATATCCTGTAAGTCACTACAAATGAGAACTACTGAATTAGAGATAGAGGTGTTCTTATCTCCTAAAGAATGATATGCCATAAAGGAATTTACAGGGGTAGATGAATTTTACTTAAGCATTCACAGATGTTTTTGCTCCTTTATTTCACTTTATGTGTAATTTTTTTTCTATTCAAGGTTTGATCTTAGTCATAGTTTTAACAGATGCTATCTATAATCACCTATGTAACTAATTCGCTAAGTCAAGGGAAAGAAAGCAGTGGTTCTAGATGCTTATTTATAAGTAAGTATATAACAAAAAACAAAATAGAAATTGAATTAAATCTTTTGATTCTAACAATAAATTCAAACTTTGTACAAATCAATCATTTCTTCATTAATTTACCAAATATTGACTGCCTACCACCTGGCAGGCAATGTACTAAGTGCTGGAGATTTAGCCATTAACAAAAAAGACAAAAGTTCCTGCCCTACTGAAGCTTTTGTTCTAGTGAAAAGAGACACACAATGTATAAAATAAATAATTAAACTCTATTGTATACTGCTTGTTAATGGTAACGGAGAAAAATAAAGCAGAGAAGGGGATAGTAAGTCCAGAGGAGAGCCTACAATTTTAAATAATTAGGTAATGCCTTTTGGAGAAAATGACATTTTAGAAAAGACTAGAAAAAGGACTAGCCAGGTATAGAGGGAAAAGCAAATAGGAAGACCCACAGGCAAGATCATGCCTGACAGGTTCAGGGAAAATCAAGGAAGTCAGCAGGAGCAGAAAGAGCAAGGGGAGAGCACAAGGAGATATGGGAGAGATAGCATGGAACAGGATCATATAGACTATGATAAGGACTTTGGCATTTGATATGAGAGAGGTTGCAAATAGCCTCCTGGCAGAGGAGTGACTTAATATGTACTATATTCGAATAGGACTACTTTTGCTGCTAAATTAAGAATAAAATATATGGAATAAACTGTAAACACAGAGAGTCAGAGCTAATGCAATAATCCAGGTGAGAGGTGATGGAAACTTGGACTGGGGTTGTAGCATTTGGAATATGAGGTTCTACATACATGTTGAAGGTAGAACTGAGAGGTGTAATTGACAAATCATGTGAGAAGTATGAAAACAAGAATCTCTCAGAATTTCTTCTATGCATGTAAAGTCTACATGGATAGCTCTGATCCATTCTTCCTAATATGTATGACAAATTTTAGTTACTTTGTAAAGCTATTCAGCAAGATGGTTTAATAGACTTCTATCAAGACAGAAAACATATGCTTTTCTCTTTTTACCTGAATCTCCTGGTAAGCCCAGACATAGACCCTCCAACTTCCTGTTCATTGTCTCATGATTGATTACTTAAGATTAGAACTGTTTATCCCACTGGAACTAGAAAACGTCACAGAAAAACATTTCCTGTTCAGAAAACTGAAGGTGAGTTCAGATAACTTACCTTCTTGCAAAACAACCCCAGTTACGAATCCTCTCATTTGTAACTGGTTTATCTCTCCCTAAGAGAGTTTTAAGATACTGCTTAATCACTCTGATGTGAGATGTTTTCTCTTATTATAACATCTTGAATAAGACAATCTCCTTTCTTATCCACTTTTTGACTTTGATGATCTGGTGCCATGACTTGTACTGGACTGGACTTCCTTTTCTCCTCCTAGGTGCTGAGGCTTCTTGAACCTCTTTTGTTCCTTCTTGACTGACAATTCAGGGATCTCACACTGAGTACAGATCCTGACCCCTGTGCTTCTGATACTTGTCCATAGCAAAACATCAAAGGTTTGATTTCAATTTTTTTTTTTTTTGTCTGAGCACCCTTTGGTATGTTTTGTTGACAATTTTTGTTTAAGTTTTGTACTATGGGAAATTCTCAACCCTCTTCTCATCCCTTTCCAAAGCCTCTGGTAATTAGATGTTCACAACTACTATAAAAATTCAATTCTTTACTTTCAAAAAATAGCTGGATTTTACTAAGGACTGTTTAGAACTCCAGTCCTCCTTGGGACACCTTGGGAACTCTCTGAACTTTTCATCTGTGAGGTGCCCTCGAATCCTGGACTCTATCATCTCTTCTTACCAATGATTAGCTTATTTTGTTTGGTACCACAAAGCTAAAAAAAAGAAGAGAGAGAGAGAAAATATCTCTAACCTATCTCAAACTGTATAATCCCTTAAGGGACTATTTACCTAACCACCAACCCATTCCTCCTGCAAAACCACACAACATGCTTATTCACCCAGACCCCAGGCCTTTCCCAACCCATTACTCCTTATTCTGTGACTTGTCTTTTCCTTTTCCCTCTTCAGTCCCTACTCCTCCTCATTATCCCTCCCTGCGTCCATTACAAAACCTTGCTCCCTAATTCTCCACCCTAACCAGCAGCCCTTTCCCACCTGTGACTGAAAGTCAGTGACCTGAACATGTACTCTTTAAGGTTTAATTAAGCTTAGACTTATATGCTATTGTTACTTTCTGGACCTTCATAGGAATAGAGAAGAATTTATTAATCAGTTTAAGGACTTGATCCCACATTCATTCCATGAAATACCCCCATCCTCTAAGTAAAGAAGGGTATTACCAAAAGGTGTCAGCTGGTTCAAGACTTAAAAGCAATAAACAAGAGATCCATGGGTTTCTAGCTTCTATTCCTAACACCATCTGGCTTCCATTCAAACCAATATCATTCATTTATAGTCATTGTATTAGGTTCTAATTTTTCTTTCAGTGTACTTCTTCAAACCAAGTCATAATATATTTTGAGGGGTTCTATGAAAAAAATCAATAGTACACTTTACGCTTCAAGAGTTTACTGCCACTTGTTTTGAACGCTAAATACAAACCTGAGAAATTTAACCTCATTCCGAAACTCTTATCTGTTTGTAGATGGCTGTCTTTACTCACTTAATTTTGACAGCTTGCTTGTCAATATCCAATATTTACTCCCAAGTTCTTGCCCACAAGGGATATAAGGGCTCTAAAGATAAATGCAATTATGCATCCCTCAAGTGTATTATTACCTAGGACATGGTATCTTCCCGAAGGGAATATTTATCACCTAAGTGAATGAATGCCTTCATCAATTTCCCTATCCCCAAGATTAAAATACAACTCAAGGGTTCATAGGATGAACTGGCTATTGCTGGAATTGGACTCCCAACTTTTCCACTATTGCCTTCCCTTTACATGCCATGACTAAGAGTCCATCTCCAAACATCTTGTTTGGGACTCTCTTTTCATGTCCGAATATTAAAACCATACATCCTCTCTATCCTCTTCTCTCATGTCTGGGTTCCCCAATTACTCATTGTCTTTTTACCTTTTTATACCCAAAGTGAAAGAAGATGCTTTAGGAGTCTTAAAATGACCCCATGAGATCACAATTGAAGCCAAAGACCAATTGGATACTTCAGCATTACTTTGGATGCTACAGCTCAGGTGTTACTTCTTGCCTGTGCAAATTTGCCACTGCTGCAAAATTAATTAATATCACTGCTGACTTAGTGCTGAGTCATTCACTCAATCTATATGTACGTCATGCAATTAAAACTTACCATTTACTGAGAACACTCACATCCTATGAAATCCTACTGCTTTCTCCCTCTACATCATTATCCATCATATCTAAACCTCAATGCAATTAGTTTTTCCTTCCTATCTGAGAAACAACTCCATACCTGCATCACTATCATATAGTTTATAATTTCTCTTCATTCAAACTTCACTGAAACTCCTCCCGAAGATTCTCTGATGTCATCTTCTTTGCAAATGGTACTTATGTCAGACTTACAAATGGGAATTTTTTAAATATCTCCTTATTTATTCATTTATTTATTTATTGAGAAAGAGAGAGAGACAGAGCACAAACGGGGAGGAGCAGAAAGAGAAGAAGACACAGAATCCATAGCAGACTCCAGGTTCCAAGCTATCAACACAGAGCCCAACGCTGGGCTCAAAATTATGAACCATGAGATCTTAACCTGAGCTGATTTCAGATGCTTAACTGACTGAGCCATCAAGATACCTCAATATGGGAAGTTTCAGGCAGGATATACTATCACAGATTTTCAGGGACTCATTGAATTCAAACTTTTACCTGAGGTTAATTCAGCCAAATAAATAAACTCATACCCCATACCAATCTTGCATAGTAGCTCAAGATAAGAAAGATGACACTTACACACGTAGCAGACACGCTTTTGATGTTTGATATGATTTGAGTATGGTATGGAAACAAAGAGAGGTCATGGATGCTGCAAGGACACCCACCAAAAATGGAAATGAAGTAGCTAACCTATTAGGAATCTTACTACCACCCAAGGAATTAACTATTCTCAGAACTGAAGCTCACACTAGTAGCCAGACTCTCAACAGTAAAGAAAACCACTTTGCTGACAAGTATGCTAAGATAGATGCTTCACAAGAAAATTATCCCTCAACCACCTGCATAATTCTCCTTCATCAATCTCCTTTAGACCAAAAACTTCTACTTAAAAAGAACCTTAGACAATTGCTAGTGCCCGAGGTTGAATATCTATTGAAAACAAGCTGAATATCTTATTTACTCAATGAGCTTTGGAGAAATGGCCACTTGTCTTTCCTTGGCCTTGTCCAAAATTTAGCCAACAGTCTCAGCAAAGGCAATAGTAAAGAAAATTTCAGGGCACCTGGGTGGCTCAGTTGGTTAAACTTCCAACTGTGGCTCAGTAATGATCTCACAGTTCATGAGTTCAAACCCCATATTTGCTCTGTGCGGAAAGCATGGAGCCTGCTTCAGATACTGTCTCCCTCTCTCTCTCTCTCTGACCCTCCACTGCTTGATCTCTCTCTCTCTCTCTCTCTCTCTCTCTCCCTCTCTCTCTCTCTCTCTCTCTCTCTCTCTCTCTCTCTCTCTCTCTCTCTCTCTCTCCCTCTCTCTCTCTCCCTCAAAAATAAATAAGCATTTAAAAAGAAAATTTTAAAGATCTCTTCTACAAATATTGGTGTGGATGCTTCAATTGTTATGTTGTGCAAGTAACCTTGATTTTCCTTACTTACTAGGAAGACAATCTTGGTAAACATTTAAAAGTAAAGCAAGGATGAGAGTCAGCCCCTTATAATCCCTTCTTCATTGACAATTGGATTTTATTCAATCCCCAATGTCACACAGTTATGTATATGTCTTAACCACAGTCTGCAAGTTTTCCAATAGTTAGAAGCTTTTCCCCTGCAAAGAAGCTACTGACACCACTGTTGCTTGGTTGCTACTAGAAATAATTTTCCCCATTTAGGCATACCTTTGTTCTTTAAACAATGGAAAAGTTCCCTTCACTGGTAAGGTTATTTAGGATATCCATAATTCTTGAGGAGACTTTCGGAGACTCTAATTTAATCCAATATGATATCCTTAAATACTTCCAAGGTGTCACTAAATTCACTCATACTTATCATCAATTGGTCAAATCTGCCTTTCCCTGAACATACTACCATAGCCCTGACATCATCTTCAAGTCAGAGACCTACTCTTTTGAAAGATACCACTAAAAGACCAATCTTGAACACAGGTGAAAGAGACATTATGTGGTCTTCCTAGCCATCAATTTTGAAGAACTACAAGTAACACTACCTTGGGTTCATGTTTCATAATTTTTCAAATACAAATTTTATTACAAATAGAATTCCACACCAGTAAGAGACTTAAACTGAAGCTCTTTCAAGAGCTCCCAGAAAAAAGATGACAACATGAAGCACACTTCTTTCCCAAGAAATTGAGACCAACAGATGACATCACAAAGTGGCCAATTTCCACCCAAGACTCGAACAAGATGGCTTAGGATTCCCCTGTTTAATATTCTCTTTATTCCTCTTTTATCTCTTTGTCATCTTCCTTTAAATTGTTTTATTGAAATATAGTTCCCTATAAAATTCATCCTTTTAAAGTTTATAATCCAATGGCTTTTAGCAGAATCACAAAATTGTGCAACAATCACAGTGGCTTAATATCAAAATATTTTTATCATGTTAAAAATAAACAAATAGCTGTCACTCTCCGTTTTCCCTTCCCCTCACCCTCAGGAAGCTACTATTCTACTTTCCATCTTTGCTACTATTCTACTTTCCACCTTTGTGGATTTTCCTATTCTGCACATTTCATATAAATGTGGCCTTTTGCTTCTGGCATCTTTCAACTGGCATTTTGTTTTTAACGTCCATTTATGTTGTAGCATGAATTGGTACTTCACTCCTTTTTGTGAATGAATAATATTCCATTGCATGGATATGCCATACTTTGTTATCCATTTGCCGGTTATGAGTATATGGGTTGTTTCCAGTTTGAGGCTATGATATTATTATGAATAATGTTTCTATTAAAATTCATTTGTAAGTTTGTGTAAACACTTTCTATTATGATGGATATATACCTAAGAGTGCTATTGCTGAGTCGTATGGTCATTCTGTGTTTAACTTTTTGAAGATCTGTCAATTTGTTTTCCTTTTTTTTCTAGTATATGTGTATTTTGAGAGAGCACATGTGCATGAGTGCATGAGTGGAGGAGGGGCAGAGAGAGAGGGAAAGAGGGAATCCCAATCTGTACTGACAGCATAGAGCCCAACATAGGGTCTGATCCCATGAACGTTAAGATTATGACCTGAGCCAAAATCAAGAGTCAGACACTCCACCAACTGAGACCCCCACCTGGCCCTGTCCATCTTTTTTATTATAAACATCCTATTGGGTATAAAGTAGTATCTCATTGTGGCTTTACTTTGAATTTCCTTGATGACTAATAATGTTGAACATATGTTCTTGTTGGTCATTCGAATATCTTCTAGCAGACTCCTTTTATTTTTCTATCACCCATTTACTTCAATACCTCCTTAAGCCATGTCTTTCCTTTTCCTTTTAGCTCACCCCACTGTTTCATTATTCTCTATTCCTCATTTACCTGTAAATATCTTTGAATGATATCTGCTGAACTAATTACTCAGTCTTACAATCTTTCTTATAGTTGTTGATTTTATTGCTCCTTTCCTCTTGGTCCAACCATATTTCCCCAAAGTTTTCTTCCTGCCCTTAAAATCTCCAAGCTATTAATTTAGCTATTTTGCCATATGCAATATTAGGAAACTCTCCTCATGTTATATACAATAAATGGAAATCCAAATCCAATCTGGACTACTTTTAGATGAAGTCATACCCCCATCTTTCACAATTTCACAGATGGCCCTTTTTTAAGTTCCAATTTCTGTTGATATAGCCTGTATGCTACCAACTTGTATGACTGTACATGTAAAGTCATAATTTTCTCACAGAAAATGCAAACTTACATTAAATAGCTCCACCATGAGGTATAGACATCTAGGCATATTCTCTTTATAGCCAAAGATGACCTAGGCAAATCTATTTCCATTTCATTTGCATGGCCCCCAAAGGCATCTATTTCCTTTGCAGAAATTGAGTCTATTGGGATCTCTCAGCAAATTGGACAGACTCATGTTACGTAGCCAATCTTGATCCTTAACTTGACCCCTTTATTAAGATATTTAAATTCCTGGTTGTTTTCATCAATGCCCCATCATCAATTTCACTAGGAGTGAAATTTCACTAGTAGTAGTCTAGTAGTAACTATCATCTAAACACACTGAGACAGACACCAAAACAGGAACTCTATTCTTTGTTTTATTCTGAATTTGGAGATACCCTTTAAAAAGAAGCTAAGTACTTGTGAGGACTTGACTATTATAGCAAGACACTTACCTCACTGTACCTCCAACAACTGTAGAATTGCAGTATGAGCTGCTCAAGAAGTAAAATTAAATTTGTGCATCTTCAACATCTTATTACAAGAAATAACCATTACTGTGAACAATGTGACAAAGAACATTAACCTCCTTCCTTAAGAGTTTCAAGATACTTAGGGCACCTAGGTGACTTAGTCAGTTATGTGGCTGACTCTTAATTTCAGCTTTAGTCATGATCTCATGATGGTGAGTTTGAGCCTTTCATTGGGCTTTGCACTCAAAATGTAGAGCCTGCTTCCGATCCTGTCTCCCTCTTTCAGCCCCTACCCTGCTCACTCTCTCTCTCTCTCTCCTTCTCTCTTGCTCTCTCTCTCTCTCTCAAAAATATATAAATGCTAGAAATTAAGAAAAAAACTTCAAAAAATTCAGTGTAAGGATTCCATAACCAGTACTTTATATGATCTTGATCTCCAGAGGGAGAGTATGTGCTATAGCAGAAGCAATTACACATTTGTTCCAAAACTTCTCTGACCTCTACATCATACACAAGAACATTTGGTATACTAATCAAGAAATTTGTTGCACTGACACCACAGTTCTTATCCTAGCCCTGAGGGAAAAACCTTTCCACACTAATTTTCTAGAAACCAATAAAATGGTCGCTAGCTTACTACAAGTTTTGAACTTATTTCTCAAAATAGCCTCAATCACTTTTCTGCTTCTCCTAGTAAGTATCCTATGATTAAATACCTTGTTTCAAGAATCCTTTTTTTGATTGCAGGCAACTTCCAGAACACAGTAGATGTTTCAGCTACTTCTCCAAGAACAGAGCAAACAAGTAATTGCTAATTATATGGACTATATCCCCAAATCTTGATCCAAAATCCAGCAGAAATTACACAATTTCTGTGTAGTTGAAATTATTAAAATTTTTCTGTACAGATGATGTTTGTCCCAAACAAGAGTGGGGGGCAAAGTTTAACAGTCTTTTCCTCTTTTGCTTGAACCTGCTGGCAAGGACTGAATCAGACTTTCCAAATTCATGTACCTTGTCTTATGATGGATTACCTAAGAGTAGAGCTAGCTAACCACAGAGAGAAACATTTCCTGCTCAGATAACTGACTAAGCCTTCTCCCTTTTGCAGCACAATGATAAATATAAATCATCTCATCTACAACTTGGTTGTCCCTCCCTGTAAAAATCTAATGCAAAACTATCTGCTGAGGCACTTTGATCTTTGGATCTGGGGAATTTTCCTTATTGCAGTTTCCTTCATCCAGTTTTTAATTTGCTAGTTATTTAGAAAAAATTACCAATATAACCAATGTTATTAATCAGACTTATTAATTACTTACTTACTAAGTTAGAAGTTTGCTCAGAGAGAGACCAAATTCATCTTATTCTCTAATAAAATTCAAGATAATAAATTAAGGCATGCTATTTAAATGCTATTATTTAACAGAAATGTTAAAACTCTCCTTGACTATCTCATCCTTTTCTCCAAAATCTCAAATAGAGATATGCAATAAAAGCAAAGCAAACCAGAAAAATATGTTATTACCAAAAGAATGTATAACTCATACTCTATTGTAAAACTTCAATGCTTTTCTGACTATATAGAAAGCTTGTTTTCCCTAAGTATCAGTGACATCAAACCAAAGCAAACACTGCGATTGCTCTGTTAAACTCTATTTTCTGAAGTCTTCCATTTCAATTTGACACCTAGGGATAGACAAATCAGTGGAAGAAAGAGGATGATTATTTTATGAAAGCTTATTTATAACCCTAAAACTTAAATCTTTTTTCTTTTTTTTTTTTTTTTTGCAATTTTGGCATAACAATTACCCTGGAAGAGAATTAAATCCAGATTAACATTCCTCCTTTTAGGTCATGAAGGAAAGGGAAGGAAAACAAATAATATCCTTGCTTTCCTCATGCCCAAACCAGCAGTAGACAGGGAATGACTTATCAGGATGGATTAGAAATGAATTCTACCACTGAGCTCTCATTGTCTGTTTGCTAAGTAGTCAAAGTTAGCAGGAGACTAAAAAGATGTAAGAAATTAAAGATTCTTATAATGTAGTGAAGGATTTCATAGTCTAATTATAAGCTATAGTATTTGTGCTTAGGTATTATTGCAATTCATCCTATCTTAATTGAGTTAGATTAAATGTATGTGTTCATTATAATAACACTATCTTATGACAAGTTTTTTAAATTCTTGATCTCATATGTTGTCTAGATCTGCCTTGAGCAGTTCTGTGGCTGTGACTTCCTCCTGGAGGTTCTTCAGGGGAGAGTTCCTTCGTTTTGTCATTTTTGCTATTTTTCTGTCTCTTGTCACCTTTAGAGAGCTCCTTGAGCACTGCTTGCTGTGCCTTTGGATATATTATTTCCCTACTCAGCAGTATTTGGGTCTCGCTGTCATGCACACTTTGGCTTGTTTTTTGGTGTAGCCCTAAGAAGGAAAACAGACAGACAAACACAGAGGGAACAGTAACACACAAATGCACAGACAAATCAAACAAACAAACACATTAAAAGGGGGAAAGAAAATAAAGAGAATGGGGAGGAAAGAGACGAAAAGAGGAGAAGAAAAGAAAAAGAAAAAGAAAAAAAAGGAAAAAAAATAAAGGGGGGCAGAGACAATAAAGGACAGTGGACAGTCTAAGAGTATGACCAGTTGAGGGGAGAGGTAGGGATGAGATATAGGAGAATATATCTGGAT
>NC_043710.1:75177803-75179714 GCF_006229205.1 Suricata suricatta | reverse complement strand
GAGGAAAGAGACGAAAAGAGGAGAAGAAAAGAAAAAGAAAAAGAAAAAAAAGGAAAAAAAATAAAGGGGGGCAGAGACAATAAAGGACAGTGGACAGTCTAAGAGTATGACCAGTTGAGGGGAGAGGTAGGGATGAGATATAGGAGAATATATCTGGATTGCAAGAAGGTAAGAAGAAAAAAAAGGGGGGGGGGAGAAAGGAGAAAGGAAAATAAGGAGTAAAAATTTTTAAAAATTTAAGTAAAAAAAGTAATAATAATAAAAAATACGTACAGAAAAAGGCGAATAGAAAAAAAAAGAAGAAAAAACTTATTAAAAAAGCAAAAAAAACCCTAAAAAAACCCAGCAGCTGCCTCTCATGGATAGGCGTGGTTTGGTGTGGTAGGTCTTGGAGGCTGCTCTCAGAGGCTCCGCCTTGGTGTTTGCGGAGATTAGATAGGCAGGTGGCACACCAAGTTCTGCAGAACTACGAACTGTGGGCCACTCTAATGAGTCCGATCTCCTTTTGCCGCGGTTGAGTAGAGTTGTATTTTCCAGGCCTGCCTCGGTTCAAAGTTCCAGTCCATGCACTCTTTATGCTACCACAGACGGTGTTTTTGTTTTGGTTGCTGGCTTCTTAGGGGGAGGAATCGGTTTGTCTAGGCTCAGGCTGGGATTTTGACAGACCCTGCCTAAGGCGAGATTCACAGCAGGAGGTGAAGTGCGCACTGTCTCAGACCCAACCCCCAGCGGGGATCGTGTTAGCGTTGGGGGAGGAATGAGTGCGCAGCTGTTGCCGGAGGCGGCGCCCGGAGCTGCTGGAAATGAGCTGGGAGCTCCTGCAGCCTGTGCTCGCGCACCCAGGTCTCCACCGCCGCCAATTCTCTGCCAGGATCACGCAGCGGTGGGGGCTATTTTTTCCCTGTTGGCACCCAGGATTCAGGTTTCGCATGGCCAATGCTGGGGGCAAGATGCGCCGTGGAAATGAGGTGCGTGCTCCCACTCCCAAAACCGAGGTCGAAGTGAACACCCCTATCTCGGCCGCGGCAGCGGTCGCCGACTCCTCGCCAAGATGGCGCAGGGCTGGAAGCTGTTCCTTCCCTTGCATGCCACCTGGGTTCGGGATTCAGGCTACCCAGCAGTTATCTATGGAGTGAGCTTCTCTCTCCAAGCGCAGTTAAGCGTTCTTTACCTCTTCTCCAGAGACAGTACTATGAGCGTGTTCAGTCTCTCTGTCTCTTCCCTTTGTCTCTCGGGCTCCACGCGCTTGCCCTGCATTGGGCTGGGGCTCCCACTTCCACTGCCTGTCTCGGACTGGCCTGTTTTCCAATCTCCCCAGTTCGCACTCACTCACTCAGGTATCCTTCAGGTTCTCTTCCTTTTGGAGCCGTATTTTCTCCTTCCACTCTTACAGATGAGAGCAATGTCCTTCTCAGTTTGATTGATGGGACAGACGAAATTTACAGAGCTCCCTTCCTCTCCGCCATCTTGGCTCCTCCCCTTCAAAACATGGAAAAAGCCTAAATGTCCATCACCTGATGAATGGATCAAGAAGATGTGGTATATATATATACAATGGAGTACTACATGGCAATGAGAAAGAATGAAATCTGGCCATTTGTAGCAAAGTGGATGGACCTCGAGGGTGTCCTGCTAAGCGAAATAAGTCAGGCAGAGAAGGACAGATACCATAGGTTTGCACTCATAGGTCTAACAGGAAATTTTCAGAATGATCTAGCTTCAAGAAAAGCAAGCAGTTAGGAGTGCTTAAGAAAAATTGATTCAGTATCTAATGGATAGTTGATACCTGTCACAACACAGCATTTTATATACTGTTAAGTGAAACTGCAATACAATCTAAGTTTATTTTGGGAGTGTTTGCTGTATCATTGGATTTAATGAAATGTTTAGAGGTGCAGTAGGCATGACTTT
>NC_043710.1:75142756-75177703 GCF_006229205.1 Suricata suricatta | reverse complement strand
CATATTGTAGTATAGAGGTGGAATTTAAGGAAAGGTATTAAGCAGGCTGTGTTGTAGCTTATGAACAAGTAATAAATTGTATCATGTATCTTGAATGTATCATAGATAAGCTGCTATATAACGATCGCCACTTCAGATAGCTGTGAAATTAGGTGATTAGTTGTTACTTAACCTTCTAATTTCTGTATAAGTCTAATTACATGAAACAGAAGTTGGTGTTTTGATTTTTTACTTTGCTTTTCTGTTTGGAGTGTCACTGTAACTACTGTATTGTAAATGATGAAAAATAATTGCATATGTTCAAAAAATATGAAACTTTATAAAGTTAAAAAAATAACACTATCAGTATAAAAAACTATTTATATTTATGGAATTTGTCTTTTAGATTTCAAAGTAATAGTTACCTCTTTAGTTCTGTAAATCCCAAAGAGTTAAATGTTAATATTCATTTCATCTTAGAACAGAATTTGGAAGAAAAAGAAAAAGATGCTCTAACTTTTTCTCCCTGTCCCCTTAAGAGCAATGGAGAAGTCCAAGCTCACAGGGAAGTTTGCAGCAATAGGCTCTTAAGGGCTTTTTCTAATCCAAACAGCAATAAAACAACCACAAAGTCCAATGCAAGACGTTAAGTGTGATGTGATGATAGAGAATAAAAAGGATTTAAGTAGAGAAAGAAAAAAAGGCAACTGAGCTCTTGAGGCAGTAAGACATTTTTCTTTGCAGATGAAAGAGGATGTCTTACAAATAAATCTATCACATTTCAAGTAGTAGTCATAAAGCAAAAGCAAAAATACCCAAAAGGAAAAACAGGAAAATGACCTCTATGCAGATGGAAAAATGTTTTCTAAAAAGTCTACATCCCCATTCAGTACAAAGTAGAGAGAGTGTCCCATAACCATCTGTAGTAAACTAGTCAAACTCTTACCTTCATCCAAATGAAGTATTCTTAGTATTTTTTTTCAGATACTAAGAAAAAGCATCCTGTAAACTTAAAGTAGAAATATACTATTAAACCTCAAAAATATACTGTATATTATAGGTGCTATTATTCTCCTATGATATCTTCACAGTTTGCAGAAGGATCTGCCTATAGGTACATCTTCAACCTCCCCCGTGAGAAAGACAACATTTATATGGGTGAGTGACTTCTTTATCCTTCTTCATTTTTTAAAGAACACTTTAAACCTAGCCTTTATCAGCTGACTGCCAAAGCATGTAAACAACATTTAAAGATTATACAGAATATTTAGATCTCAGGTTCTTGCTAGAAATGTAACCCTGAGGTACAAGCTATTTAACCGTTGTTAATCAGAGACTGATTGCCTTACATAATATTTATCAATGATTTTCTGAAAAATAGGCAGTCCATCCACTCTCTCATCTATTCTAACATCAATACTAATGTTCAGGACCTGAGGATGTGTATCACATTCTGATGCAGCATGCCCTTAAAGAACTACTGTAACAAGTAGAGCTTTTTCTTCATGTGTTTGGACTATTTAAATAAACAACTCACTCAGAGATATTTCTGTGTATGTCAGAAACAAGAAAAGTCATGCTTCTCTAATCAATTAATTGGCTATAATTTATGAATATCCCAAATCTTATAAATTATTTTATAATAATTTATTTGCTTTCCTTGATAAATCTTTGGGTTACATTTGTATCTCACTTTCAGCATGTGCAGATAAACATATATCAATCTGTGCTAATTATTTTCCTTCCAATTTCTTTTCCTTAGACCCTATGCCTCTCAATTATCTTTAGTTGCAAGGTACAACAAACTCTTTAAAACTAAAATTATTATTATTAGAGTGTCTTCAGTTGAATGACACATGGGATAGTAATTAAAGAAGTTTCCCCAAATATAGTGAAACTTCAAAGAAATATTGAGAAACAAACTGATAAATTATCATTACTCATGTCTATTTTTTGTTCTACCCTGTAATTAGCAGAGCACTCAGGTCATGATGATAATATCATTGGTTTAATGCCAATCTTGTTATGCACTTTATATTTCAACACATTGAGAGTAAAGGCTTCATCTTGAACTGTGCTAAAAATATTGTTTCCTACTGACATAACTAATGAGCCACCAAAAAAGCATGTCTATAACCAAGAAGGTATTAAATAACAACTGACACACTCATATAATAAATTGCTATATTTTGACATCTAAAGGATTATTTTCAATTATTTTTCGTGGACAATTAAGCTTATTCAAATTCCATAATGGGTTGTGTCAGTCATCATCATACATAAAACACTTTAATGGTGTACAGTAAGCTTTTGCTCCTCATACAAATATCTTAGGACCTGTAATTATACCTCATTAAACCTTAGCACCATAATTTGGAAATCTCATTCATAATATTTAGTCTAAAATTGTACTAAATAAATAAAATATATTATCTCTAAAACATTCATAAACTTGTTGTCCACAGGAGAATTTTTTAAATTGTATAAATTAAGTAAGGCTTCAAGCATTAGTACCAGAAATTGATTAAATGAAATGGTGAAAACTTTTTCTTTTTTCTACCATAGAGTAAGCATACTTGATCAATTTCTTAATATAATCTTTTATATACATTATACACATTTTTAAAAGTAAATCTAAAAGATATATTTGTTACCTTATTTATAATTGTTTATCAAGCTTAGTTAACCAATGTTTTATCTGTGCCTAATATCATCATTGAATAGATAAAATTCAAGAAAGTATAAAACGCTAAAAAAATTTGGAAGTGACTGACATTTTACTTTACTTGCAACCTAACAAGAAAGTATTCCACGAGTTCACTGATGCTGGCCAACTTAGTCAAAGACAAAGGACTTTATTACTGATAGTATGAGCAATAGCCAGAGTATCAGCACTTTCTAAATTCCCTGAACCTCAATTTCCATGGGTTGACACACAGAGAAATAGGTGTGCCTTTCCACACATTAATTTGCATTATAAAAGAGGAAATCAAACTTAGGGAACTTGAATCTTTTATAATGGATGATAAGCCTGTTTGATATTTGTTTCAGAAAGAAGGCATCTTTATTACATTGGACAATAAGCAAGCCTACCCATTGCTCCAATGAGAGATATGTTATGTATTTTAAAGACTGTTAACCATGCAAACATCCTTGAAAGGAGAGCCCAAAAACTAGGACAGTCAATGTCCTTGCTTTCAAGACCAGAAGTATGAGAGACCCATTGTGAGATGTGTCCTAACATATGGCATATGAAACAGTACAGCATCTCAAACAGTGACTGACATTTGGTTGAGTGAATAAATGAATAAACTCAACTAAGGGTAGAACAAAATGAAAAATTATATTTGATTAAAAAGGCTATCTATAGCATAGTTCATACTAAAAAAGAGATAGAAATGGAATACCATTAACCACATGAAAAATTAATGAGATACTAGATATGAAATATTCTTCTATTTTTTAACAAAGGAATTATCATTAATAATGTATTGAGTCAAAAAGTATGTTAAGGCATCATATAGTTATCATGTAAAATTACATGTATATCATTTATGTATACATGTACAGAGAGATGTGCCCAGAAGGATAGTAACCAAAATGTTGATAACAGCCTTTTCTGAATTAAAGGACATTTTTACTTTCTTCTTTGCCTGTTATGTAATTTGAATTGTTTTATCATGGGTATGTATCATTTTTTAAGGTAAAGTTATTTTTAAAAATTGAAACCAAATTATATTAAAATTATATTTACAAGCACCAGTCAAAGCATCTTTCATTGCCATTGAGCTTTAATACTTAAGATTTACTGGGTATAGTAATTCTAACAGCCCTAATAAAAACAATGCCTAGAATTAACATCCATCTATTTTATTTTAGAGCTTAATTTACCATCTGTTACATTCAAACTCTTCATCTCTTTACAATTCAATGTATGTTGTGGTAAATAGAAATCCAAATATGTATCCAAAAGTCAGCATAAATGAAATGTCCAAACATAAAACATTTACTCAAACTGAATGCAAATACCCATAGACATCTTCTCTTCATCTTCTCTTTTCTCTTTTTTTCTTTTTCTTACTTTATCCTAATTTGGAAATATAAAAATTAAGTACTCTGTACTTTAAAATGGGCAGGAAGCTATTTGTGATTTGCCTGAAGATGAAAAGGGGTGTTGCTGCAAAGACACTTTGCAGCCAGTCCGTGTACAGTCCTTCTAAATTTTGCTTCTGTGGTACTTAAAAGGACTGACAAAAGAAGTACATTTTCACGGTACACTGAGAACTTTCAAGTGTAGTTATCAGTGATTTCCCCAACAAATATAGGGTATCAGATATGTCCACAGTCTTGCATTAGGTGTTCTATAGGAAAAGGAAAAAATCATTAAACAAAATTTTTGCTCTTGAGCACTCTAATGAATTAGAGAGAGAAAACTCTTGGATAGCTAAAAAATGAAAACAATTCCAGACAACCTGTGAGCAGGTGTTAGACAGAGTGTGCATGTGTCTGAGAAAAGTAGGTTAATGTCCCCTGAAATTAAAGTAGATTAATTTCAGGTCTAGGGATGCAAATGCAAAATTAAGAGGACATGAACAGGACTAGCTAATAGAATTGACACAGATCAAAGCATGTACAACCAAACTGATGAAACCCCATCCCCATACTTCTAAGTCTGCACAATTCTTTACTCAGTACTCACAATGTAGTATTCAAGTTTCCACTGTTAAAATATTACAAAACTATACATTCTTTTTAGAATCTGTATTAGGGTTCTCCAGAGAAACAACATTAATAAAAGATAAATATAAGTATATATTATGTTGATAAGAATATCCTAAATATATGTTTATGTGTAAATATACACACATATATTTGAATAAAAATATATTTGAAAAGAAATATCATACCAAATTGGCTCATGTCATCATGGGGGCTGAAATTCCACACTTTCCCACTGGCAAACTGGAGACCAAGGAAGGTTGATAGTACAATTCCATCCAACTCTGAAGGCCCGAAAATCAGGGGCATTGAATATGTAGATTCTTGTGTAATGAAAATTACAGTCCTTATTTCTGTACCTGGTCATGAGGCCATAGTTGGTATTTACAACCACTTTTGAGTCATAATTCTTTATCTGATAAGGTATGTTGACCTTCGCTGCCTAAGTTGGGTGCTAAGTTGCGTTCGCATCTCTAGACCTGAAATCAACCTACCATAATTTAAGGTATAAGACCTTCACTCCTGAATGATCTGAGCCATTACTTAACCTGCCTAAGTTGGGTGCTCATCATTTTCCATTGACCTTAGTCATAGAGCATGGAAATACATAAATTCCCTAAGTGATTTCCTGTATTCCAGACATTATTTTTCTTAATTCCAGGTGGAGTAGAAGTCCGACTTCCATTGGTATTAAGCATTATTCACCCAGGAGAGCACAGTAAATCCCTTCTTTGGCTGTTGATTCAGAGGCACGAGGAGACCAAAGTGGCCAGGTAGCAGTCTTAACTGCCAGTTCAGAGAAACCATTGTGTCTCCTGGTATAAATGTCCCTCCCTTTAGAAGGAAACAATCAAGAAAACTAATAAGCAACTGACAGAATGGGAAAAGATAGTTGCAAATGACATATCAGATAAAGGGCTAGTATCCAAAATCTACAAGGAATTCACCAAACTCCACACCCAAAAAACAAATAACCTAGTGAAGAAATGGGCAGAAGACATAAACAGACTCTTCTCCAAAGAGGATATCCAGATGGCCTACAGGCACATGAAACGATGCTCAATATCACTCACATCATCACATCATCAGGGAAACACAAATCAAAGCCACACTGAGATACCACCTCACGCCAGTCAGAGTGGCTAAAATGAACAAATCAAGAGACCATAAATGCTGGCGAGGGTGTGGAGAGACGTGCACCCTCCTACACTGTTGGTGGGAATGTAAACTGGTGCAGCCTCTCTAGAAAATAGTGTGGAAGTTCCTCAAAAAACTATAGAACTCCCCTATGACCCAGCAATAGCACTGGGATACAGAAGTGCTGATGCATAGGGGCACATGGACCCCAGTGTTCATAGCAGCACTGTCAACAATAGCCAAAACATGGAACGAGCCTAAATGTCCATCACCTGATGAGTGGATCAAGAAGAAGTGGTATATATATACAATGGAGTACTACATGGCAATGAGAAAGAATGAAATCTGGCCATTTGTAGCAAAGTGGATGGACCTCAAGGGTGTCATCTAAGCGAAATAAATCAGGTGGAGAAGGACAGATACCATATGTTTGCACTCATAGGTCTAACAGGAGAACAGAAGAAACCTAATGGAGGACCATGGGGAGGGGAAGAGGGGAAGAGGGAAAGAGAGTTGGGGAGAGAGAGGCACGCAAAACCTGAGAGACTATTGAATACTGAAAATGAACCGAGGGTTGAAGGCGGGGGGGGGGGGGGGGGGGGGGGGGGGGGGGGGGGGGGGGGGGGGGGGGGGGGGGGGGAGGAAGTGGTGGTGGTAATGGAGGAGGGCATTTGTAGGGAAGAACCCTGGGTATTATATGGAAACCAATAAACTATTTTAAAAAATAAGAAGTAAAACCTCTGGACAAGCAGAGCATGAAATCATGGGAACAGAAAGCAAAAATTTTGCAAGTGAGGTCACTGAAGTAAGTAATATAAGAATCTTCAATATCAGTTTCAGTGCGAGCAAAAAGGAGGGGCACTTGTTCAAAACTAGGGAAACTGGGAAAGGGATCAAGTGAAAATGAATGTTTAAGAAAGTTGAGCCTTAATGAATGAAACATCACTGGCTGTATAAGGAAACTGAGGTCCTGAAAGCATAAGTCTGTGATAGTTATTTGCCTATATCCTTTTAGCTCTGTGTCCACTCTACTAGATTGTACTTACACTCTGAAGTACTAATTTGGAGTCTGCAAACCCTTTCCAGCTGGTTTCCAGTTGTCTTCTGCCAATATGAAGCACAGGAGGGATATTGGGAAAGACAGACAATGGAAACACTTCAAATCCAACTCAGGCACCTCCTTCATGGCCCCAGCTCCTGAAGTTGTGGCCCCCACATCCATGGCTCCAATTAGTACAGCTGCAATCCATCCTCTGATAACCTTCTTCCTTCATTCTTTTGTTTCTGTATGCCTAGAGACAGTAGTTGGTTTTTTTGCACTTACTAATTTTATCTTCTTTTTGATCTTCTAGCTCTTCAGTATGTGTGTAATAAATGGAAATCCCCTCTTCTGAAACAGCTTGTGTAGTTTTTCTTTCCCTCACTAGTCTCTGACTGATGTGTACTTAGTAACAAGCTGAAACTCTTGAATTAGATTGCTTACTTTTTGAGCTTAAATGGAGTAAAGGAATCCTCAGCAAAGTCAATTAAGATGTTAGTAGTTTGTGACATGCAATGACATCATGCTTACTTATCATGTGTTTGCTTAGAATGAAGTATCTACTAAAAGCAAGACTTTGGGAACCCAGCTGGCTATGGCACTTTGCCATTATAATAGGAATGATGATCACAAGAACTGGGAGGTTATCTTGTTGTTTCTGAGTGTTCTAGAGAGCTTATGAAAAATGATGAGTTGAGTGTCAAAAAAACAAAAACAAAAACAAGAAAACCCCACAGGCCCAAATGGTATCACATAGGCCAAGTCCCCAACCTGGGGTTAACATTTTCAAAGTCCCCAAGGAGAAACTTAGTCTTAACCACATCAGTAAGGAATTTTCCTATCAGCACCAAGACATCTGCCACTGGGGCTGTCTTCATGCCCTGAGGAAGATAAGGGAATTTTTGTGATAAGGCCCCCTGCTCTTACCTCCCTGGGAAAGAAACCTTGTCAGGAATGATTCCTTTAGTTTGCTAATAACTTTCTTAGTTCACCCTCCTCCCTATAAAAATCTGTTGTATGCAGCTCCTCAGAGACCACCTCCACGGCTAGGTGAGACTGCCTTAGTCATAAACTGTTTAACAAAGTCAGTTAGACCTTCAAAGTTACTCAAATGGGCCTTTTCCTTAATATCAGCAATTTAAAAATCTTAAATTATAGGAAAGAAAAAAACTCATATTTCCTGTCACTACAGGACAAATATGGCCAAATAGCAAATCCAATAAAGTTAAGAAATTGAATCCTAAAATTTCTCTGACATTGTAAAATGATATTTACAGTATCCTTGCCAGTAAAACAGGTCTTCTTCTCCTATATGAACAGACTAGTCTTCCACTGCTTAATAATACTGCTATCTATGGCTTCTCCAGGGGTAATAAGCTTGCAAAAAAAAAAAAAAAAATCCCTCAAGGCCCCACCCACCACCCTTCATTTCGTGCTTCTAATCCTATAAATGTAAGCAGATATAACCAAAATGATACAGCTTATACTCCTAAACTTTGACTTAAAATTTGTATCAACAAAATAGTCTTTTCAACAGGTCATGCTGGAACAACTGAATCTATTCAGCGATCTGCTCCAATGGTATGTTCCACCCTCCTTGGGTTTGAAACGCCTAGAATGCAGTGATACATATATACTGTGCTTCTAAAATATTTATGTTGATACACACACACACACACACACACACACACACACACAGTCTGGGCTTGAGTCACCACCCCTACCAGATTTAATATAAAAGAAGTTTAGGAATCTGGCAATGTTGGAGTAGTGTTAGTACAATGTGAAAAGTCATATGTCACTATGTCCCCCATAGAGGCACCAAGGACGCTCCCTTAACTAAGGCATTAGGAAATAAAGGAAGTACTGCATCAGTTAGAAAGCTCTGTGGTGGCAGTTCTCTGAAAGCTGGAGTGGTGGTAGGAGATGCTGTCATTGTAACCAGATTCCTTACTGTAAAGGGAATAGGGGAATTTTACCATGAGCAAAGTTTAGTGTTAGTCCTTAACTCCAGTGGCAAGATAGGCAAACTAGCATAATAGGAACTAGAATCAGAGCAGCAATAGGGTTTTGATTTCCTGTCCTCTGACTTTTGATAGTGACTTATGTTTGAAGAGAAAATTGGCAAGTATCTTACTAAAGTGTTACTTGATCTAGATAACTTAAACTCTAGTTCTAGAAGGCACTATAATACAGATTCATAGTTCTTGCTCAGTTACCCAATTTAATAGGATCCCTTTGAGGTAGGATCCGACAGCGCATCCCAAGAGTATACTAGAAATATCTCTCTGAGCTTGCCCTGAAGGCATGTAAAGCTATTATTCAGAGTGACTGTCCACAAAAGAAAAGACTCTTCCAGGGATTATTAAATAATGGTTCTGAGTTAACATTAATTCACAAGTACCTCAAACCTTACAGAGGTCCACCAGCAAAGTGAAGGATTATTGGGGTCAGGTGATAAAAACAACTTTGACTCAGTCTCATGATGAGCAAAGTAATTCCACAAGACCATTGTGCATCATTTCCCGAGTTCCTGAATATATGATTTCAAGAGACATATTTTGAAACTGGCCAAATGGAATGAGGTGAAGCTATTATGGTAGAAAGAGCCACATGAAAAATGCTCTACAAAATTCCCTCCACCCAGGATGGTAGCACTCTCAGAGCAAGCCACATGGTATGGCTTCAGTGGTCTCAACACTAGCAAAGTAACACACTCCCTTAAATGTCCCAGCAGCAGTTGCCTCCCCCATTCACACATCCCATACCCCCTCCACACAGTCTCTGAAACTGTGGTCCATCAGGCACTGTCCTGGCTACTCAGATGGTGACAGCTTATAAAATGATGGCAACTCCTCAGACAATTTGATCTTTTGAGGAATCGGCGCTTCTTTCTCACTTGTAATTGTGGTAAGAACATCTCCTCCATTGATATCCCAGATTTATAGCTAATAACAGCTTCCTACAGTTTCTAATCTCTTCATTATTTTAATCCTTCCAGCTTTCCAACACCTGCATTACCAGTTTCCTGAATTCCGCCCTGACTTCTTGAAATACTTTGCATGGTATTTTGTTCCTGTTTTGTTCAAAACAGTCACCCAGGGTAGTTTTCATAGGAGGAGAATTAGTGACCTATGACGTTAACATTTAATATACTTCACACTCTGCTGTGTGCTTCCAGGAAGATGCCTATCTCTGCAGAGAATCACAGAATTGAGGAACTATTATCATGTAATATTTTTAAAAGTATAGTCATGGTGCATCAATAGCATGTGCAAAATGACAAAAGGAAGAATATGAAAAAGAGAAAAAGCATCTCTAATAACCTGGAAATAATGGCCTCAATCACAGAAATGAAATACAGTTGAAGAGCTCTCAGAGAGGAAAAATGAAAGAATATTAAAAATACTTAACTATAATAAGGGTTAACTGTTGTGATATTTATTTCATTACATGACAGAAGTTCAAAGTCACCTTGCTCAGGGAGATATTCACTTCTCTGTTAACTGGATGGCACTTCCCTACTTCTAGCATCATACGTTCCCTTTGTATTTTATTGTCTGCTTTTTAATAACATGACCTGAGCCAAAGTCAGACACTTAACCAATTGAGCCCACTCAGGCACTCCTAAAATTTTATCTTTTAAATTAAAGCATTTCTAGTCAGACTTACTAAAAGACTGGCATTAGTGTTCCCTAAGAAGTCTGGCTGCAGAAGTCTGGAAAAACCTGTGATTTGGGAAAATACTTTATTAAGAGTATTTTATTAGTGCCATCTTAAGCTGGTCATGGTTTTCCGTATTTTTGCTTTTTATTATTAATTGTTTAGCCTCTGTGGTGCCAGATTCATTTGTAGAGTAATCAAACAAAACCAGCAAGCTGATAAACTACTGAACTTAATTATGGATCCCACAAATGGATAATTTTATGTAAATATTTTGTAAAGACCCAATAGATTCATAATTTGGGTTAAAGGACAATGAAAAGTAAACGTGGTGCCTCTGAAAATTCCATCTTCAACATAGGCAAAGAGGCAGTTATTTCATCCTGGACCAGTCCAAGGTGGTTTCATAGATGGAGGAGGCTAAGGAGCTGTGACTTGGAAAGAAAGCAGTAACCTTACAGAAATCCACCAGACTCCAACTGTTTTAGCTTGCTCTCTCTTTTATTATTTGAACTTCCATTTCTTTTGCCATTTAAAGCTAATTTATAACTTGTCTCTTTATAGATTATTTATTTGGGAGATCAAGACTGTCCTGTGGGCCAGACTGTCACTGTGTCTCACATAGCACAGGACAGCATCTCAAAGAAGTAGAATAGATTAGTCAAAGTATATTTAATCATTTGAAAAGTATCAAATGAATGCACTAATAAGTAAAAATTTTCAAGAAATATTCTCTCTTTAATTCATGAATGATATTAACTTAATATCTAAAGGATAGAAGAAGGGTTCATATCAAGCTAAAATGCACTCTGTCAGAACTCATGGTAGTATAGATTCATCCTGGAGCCCATTCCAATTGTAGGGCTTCCCCTGCCCTTTGGCACTGCAAACCTGTCAGCCCTAAGCTGTCTCTTTCTCTCTCTAGCAAGACATTGCTGAAAGAGAAGAGGACATCATTGCCTTAGCCATGCTATCCTCTCCTGCTTCCTTGGTAGCAACAAGAAGGCCAAAAGAAATAGCCAAAGAGCAAGAGCCAAAGGTGGAGACTCACAACCTAGGCTTCCAGAGCCATTAGAATGCCAGAGTCCTTGGTGGACTTGAGAAAGTGAGGGGTTACTAAGGAGGAAGAAAAACATAGTACATACTCCTTGTCAAGTACATGGAAAGGATCATATGTCCTTTGAATTACAAAGGGGAGATTTCTGCAAAGAGCTGGAAATTGAGTCCTGCACTCAGCTGATTCGTTTAATTGCAGGAAATCTAAGGTATCCCATTAGTTCGGGCTTTACTGTATTTTTAAGGGAAGGTTTTAGGGATAGAAATGTCTCTGAAATATGAGAAAGCTCTCTTGCTGCTGTAGGAGAACTTATCTCCCAGTCATCATCTTCCCAACTCAGCTTTAACGTCTGGAGTACTGTTACCCCAGACACAACAGTCACCTAATCTCATTTCATTTTTCAATGTCAGGGCACATTAATATTTTATAAATAGAAACAAAGTCCACAAGCTAAATTTTTCTCTTATAAAAAAAGGACAGATTTATTTTTTAAAGTGACATGACTAGTTTTTCTTTCATTACAATTAATGTTCTATGAAAGCATCGAATGGCGGAAATCTGAGGTCTGCCCTCCATTGTGTCAAATATCCTGATAACATTTGACATATCGAAGCCAGATATCTTCTCAATTCATCAGACAACGGAAAATAACAAACAGTGTTGCAAGGATATTTAACTAGAAAAGAACAAGAATGTGTGTCTAGAAATATAAAGAAATTTTTAAGAGTTATGACTTAAAATTATTCAGAGGAAATGCATATGGTCATACTGTTTTACTTACTCCTTTATAATTTACCTAAAATGCTGATATTTAAATGGATTTTTGGTAATTAAACACTAATAAGGTAGTTTTTAAAGGGAACATCAAATAATAATTGCAAAAGACTTAACTTACATGATACCATTCCAATTTTATGTTTTACTACATGTGGTAGACAACTTAGTGTGTTTCAACTAAAACAAAACAAAACAACCCTCATGTGGACAAATCTCTCTTGTTTGTTGCAAGAGCCCATCTGAAGAGGTAGGGACAGCTTCGATTTGTGACATGCACAGTTCAGATTAGATACAGTATGGCTTTATTTCACTAGAATCTCATAATTCAGGGGTTTTTCTCCCGCCTGCCATTGGAAATTTTCTATCAACCAGACTCCTTCATCACTGAATTCTTCCTCAAGTCACAGTCACTATCAGCATCACTACCACCAACAAACATAACACCCCTTTCCCCCAGATACTTTTAAGCATCTAGTACTGTATCTTCTCATATGTTGGTAAGAAAAATTATCTTAGCATAATCTAAGACAGGTGTCCCCAAGTTGTTTCTCTAAGTCCCAGCTTTCCATGGCAGATCCTTAGTATCCACTGAGATGAATGAGAACAGTGTCTTTTTAGGCTGGAATGCTGGAGCTCGAGACCCACTTTATCTCTTTTTTACCTCGTATCCCTTCAATGAGATTCACTATTCTCTCTCCCTCTTTACTTTGGAATTCATCATAACACCATTTAAGAGGAAAAGTAAAAGGTTCTACAGTTACAGCCTTGAAAATCTTTTATTCTCAGGCTGATTACATCTCATTAAGGAGATTTTTCTTTTCTTTCTCTGATATTTTAACTGAAGAAAATGTGTATGTTGCATCTGGCAAATAAGGGAATAAAGACAAATGAACATAAGTATGTGTAAGTCATTTATTTCCTCTTAGTTATTAATGTCTTTTCCCAAATAAATTATAAGTTTCAAGAGGGCTAGAATCTCTCCCCATACTATTATTCTTTGGAGCACAAATACAGTGAAGAAAGACAAAGATACTTGGTTAAAACTAGTTGGCTATTGTAGAAGAGCCTGGGTGGCTCATTCATTCAGTTGGGTGTCCAACTCTAGATCTTGGTTAAGGTCATGATCTCACAGTTTGAGAGTTTGAGCTCCATGGCAGTCTCGTTGCTGATAGCAAGAATCCCTCTGTCTCCCTCTCTCTCCTCCCACCCCCTCATTAAAAATAAACAAACAAACAAAAAAAAATAAGCATTTTTAAAAAACTAGTCGGCTATTTCCTTCTTCTTTTAGTCTCCATCAGTACTGAAATCCCTGTAAATTCAGAGTGATGTTTAGTTTTGGATAAGCATGCTCAAACACTTGAGACCATGAGTAATACCTACTCACTGGACAATTTAAAGTACCTTTGAACAGAATCCTGAGAGTCAACTGTATTTTATGCACAGAGAGTGAAAATTAATGCTCTATGTCTATCACAGTATGTCACATTTCTGATTGAATCTTTTCAACTGCTTATCAGACCTATAGCACAGGGATTTATCTTTCTAAACTTTCTATGTGTCACCAAAAATAGCTTCAGGATCACTATAACCTAATGAACTAAGAATGTCCAATAAATGATTACTGCATTTTACAAATAAAGTTGCACACTCTGTTCTTTAAAATCTAAAGCACAATATTTCTAGGGAGAATTTAGTTCCCCAGAAGTTCCTCCTAAAATAACGCCCATGATATTTTAACAGCAGCCAGATGGAAAGCCTTCAGCTTTTGTCCTAATTTTACTGACTTTGCTCTACAATGCATCCATAAAAATCTTTTTAATCATAGTCATGATGTGGTTTTTTCCCCCTAAGTAACTAACCCTACATAATTTATTATCCTTGCCAAATTGAAAGTATCCAATTTTCTGATTTTAAAACTATATCCACTACAAATCTGGTACAGAATAACTTATCTAAATACTTGAATCTATAAATACCTCAAGACCAATTGTTTTCAGAAGAAAACTAGCCTGAGTCTATGGAGATAAGTAGTAGTCTCTATTGTTAATTACTCAGATAAGAATCTAACAATAAGGAAGCTTTTTGTAATTCAATATAACTAATTATGTAAGTGGGAACAGTCAAAAACTCATTTTATCAAAATACGTAAGTCACAGAATTGTTTTGGCAATTCAGGAGCTGTAGTATATTAATTCAAGTAACTTTCTAAGTCTATGATGATACTGATGTGTATTGTCACATTATGTTGACCCTGAAGTCTTGTCTATCATCTTATTTTAAAACATAATATGATAGTATAGAGAAATAACATGTAAAGGTGAAGTTACTGTTCGCCATTGCTAGGTATGTATGTCACAGTTGTTCCATGAGTGGACATTGACTTGAGACAGTCCAAACATGATTCCTCATCTGGTTCTCTTTATAACCAAAGCCATATATTTGAGATCTAAGTGGCTAACATGCATGGGGTAACTTCAGGTTATAGATATATATGAAAGCAAACCAATCATACAAAGAGAAGTTTATTAGTTTAGCCTCATCAATGTGAAGTTTTTAACCAACCTAGCAAACCAGTTTGACTCAAAGATGCAAAAGCATACATAATATCAATGAAACACAGAATTATTTTTATTGCCAATTCTAAGAATCTCTGATTATCTAGAAAAAATTTAAATCATTAGCAAGATATAGAAGACCTACTTTGAATTGATGACTTTTATTTCTTGCCTCCTCCTCAACCATTTCCTCGTTTATTAACAAATATTTGTAGTGGGTGTATGCTAAGTCAGCACTGTAGTTGACATAGTGGATACAAATATAAGCAAGTAATCATTTCTGCCCTTGAGGAGACTTCAGTTTAGTGGGGGACAAACCAGACAGTAACTAACAGTAGCAGTGCAAGATAATAAAATGCTTTCCTGTTCAAATTGCTAAGATGTTAATAAAAAATCATCTTAATCAAAATGGGAAAATGTTGGATTCTCAAAGAAGAAATTGAACTTGATAGATGCCTAGAATTAGCTAGCCAGAGAAGGTGTTGAAAATGCCAGGCATTCAGATATCTGTGTGGATCTTCAACCTCCTTAATTCTTCAAGTTCAAATTGAACCTGATCCACGTATGCTTCCTAGATAGTTCTCAATTCTAACAATAACACTGCAACTGTAATTTCCTATTTATTCACTTCCACCTATCATTCTATGCAGTAGCTTCTCTTGATTTGCTTTCAACTCCTTCTAGTCCATAACCTACATAAAAAGAAAGACTGCATTTGTCATTTTAATAGGTACAACGATCCCCAGTATCCTGAATTGCTGTAGCATAAAACAAGAGCTAAGTAAATCATTGATGAATTAAAGTTGAGGCAAGGAATAGTTTGTGCAAAAGCACTAATGTGTGAAACAACATGACAGAAAGCTGGTATGTCTAGAGGAATATACAATGGGGAACAGGAAAGAGATGATTCTAATTCTAAACCTTGACAAGTCTGTGCCCGTTTTGCTGCATAGATTAATGGGTTCAATTACAGCTTTGAAGCTAAACTGCTTAGATTGTTTCCTAACTCTACCATTTACTAACTGTTTTACATTGGGAAAGATGTTTAATCTCTCTATGCCTCATTTTCTTTATCTGTAAAGTACCTACATCAGGATTTTGTGATGTTAAAGTGAATCATCTATATACATTTGGTATAGTACCCTTCACATGGTAATTACATTACTATTGAGTAATAAATGTTAACCAACATTTCTAGACAAAGACATTTGCCATTTCTTCCTGAAAAATAGGAAAAGACTACAGATCGTTAAGCAACAGTGAGATATGATCCCCTTGGTTTCTGTGTCAGTCAGGATTCACTGCAAGAAATAGAAACCATCACTTACCACCTTAGGTGATAGCTGTCTGAGAAATTTTCTCCAAGTTGTATTTTTTAAAGCCCACCGTACTTACCTTTGACTCTACATCTTCCATATATTCAGGCACATAGGAAGTTCTCAATAACATTTAATGAATTAGTGCCTTTGGAATGAATAAGGAAGTTTTATACAAACCATTTTATTCTCCTAAATTCTTTCTAAAACCATTCCTCTGAGAATGAATCAGGATCATTGTTTCATCCTCTTGCGCCAAACACTAAATGCCATGCAAAAAAACCATCTAGACTGGTAGAAAATATAATTCAGATGCAAATCCATGTGAAGCTGGAAGAGATTAGTAACATAATTTAGAGTAGTGCCATGCTCTGTGAGTCACATCCCTTTTGCCAGTGAATTCAGGACAAGGAATTAGGAGACTCATCCAAAACCACTGTAGTGCTCAGCCCCACTCAAGCAACTCACCATTCACATTTTTGCTCTTTGGGCTCCAGGTGTGTAATATCGACTTGTTCATTTATTCAAGACACATACCTGCCAACAGCTTTCTCAATATAGCTTCTTTTAACCACTGTGGTTGTCCAAAATCAATGATATGTTGCCACATATGCTCAGTCTCTCAGGACAGCAAACAAACTATGGAGCAGCAGTGGATAAATATCTCATCCCCAACCAAGCCTCATATTCCAAACATGGCAAGCTTAAATTTCCCACCCTGTGGTCAAAAACATAGCAGCTGCCTTTGGCTTTATACCCTATTCATTCTATGGATTTTTCCTGAAATATGTACTTGTAGGTGGGATCATTTCAGATGGACATCCCTTGAGTCTTTCAACTACTATCCCCTATTATATTGCCTACAGAGAGACATTAATAGCACTTGAGAACAATTTATTTTAAAGAAAGGTGTTTATCTATATTAAAATATACCTCAATTTATTTTAAAGAAAGGTGTTTATCTATATTAAAATATACCTCAAGAGTCTGTCTCTAGTATCGGTGCATAAAGTCCAGAAGAATATGCTGTGGGTTAAAACCAATTAGAACAAATTTGGGATGGAAGAGAATTTACAAAGTCATGGTAAAGACCAAGCTTCTCAAATCCCAAATGGAGAAAAGTTCATTTCCTAGTTCAGAACAAAGACTTTAAAAGAAAATTTTGTGTCAAGCCACGTGCCATGTGCCTGTGTTGTCTATGGAATACCCTGCTCACAACTCCTTCAAGAGGACCCGTTGCAAGGAGCAAAGTTGACAGATAAGCTGCCGCTGCTACATCTCTAATCCGTTGCGGTATGCATACCAGGCTGCTTCCAGCAGAAGACTGAACACAGGGGGAGCTAGTAAAGGGCACTGGTGCACAAAGAAGGACAAAATTCTGGCTCAAGAATTTCTCCTAAACCTGGTTGAAATTTTCTCAGAACGAGGCTGCACTTGGAGTCTCTTCCTACCCAGACTTTCCTTTCCTTGATTTCTTTTCAGGCATCAGATCTATAGTTTAGTCAGTTATATTAAAGGCAGAGAAATAGACCTAGTTCCTGCTCAGATGGTTTGCAGTGAATGCATGCATTAACTTGTTCAGGTTTTAGCTTTGAGTCTCTTTTCTGTTGTATTCTCTGGGTGGCTCAGTTGGTTTGGCATCTGACTCTTAGTTCTGCTCTGGTCATGATTTCACAGTTCCTGAGATCAAGCCTCACATCAGGCTCTGCACTGGTATAGCAGAGCCTGCTTAGGATTCTCCCTCTTCCTCTCTCTTTGCCCCTCCCCTGCTCATGCTCTCTCTTTCAAAACAAATAAATAAACTTTAAAAAAGAAGATTCAAATTATAAAAGTATTTGGCATAGAGGAGGCTAGCTCCCCTCCCCTTTATTAATCTCAATCATAAAAACGTGTTGTTTTTGTTAACAAGGCCCCCTCTCATACAATCTTCCTTACTCCCAAGAGATTTATGACCCAAACAAGATGTGTCCAATAAGATTTGGGTACGCCCAGGGATATCAGATCTGAAAAAAAGAAATCAGAGACGTCCAGACCTTGCTAAAGATCACACTGTAGAGAACAAGTAATTTATTGTCCCACACCCCATTGTTTGGAGCCATTGTTAGAGACGCACTACACACTGATGGTCAGAATGGATCATAGATCTGGCAGCTTTCTTGATGGGGCTACCTTGAAAATATATTATAGACCTTTAGTACTAAACACTGTGGGTCTAAGAATAATATCAAAAATCATATTTCAGTAGGAAATATTCTTTTCTCACTGTGGGCATTCAGACTATTAAATTGCATCTCATTAATTTACAATGCAAGCACATTATTTTTCTCTATTTATTTTTGTCTTTAATTATTACCTTTTTTCCTCTAGGGTAGAGTATGTTTGATTTCAGTACATGTATTCCTACCTTAACATTAACAGATAAGAGCAAAATATTCTTCCACCACCTGAAAGTATGCTTATTGCACATACATTTATAGAAACTCTCAGCTCTCTTCCTTTTGTTATTTGTATTTTATCACAGCCTTTTAATTCCTGCTCTTTCATCTATTTCTTTTACTTCAATTCTTTCACATCTTACCACTACTTGTTGGCCACTAATAAATGCATAATCCTGTGTCAGTCATCTCAAAAATAATTTAAAAGGGCATGGACCCTGATATATAGAATCAAATAGTATTTAGGATATGTCTTGTGAGACATCAGTATTTCAAGGTTACCTAGCATTCCCAGACCTCCCAAATTTTTCCCCCTTCTGGACTTCAGTCATCTTATTATATATTTGGATCTAGGCATATGATCTCTTGAATTTTAACTAGAAAAGATTGCTTACATTTTATCTCTGTACTAAATCATAAATCTTTTTGAGAAGACATTATTTATGCACTACTGTACATCCTCATTATATCTTATACATAATAAGTTCTCAAGAAAGTGAGAAGCAATTTGTTACCTGCAACACACCTGGGCAAGAACAAGCCTTGTTAAGTCTCCACTTGAAATTTTATTCCTCCCAATATAGAATGGCCAAACTGGCCGGACTGGGGAGCTGGCCACAGACTTCCTGCCAGAGGCTGGATTTCTTGTGGCCAAAATGAGGGTAGAAGAAACCTGAAAAGGATGTCCCCACTACAAAAACGAAATTGACTCCAAAAAGTGCTCTAATGCCCAGCACAATATATGTAGTTAACAATTAAGTATTCACTTTAAAATTGGTAAATATTCTTACTACAAAAAAAAATGGTAATTATATGAGATGGTGATAGTTAGGGTGTGTTAATTAGCATTATTGTATAATCATTTCACAAAATGTATGTATCAAATCATCACTTTGTATACCTTAAGCTTATACAATCTTTTATGTCAATTGTATCTCAATACAATTTTTTAAAAAGGTATAAGTCATTTTCAAATACCACATATTTTACTTTTTAACCCTTTTGCTCTTACAGTGTAGATCTCACTGGCTTGTCATTACATGGTCCTGCATGTGCTATTTAGAGATGCAGCTACTTTTCCAACTTTCTCTGCTTAGAATTATTTTTCTCAAGAACCCCAATTTACCATTGTTTTTGTATATCAGATTATTTCTGTATACCAGATTTATTTTTGAACCAAAATTTCCAAAGACTCTAATTGTGCTCATCAAGGTTAGAAAATGTACACAGCTGGACATATTAATGTACCAGACTGATCAAATAATCACCCACAGTAGTTGATTCTCAAACTAGAGTCAGTGTATTCTAAGGCATCTGAAAGTTCTTTATAACATCTTATTTTCTATTTTGATAATAACTAAAAAATTAACATAAATATATTTTAGGTACTCGCTGACCAATTTGATACCCACTAGTCATAATTATTTAAATTTAAATGTAAATGGATTTCAGTTAAATAAAATTAAAATTCATTTCCATAGGCACACTAGTCATATTTCAAATACTCATGAGCCATGTGTGGCTGATGGCTGCCATATTAGACAGTGTGGATATAGGACATTTCCATTGTTGCAGAAGTTTCTATTGGACAGTGCTATTTTGTATCATTTAAGTAATACTTTAATAACTAGCTACAACCACACAGTTTTGGCATCTATGCTTATATTTATTTGGCATTATGCAGGGTTACTATAATTACTGCAACATAATAGAAAAAATAACTAAAGCAAATTAATGTATAAAATATATATTTATGGCAAATGAAAAGTGACATCGATTGCTCTCAAGGGACATGGTTTTACGAAAGGGCTGAGGAAAGAGAATATTTAGATGTGGATTCGGAAGAACCTTCCCCAATTTGCCATTTACATTCAGAAAATCAACTTTACCTACCAAATTAAGTTAATATTTTAATTTTATCATGTAAGCGTTGTATTTTATTTCATTGTTATAGTTTTTGTTTTTAAAGTCAAATATGAGCCATAGGTATAAGAAGTTCACAGCTAATTTATGCTTGTCCATAATTAAGTAAGAGCATTAAATAAATACTATTTAAGTCAACACTGAGGCTACTCAAAAATTTACCTTTTGTTTAAGGGAGAGCTCTCCATTACATAAGCATAAAAAAGTCTGAGCTAATATACAAGGTATTAAGAGCTGAGAGCAACCTTTGACTTGGACCATAAATATTAGTCCCCAGAAGTTGTGTGTTACTTTGAATTTTCCTTCAAGGCTCTATATATTCACATTACAAGTTTATTCAGCTTGAGTTTGCTGAGTCTCTATCTCCAATTTTGTACTCAACTTTATGTACTCAAGTTCACCATTAGAAATTGTAATATTCAGTCTAGTGAGGGGGAAAAAAGCTATTTCACACCCCCATAAAAAGTTTAAAACATATTCTGAACATCAGACCGCCTGCAATCTCTTCCTCTTGAGGAGGATAGGATCAAGATAGATGCCTGGGTCCTTAATGGACACCTCTGGTTTCTAACTCCTTCTCTTTGGACCTGATGCTGTCACATGTTCGGCCTCAGAGTAGTCAACCACTTTGCTTTATTTTGTGCATTCTCTGGACTAATATTTGTTACTTCTCTTTCACTTCTTTATTAAGTATGTGCAGCTGCCATAGAATAAGGCATCGAAGGAGGCTTAATAATTTTTCACAGAAATTCAAAAGGTTACCCTTAAGTTTTGTGGACATCTTTGCTCGTAAAACGGGTCATACTTTATGGGTTTGATTACAGGAACTATCTCTGTGCAATTTTCTAAGTCAAGCAAGGAAGCTTAAAGCTTTTATATTTTATTCCCCTTTTGGACTCTAAAGGATAAAACAGAACTCATAGGAGAGCAGAATATGAGATTCCATAAGCCAAGTTCAAAGAATTAGGATGGAATCTTCACTGAAAAAAAGAAAGACCACAATTCTAATTTTTGTAAAAGTGAATCTGCCTATGAAAATAACATAATGTGTCACATACACACACACATGACTATAGTGATACATGCATATCTTATATGAAAAAACAAAATAATACAGATATATATATCACAGATATATATGTGTGTATGTTTAAATCTTCCTGGTCTTCTGAGCCATCACGAGACTATTATATTAATTGGAAGTTGTATAATGAACTTTGCCATTCATTAGTTTTGCTTTTCCTCTTGGGTTCAATGAAATAAAATCCTAAATATTTGTGGGTAACCTCACATAAATTTTAATTATGATTTAATGTAAAGATCCCTAATACCTCTGCCTTTCTGCTTTCATGGTAATTTAATCTTAATAAGGGCTATATTGCAGAATGAAATTCTTTGCATATGCAATCACTGGCCTACAGACTATAAACAGAGTATTTGCTTAAAAGTATTTCACAAACTGAACTATGGAAATAGCGTGTGCCACTGCCATGTCATCTTCTAGATAGACTATCTGCACTGAAACTTCAAGATTAGATTATTCTAATTACTGTTAAGTACTTCCAAGTCACAAAAGGCTGTGGTTTTTGCAGAGTTCTGAAGACTCATTTCAGACCCCTCTTCCTTAATACCCGACCACTAAACCCCAATCTCACCATTCTGTGGGTTTGTATATTTTGCACCGCTACTGGCTTATGCGGGGGAAAAGCTATGAAAAAAGTTCTTGTAGCTTCAAGGTTAGGAGCCAGTAAGTGTTAATGTTCTCATATAAGCTGTTTCTATAGCCAATATTTTTAAAACTGCCTGCTAATATAAACTGATCTGAAGTAGCACTTGTCAATTTAGAAGGAAGATGTTTTCCAGTCACCCTGCTAAACAGTCCAAGGAAAGTTATTTACAAATTTAATGTGACCCTCACCGTTTCCTTCTTCCTACTTAAACCTACACACTTAATTCTTCAAGTAATATTCACCTTTTATTATCTGAGCTAAGAGAATTTAGTTCTCCCGCTTCATAAATTTTAAAAATAGATCTACCGAACCCCTCCTAACTTTGGTTTTGCAGAATCAAGGCACATCTAAAGAAAGACAGGGAAAAGTATATGTTTTTTTAATAAAATCTTCTTCCTAATCTCTCTGGGAAACCTCCTGAATTTTAGCCTACTTACTTACCGATGAAAAACAAATAGATGAGGCAGTATGTGTTTGCCTATATTCCTAGGGAGTCTGAGTTGGCAACAAACCACAAGGCAAGAATCCAGAAGCGCCAGACTCTAATATCAACTCTGGGAGAAACTAATCTCAAATTCTCACATTTTTCACGTTTAAAATTGGGTTATTGGGAGGCAGTCAACAAAACCCATAGTAAGTAATTCTGTAAGTAATATGCAAACAATATGGCAAAAGCCCAAACTTTATTTTTATTACATTTTCCCCCAAATTTACAATTGTCTTATTTCCATTTTCTCTTGAACTCTCAATACTTTTTTCCAGAGGAAATGTAAGCTTAATTGTTAAATATTACGTGAAGACCAATATGAAGACTAGGTGCCCAAGGTGCACAGAACACGTGACACAAATCACCTCATTTGGCTTGGAAAGGCAGTTACACAGCATGACCTCAGAGCCATGTGATATATTAAAAGTAAAAAGATATCCCAGACTGGAGGAAGGTTTCTGAAATAAAACCATATGTAGGTATGGAAGGGTTAGCAGCAGAGGCATCCTTTAGAACAAAGGAGGGGATGGAGGAGATGAACAAGCACTATTTGCTAAGTACAGTTGGGGTGTTCCCATCCTTCCTCCAACAACCTGCATGCATAAGTCTTAGCACTTATCACAGGAGTGGTGATGTCTGTTTGTCTATCTTCTCCACTGAATTATACGTTCATGGAGTAGAAGATCAAATATGATGTATGATCTGCCTGGGACAAAACATTATCTACCAGTGACCAGCACAAAGCAGGCAGTCAATATATATCTATTGACTGAATGAATGGGGCCATGTGTTAACAATTAATATTCCCATTTGATGAATAAGGAGATGAAGGCTCAGGGTGGCTGACACTGGTGGGTCACAGAGACCACACAGGTTAGTAGGTACCTGAAGAGGGATACAAACCCAAGCTTTCTGACTTCAGGGAACCACACTCTCCACTAAGAAAGCACCCCCATGGAAGCCAAAATGGGACCAATCATCAGAGAAAGGTCTCAGATTTCTTTGTGTGTGGAAGGGTGGCAGTGAGAAAGGAAGCTTCCATGCACCCTTGCCTACAAACAAAAGATCTCCAAGAAGCAAAAATGGATAATTTTATTTCTGGGTACAGTTCAAATGAGGATAAAATCAGAGCATTGGGGTAGATTTCCTGGCAGTAATTAATGGCTTTTCCTCTCCAACAGTTTGTGTTTCTTTGCTTTTTGCTTCTCCCCTAACTCTCTTACCCCAGCTTCTTGCTTTCTGTGGTTCAAAATTCCCAGGAGACAACTCTTTCCAAGGGTCAGGAGAATCCACCGTGAGGTCTTGGCTGATTGCACAGGTGCTAGAGTCCAGCCGCCAAGGCTTCATCCCAGCTTGGCCCCCGTCCCAACCAGGTGACATTGGGAAAATTTCTCAGCTTCTCACTGTCCCAGTTGCTTCCTCTGAGAAATGAAGCTGTTAATAATAAAATAACCTATTGTCATAAGAACTCAATGAACTAATACCTGTCAGTTGCTTAGCACAGTACAGGCATATAGTGGGAACTTAATGAAGAGTAGCCATTCCTATGCCATTAGCCCTAAAATTCAGGACCAGAGCCAGCTTCATGCATATTACAGTTCATTAATCCCCAAACACATCTGTCATACTCTACATTAGGCTTGCTATATAGGTTCCAGTACAAAACTCTTTTCCCAAAGGCAGTAGTGAAGTGTTGTTGAAAGTAAATGAAAAAGAAAAAAAAGAAATAAACATTTTTTGCTAATATCCCCTGACTTAAATAGCCAACGGCTTGGGCCACAGGCAGCTGCCTTTGGGTCATTCTTCCATACTAGCCAGTACATGTAAAAGCCTCCTCTGGGTCTGGATAGAGAAACAAAAAAAAGAGCAATTTTCTTATTTTTCTCATGCATGTATTTTTCTAAGAGTATCACAAGTCCTTTTGAATTCAAGAATCAATATTCACATCCCTCAATCTGAAGAACGGAGGACTAGAAGGTAAGGGAGTGTGCCTGAACCCAAGAAACCAGCTCACTTTATTTGGAGCTATTTAAGTAGCTGGGGTCATGATCAGCAAAAGCAGTGATTGGGGTGAGATAGAAGAAGGATCTGGACTAACAGAGGCTTCTTTTTCTCATGCAATGACATATCCTGTGCAGTCCAGAGCACAATTGTTTAAGGATATTATCAAGAACTCTTTCTATCTTCCACCCTGCCCTCCTTAAGATGCATTTCCAAGCTTTTAGTTATAATATTGTCACTATAATTCCTGTCACTGGATCACCGATAACAGAAGAAGAAATGAGGAAAAGGGGCAAAGGACAGAAGGTTGAAAAAACAGGCCAATGAAAGAGAATTCTTTTAAAATAGCCTTCACAAAAATTCCACCCACCAACTTTCATGTACAAATATTCTTGGCCAAAAATATTAGGCCCGATCACATAAAATTGCTGACAATCAACTATGCTTACATACAAAAATAAACATAGCATATGATTTAATCTAATATGGCATATGGTAACCACAAGAGAGACTGAGACATGGGGTGTTTTATCTGTACCTATTGCTACTGAACAGAATCAAGATTTGGTTAGTAATAGTAAATGGCTGAAATAATACTGGATAATAACTAGCAGTGTCTCCTCTATATTCACCAAAGAGGAAGTCTACATTAATATTAGTGAAAATATATTATACATTAAATGCAGTCAAGGACAAAGAGGACATGACATAATCATAACAAGTGCAGTTAACAAGATAATGCATTTAATAACATAGCTTCAAAATTTATAAACCACTATTAACAGAAGAACATAAAAATATTGACAAATTCACTTTCAAAGTGGGATAATTTTACGTGTTTTTCTCAATAACCAATATAATAAGCTGGCCAAAAAAATCCAACAACAACAACATGATTAATAAACTGGCTTCACAATCATGGGTAAAACTCTGTACCCTACAGAGATTATTTTCTTTCAAGCACACGGGAATATTTCAGAAATGACCGCATGTCCAGCCATCAAACTCATCTCAACATATATCAAAGAATTAGGGGCGCCTAGGTGGCTCACTTGGCTGAGCGTCTGGCTTTGGCTCAGGTCACGATCTCGCAGTTGGTGGGTTCAAGTCCCACGACAGGCTCCGTGCTGACAGCTCAGCACATGGAGCCTGTCTTCAGATTCTGTGTCTCTCTCTCTCTCTCTGACCCTCCCCTGCTCATTTTGGGTCTCTCTCTCTCTCAAAAAAATAAATAAATAAACATTAAAATTTTTTTTTAAAAATCATACACCAAAGAAGTAATATCAAACAGTCCATGTTCTCTGATAAAGATGCAATTAAATTAGAAATTAATTTTAAAAAATTAACTTTCAAGAGTCCAAATGTACAGAGGGGCGCCTGGGTGGCTCAGTCGGATAAGTATCCAACTTCGGTTCAGGTCATGATCTCACAGTTCGTGGGTTTGAGCCCTGTGTCAGTCTCAGTGCTGACAGTTCACAGCCCGGAGCCAGCTTTGGATTCTGTTTCTCTGTCTCTCTCCTGTTCACGCTCGCACTCGCTCTCTCTTGCTCTCTCTCTCTCTCTCTCTCTCTCTCTCATAACTAAATAAATATTTTTTTAAAAAATTTAAGTCCATATGAAGAGAAATTAATGCACTCCTTAACAATTCATGGATTAATTCCTGGGGCGCCTGGGTGGCTCATGATCTCACGGTTCCTGGGTTTGAGCCCCGCGTAGGGCTCTGTGCTGACAGCTAGCTCAGAGCCTGGAGCCTGCTTCCAGTTCTATGTCTCATTCTCTCTCTCTGACCCTTCCTTGCTCACACTGTCTCTCTCTCTCTCTCTCTCTCTCTCTCTCTCTCAAAAATAAATAAAACATTAAAAAATATATATTTTAAAAAATAAAATTAAAAAATTCATGGATTAAAGATTAAATCATAATATATATTTTAAAATATTTATAATTGAATTGTACAAAATATGATACATATTAAATATAATGGTATATAGCCAAAGTCATAGGGTAATATTTATAACCTTAATTATGTCTATTAGAAAATGAAAATGAAAGATGGAAAATTAGAGAGCCAAACTGAAATTAACTTTAAATTATAAAAAGAACAACAGAAAAACTCAAAGAAGGAAATAAGAGAGCTGAAAGCAAAATTTCATTTTAAAATAAATACTTTTTAAAATATTAGAAAGCAAGACTAGTATTAAATTTTTGAAGACACATAAAATACTTAAGCTTAGAAAAAATGGTCACAAAAAATAAGAGAGAAAGTAAAATCAAATAATATTAGAAATGAAATAATATTAGAAATGAAATATTATAAATTGAGTCTAGGTTTTTATTTTATTTTATTTTATTTTATTTTTATGTTTGTTTATCTTTGAGACAGAGAGCAACAGAGAATGAATGCGGGAAAGGCAGAGAGAGAGGGAGACACAGAATCAGAAGCAGATTCTAGGTTCTGAGGTGTCAGCACCGAGGCCAATGCAGGGCTCGAGCCCAGGAACCGTGAGATCATTACCTGAATCAAAGTTGAATGCTTAACTAGCTGAGCCACCCAGGTGCCCCATGATTCTAGGTATTTTAAAAAATAAGAATAAAACACACAACTTTATGTCATCTACATTGAATATACAACTAAAATTCATTGCTTTCTAGAAAAATGTCAATTATGAAACTGGGATTCAAAATGAAGTTAAAAATTTGAAAAGATCTATACTCATTTTAAATTTGAATTGATAGTTCAGAGTCTACACACACGTTTGCACACACATGCACTTCTTACTAAACCATCACAGTTTTACAAAAGAATCTCTATAGAATATTAAAGAACAAATGATTCCCATTATAGAGAAACTCTCAAATACCGTAGAAAATGAAAGAATATTACTTGGTAAAGTTAACATTTTATGATGTTAACATAATCTCATACTAAATCTAACCAGAAATAAAAACAGGAAATAAAATCAAAATCCAATGTGATTATCATTGTAAATATTTGCTCTCAATATGATCATCATAGAAGCACTAAAGGGCTACTCAAAATTAGTGCTCATGCATTTAAAATGCTTATTTATTTTGAAAGAGAGAGAGTGTGTGTGCATGCAGAGGGGTTGGTTAGGGGAAGAATGGGGATGGCAGTGGGGAAAGGCAGAGAGAGAGAGAGGGAGAGAATCCTAAGCAGGCTTCATGCTGTCAGCACAGAGCTGTGGTAGGTCTTCCTCGGGGAAGGGGTTCTGGGGAGATGATGAGCAACGCAATGACGTTCCCAAAGGCTGATGGCTGATGGAAACAGGGACGTTCTCGAAAGATGATGGCTAAGGGAAACGTGGACAAGGGACGTTCCCTAATGGAAACATTGACGTCCCGGAAAGCAATGGAGACTGACCAAGAGCTGATAGCTAATGGCAGACTTTAACAGAAACAACATTTTATTTTATACCCTCCTTGCAAGCTTGGAAAGCACAGTAAATGTTACAGTAAATGCTTTAGTCAGAACAACAGTTACAGATTAAGAAAAGACAGATCAAGAACACCCTGCCACTGCACGTGGGCATATCTGTGGCATCGTGGTCCTGACACACTTGGCTGGTGACCAGGAAGGCTCCGTTCCGCATCCCCTCCTGGGACTTCATGGAGTCCAGTGTTCCCAGTGTACTAAGAACAGAGGTCAGGCAGGGACAGTTCCTCCCATTCCCCAGCACAGAGACCAAGTGGTCATGCATTTAAAGTGAAATCATACTTCATGATTTTATGTCTCTCTAGCTACATTCATTCGGTTTTCATGAATGCAGGTGCAAAGTATGTTGGGCTAGACCTAACTAGGGTGTGGTTTTCCCAAACAAACTGGAAGCAGCAAAGAGGAGCAAAGTTGCTGAGAACATAAAAAAAAGGAGTCATTAGAATGCCAGGTCACAGACTCTATTCTGAATAAGGAAGGAAGAAAGGAAAGCAGGGGAATGAGGGATGGCTTTAAAAAAGTTTGAAGATCAATGAACTGTAGTCCTGGTGAGGATGAAAAACGGATTTTATTGGTAATCTTGAGAGGTAGAGAGGTCATACGTATGCATGATGCTACTGAGACTCAGGTAAGTTAATGTTCTTTTCCAAAATGACTATAATGCAGTAAATAGCAGAACCTTCACTCCAACCTGAATAGTCTGTCTCTAACTCCTTTACCTGGACCTGCTAAATTATTCTGCAGGTCTGTCCTGCACTGATCTGCTGTAACCTTCCTATTTCCTTTTACCTTGTTAAAGCCCTGATTACATTGTTATTTTGGTAATGATTTAAATTCTAATTCTCTGAAATAAATGCTTTCAGGAGAGAGGAAACATCTCTTTAAGAAAATAAAATTACTTCCATGGCCATAAAATATCCATAGTCAGTAAGGATGGAGACTGCAGCCCACCATTCCCCAGTCCCCTTATACTGCAGTACAATTTAACGTTCCTCCAATCTTGCCCCTCTTTTGTAACCCATTCACAATGCTCCTTCTCTCCTTTTTGGAATGTTCAATTTTGAACGCATTATTTACTACCCGCTGTTCTGCTGTTTCTTCGTTCTATATAACAATCTGTCTGAAAAGTGCCAAGAATCCTATTCCCTGAGTGCCTATAAATCTCCTTAGAATGTCTATTTGTTGGGTAACGCTTCTCCCCCTTACTAATCTTACCAAGATTTCCTTCAAGGTCATCAAACTTGAAATATGAATTTATAATCATTATGTAATAAGATTCTGCGGGGGAACTTTGGGGGGATACAAGGGAGGCTTGCCTGGACATTTTTGGGGGTAAACTGACATTTATTCTTCTGCCAGTATCAATAAATAAGAGCAGGTGCAATTTATGTGTTTCCTCATTCAGAAAATTGACAAAAATGACTATTAAGTTGTCTCTTAAGTAAACTGGTTATCATTTAGTATCAGGGTCAGAACATGTATAGCGGCCATGTTGATTTACCTTCTAAGTTGTGCGCCAGGTTATCTGATCATCAGTTTCCTGAGGGTGACCTATCAGCCTTGATAGACAGGCTTTCAAGTGAACAACACCAGCACATTAATGTCTTTGAGGGGATTCACCACAATTGTAAAACAATAAATCAAGAGCGAGTTCCTCCTAAAATTATGCTGCTAAGATCTTATGGTAAGGGAACAAGAAGTATCCTGGAGATATTAAAATAAAATACTTTTTCATAATTGGAATGCGAAACTCTGACTGTCCTCAGTGTCCAAATTGCTGTCCTAAGGAGAATCTGTGTGTAGAAAATACAGTTGTTATCTTGGTATTTTCTCCTTTGTATCACTCCTTTAAAAGGCCTTATTTGCTCTTGTTTTTATTTCTCTTTCTCTATTCCACCATATAATTTTCTTACACTTATTTATTTTTGGTTTCTCAGTAGTTTGTCCTCCTTGATTTTCTATACAATATTGAATTCCTGCCAGTTCTGTAAAACTCATTTCATATCGCTTTAAAGTGTGATTTTTCTCAAACCCCAGATGCAATAAATGTGAAGCCCTGTGCCATGTGGAAATTCCAGTCACTGCATTTGTTTGGTTAAGACAACTTAATTGCTTGCAGAGCCTGCTCCAGTTTCAGCTAAAACAAATTCAATGGCTGTTGTGAGTAAGGTGAGAGCAAAAAAGAAATAATATATCACCTGTCTGCCAGGGGCTCTTCACAGCACCTATCATTGGCAAAAAGTCAGTGTTAGAGGAGGAGTGTCAAAAAGGGTGAGAATAGAGAATGGGAAACTAATGTTCCTAAGAAATTATTGTTGAACCAGAAAAATCATAGCAATATCAAGCAAACTTTTCAAATAAGAGGCAGCTGCACAGAAGAGACCATGGAGAGTCTTTATCACAATAAAATGCATGAAAAAAGAGAGAAGGGTGCCTGGGTGGCTCAGTCAGTTAAGCTTCCGACTTCAGCTCAGGTCATGATTGTGAGTTCAAGCCATGGGTGGGGCTCTGTGCTGACAGCTCAGAGCCTGGAGCCTGCTTTGCATTCTGTCTCCCTCTCTCTCTGCTCCTCCTCTGCTCATGCTCTCCATCTCTCTATCAAAAATAAATAAGCATTTAATTTTTTTAATAAAAAAAGAGAGAAATACAGTTTTTCTTCAAATCCTGAGTCTTTAGAGATATCAAATCAAAGAGATCTGATAAGCTGTGGCTGAAATAGAAGCAGGTGGACATTGCCCAAGATGTACAGTTTTTTAATGTATACCTTGTTTTGTAATCTCATTATGACCGTCCTCTAACTCAGAAATTTTTATTGTGTACTTAGGAGAAGACTGAGGTTAGATAATGAGAAGTGGCTTAGCCTAGTCCCAACCAAACCACACAGATCCCACAGTTAAGGAGGCATGGAAGAGATATTGATGAGAGAACCCTGAGGTCCACTGAACCCATATATCTTAAGATGATCTACAACGTACAGGAGTTTCAGGGAAAAGGAAACTATCAGAGAAATCTTAGGGAACCAGGGTATTCCCACTTGGGGCAAATAATATATTTTGATAGGCTGTGCAGATTTACTTCCACTGAAGGTCATGCTCAAAAGAAACCATAACATTTAAATGGGTGACATTGGCAAGAACCGTGCCACAGGGAACAAATGTCAGGAGCATATGCCTTTGAGAATAATTCTGGGCCACTTCCACCCAGCAGTCCCTAAAGATGTTATTTTATCTCTATCATCCAGTGGGATGTGTGAAAGCCTGGAGCACTAGAGTTCCCTTTTCCAGTAAAGTACTTGAAAAATTAATCAAGGAGAATCCCTAAATTCTCTGTCTAAACTGAGTTGATATTAGATAGCAATTTGTATAGTGGTTCACTATACAAATATCCTTGAAAAGATAGTAAAGAAAATAAGGGCAACTAGTAATTCACCATGCAAGACATGTAGAAAGAAAAGACCATAGAGAATTATCCCTACCACAGCCTCTCACTGAATGGCTATCTCAGAGATTAATATTTCTTCAAACAATATATGAAGGGCAAAGCAAGAACCCCCACCCCACAATTTCTATCTCAGAGATTGTCTCAAAAACATATATTTCAAATGCAGTTCTCAGAGCCTGATGCAATTTTTATCTCCTCATGTACTTTTTTATAATCATTTTGTAATAAGCTGAGTGGCTCTATTTCATAGTAAAATGCTCCCTAATATTTACTACTGAGCCTTTTTATCTGATGGGCATCTTGCCAAGCATTCTATGTGACTTATTTCACTTAAGGCTTGCATTAAGGTTATAAATGAGATATTATTATCCCTATCTTACAAAGTAACATGATTTTCATTCAAGATTGGTAAGTCTTCTCTGTGACCTACATACACACTCACATACAAACGCCCACACAAACTTAAACACATATTCAACCTAACCCTCATTGATATTCCAAAAGGGGTTGATAAAATTTAAAAAGAAACATTATGAAGATGTAGCCATTCTCAAATACAAAATTAATACCTCTATGCACTGAAATCTGAAAAAGTAACAAAGCTATAAAACAGTGAGTAGGAATAAAGACAAAACCTCCTGGGCTCCACATATGAAAGCAGGCGATGGAATTTAAGTCCTGAAGGGTACTGGAACTGAAGGTACTTCTGTACAATAAGGTTCCAGAGCCAAAACCATTGCTTAAAATAGGGCTTCTTCTCTTTTCCTTTGGTGTGCCACTGAATATCCTAGTGTCGCCATGGGTCACCACCATGCCAAGTTTATTGGTGTTGAAAGAACAGGCCATATCTAAACTCTCTCTTCTGCAGAGATGTCCCTGGTGCCAAGATCCATATCTTTGACCTGGACCAGAAGAAGGTGAAAGTGTATGAGTTCCTGCTATGTGGCCTCGTGATGTGGCCTCAGATAACTATGAGCAGGTCTCCTCCACAGCCCTGGAGCCGGCCTGTATTTCACCTGTCAACAAGTACATGGTGAAAAGCTATGGCAAAGATGGTTTTCACATCCAAGTGCGGCTGCACCCCTTCCACGTCTTCTGGATCAGCAAAATGGTGTCCCATGCTGGGGCTGATGGGCTCCAGACAGGTATGTGTGGTGCCTTGGGAAGGCTCTGGGGCCCAGCGGCCAGGGTCCACATTGGCCAAATAATCATGTCCATCTGTACCTAGCTACAGAACAAGGAGCATTGAGGCTCTACTCAGGGCCAAGCTCAAGCTCCCTGACTGCCATAAGACCTGTACTTCCAAGAAGTGGGGTCTTACTAAGTTTATATTGGACAAATTTGCACAAATAGTGGCTGAAAAGTGTCTCATCCCAGATTGCTGTAGGATCAAATAAATACGTAATCATGGACCCCTGGACAAATGGCAGGCTCTGCACTCATGGGAAACTTGGCACTGCCCCCTCTTTATTCATGCCCACAATAAATCCTACTTCCTGTCAAAAAATAGGGGTCCTACTTACAAAAGAGGAATGCAAATAGCTGACCGTTGTCATGGAATAGAGCTGTAAAGGGCAAAAATGCCTTCCTTCCAGCACTGAGGCTTAGTTGACCAGTGGTTCACAGACTAGTCTATGATATGCACCATAGCAACATGGGTCACAAGGGTGGAAAATATGAAACAGTCCTAGAAGGGCCACCGATGAAGGTAAATAAAAATTGAGATGAGGAAGGGGCACTAGGGCGACTCAGTTGGTTGAGTGTCTGACTTGATTTCAGCTCAGGTCATGATCTCATGATTTGTGAGATCCAGCCCTGGGTCAGACTGCCTGGGATTCTCCCTCTTCCTCTGCCTCTGCCCCTCCCCTGCTCATGCTCTTTCTCTCTCTTTCTCTCTCTCACTCTTGCTCTCTCTCTCTTTCTCGAAATAAATAAACAAACTTTAAATTTTTGATATAAGAAAAAAAGGAGAATGGCAAATGAAAACAAGGTGGTTGACTTAAAGCCAGCCATACTAATAAGTACATAAAATTTTAATATGCTAAATACTCCAATTAGAAGGCAAAGATTTTCAGACTGGATTTTTTTTTAAATCCAAGTATGTACTTCCTAGAGGAAATATACTTTAAATATGAAGATACAAATAGTTTAAAAGAAAAAAGATGGAAAAATATATACTGTAAAAACATTAATCAAAAGAAACCCAGTATGACTTGATTAGTATCAAAAGAGACTACAATACAAAGAAAATTTCCCAAAATAAGTAGAGGCACTTCATAATGGTAAAATGGCTAACTTATCATGAAAACAACAATGCTTAATGTATAAGAAACCAACACTAAAGTAAGTGAAACAAAAATTAACAAAATTAAGGGGAGAAAAAGATCCACACTCATGGTCGGAAATTTGAATAGTCCTCTGTCAATCATTGATATAACAACTAGACCAAGAAATCAGTATAAATTTAAGGAAAAATTTGAATAACACTATCAACCAACTTGTCCTAATCATATTACAATGAACACACCCAGCAGCTGCAGGATACACAGCATCTCAAGTGCACATAGAATATTCACCACAATAGACCACATGATAAGCTATAAGATAAGCCTCAAAAATTCTCAAAGTACTGAAATTATATTTTATTTGACCACTAAGGAGTTTAATTAGAACTCAACAACAATGTATCTGCAAAATTTCCAAATATTTGGCAATTAAGCATACACATCTTAAGTTGGAGGTCAATGAAGAAATCACAAGTAAAGTTAGAAAATATTTTGAACTTAATAATAGAAACACAATTTGTCAAGTTTTGTCAAATGCCACTAATGAGGTACTAAAAGGGAAATTTATAGCTTGAAATGTTTATATTAGAAAATATCTAAAATAAAAAATGTAAGCTTTTGCCTTAAGAAGCTAGAGAAACCTCCATACTGTTTTCCAGAGTGGCTGCACCAGTTTACATTGCCACCAACAGTGTAGGAGGGTGCCCGTCTCTCCACACCCTCGCCAGCATCTATAGTCTCTTGATTTGTTCATTTTAGCCACTCTGACTGGCGTGAGGTGGTATCTCAGTGTGGTTTTGATTTGTGTTTCCCTGATGATGAGTGATGCTGAGCATCATTTCATGTGCCTGTAGGCCATCTGGATGTCCTCTTTGGAGAAGTGTCTGTTCATGTCTTCTGCCCATTTCCTCACTGGATTATTCATTTAAAACTCCCCTTTGATCCAGCAATA
>NC_043710.1:75135480-75142656 GCF_006229205.1 Suricata suricatta | reverse complement strand
GCAGAGCCCGCTTGGGATCCTCTGCTCCCTCTCTCCGCCCCTCCCCTGGACTTGCTTGTCCATTCGCCTGTACATGCTCTCTGTCAAAAATGAATAAACATTTTAAAAATGGGCAATACATTAAACTTGAGTATACAAGTAAAAGATGATATGCAAATGAAAATAGTTTTCATTTTGCTCTCGGGGCACCTGGGTGGCTCAGTCGGTTGAGCATCCAACTTCCACTCAAGTGATGATCTCACGGTTTGTGGGTTAGAGCCCTGTGTCCGGCTCTGTGCTAACAGATCAGTGCCTAGAGCCTGCTTTGGATTCTGTGTCTCTCTCTTTCTCTCTGTTCTCTCTGCCCCTCTCCCATTCTCACTCTGTCTCTCTGTGTCTCTCAAAAATAAATAAACATTAAAAAAATTTTTTAAGAATGTGATGCTCTGAACCCACTAGAATGGCTACATTAAACTGACTAACTATAACAAAAGGGTGTAGAGCAATTATATCTCTCCTTTATAGCTGGTGGGAGTATAAAAACCATTTTGGTAAACTATTTAGTAGGTTTTTAAATAAAAGTATATACACACCTATGATATAGAAACTCCATATGTGTGGTGCTCTGCCTTCCACACGAAGATAACATTTCAAAGGAGTAGTAATCAACTGTATTGAATTCTGATGTTTCCAGAAAACTGAGAACCAAATTGACCATTGGATTTAAGTAAGTCATTGAACTCTAATGTTAAATAACTTAAAATTAAATATAATTATTAAAAGTTATTTTGTTTAATTCCAAATATTTCAATTTTGAGCACAACTGCATTGCAATCTATTTTCCATTTTTCTGCCTTATAAGTTCATCTCAATACACATTGGGGGAACAATAAGAGTATAATGTTCCCCCTAAAATTAGCTAATATAGTCCTTTGATGTTTTTATAATAATCAAGCTATTTCCCTAATTATCATATTATTTTAACATCCCTAATATTTAAAGTTTGCACAAAAATTTAGCAGCTTTCACAATCATTAATATTTACATTTCTTTCTTTTAGTAGTAAATTTACACCTATACTCCCAAGTGACTCATGAGAATCTCAACATAGAAAGCATTTAAGGAAATTGTTCTCATTTCACGCATACTTATATTTGAAAGTGAAATTTTTAGATAATGATATGACCCAACTCAAAGTCTTTATTCACTCAGTCATGTGGTTGTGCTAATGAGATAAGATGGCAACTTCCACGAGCATATCAGTATGCCAGAAATTACTTTAAAATGAGCATTTAGCTCATTTAGGCCTTCCTAAGAGCAAGTAGAGGAACAACCAAGACCTGCATGGAGAGTTGGTTGGGGCTAGGCTGTGGAAGGCCTGAGATGTCATCCCAGAAACCTGACCTAAAGTATTGTGTGAGTGGTTAAATTGGATGACCTTTAAATACCTCCCACTTTGAGTGTTTATAGCTCTATGATTATAAGGTTATTTCTCTCTGGGATCATTATTCAGAAGAGAAAGATGGTATATGAGTTCCAGCAAAATTTTACTAAGCACTTAAGGAAACCATCTATCATGTATTGCCTCTGTTAGAATAGTCTCCAAAGTATTTGAAAATGAAAAGTTGTGACTCAGTATCCAAGACATATGGGTAGAAGAATAAATAAGAAAGTCTATTAGCCTATAATAATTTTTGTGGGTGGTTTTGTCCTACGTGTTTGAGCCATGCACATCTTAAAGGAACCAGTGTATGACAAAGTAGCTTCTTCCCACAATGTTCATTATCAGCCATCCTGAGCCTGGCTTCTGCTCTCAGGATTCTGCAGCTCTCATAAACTCAAGACACACTCGAATACAAAGAACCCGTGTTGATCCAAGATGCCCTGAGACCCAGCTGTACTACATAGAACATCACAAAGCAGCCCTAGACCATGAGCCAGGTGAACTATATTTTACTCCTTCTGTTTTTAAAAAAAATTAATGTTTATTTATTTTTGAGAGAGAGAGAGAGAGAGAATTGTGAGCAGGGGAGGGGTAGAGAGAGAGGGAGATAGAGAATCCAAATCCAAAGCAGGTTCCAGGCTCTGAGCTGTCAGCACAGAGCCTAATGCGAGGCTTGAACTCACAAACATGAGCTCATGACCTGGGCCGAAGTCGGACACTTAACCAACTGAGCCACCCAGGTGCCCCCATTTTACTCCTGATGAGTATTTGTTATAATAAAAAAGAATATTCTCTGAACCTCAGTTTATTTGAACACTTTTTTTGTTTCACACCTTTTCTTACCTCCACTTCCAACAGTTCTTTGAGGTCCTTGAGGAACTCAATGCAAAATGAGCAAGAGTTTTAGAATTCCTAAAATAAATAAATAAATAAATAGGGAGGAACATTTTATTCAAGCCCAAGTTAGGATACCTACCTGCGATACACAATCTTCACAAAGGAAAGAGTGTTCCCCTGCGGGAATATTTAGTGTGGGGCTATATCCATTTCTTTTTATAGAAAAAGTTACAAATTATTAGACAAAAAACACTTCAGAAAGTTGCACACCTTATCTTAAGTTTCTAGCATATGCAGGGCCATATGGCTTTAATTTTACGGGAACCAGGGAAGTCTCTTCCTTTTTCTTATGTGTTCAGAATGCTCCTTTTCGGTTTTTCCTTTTAAAAGCAGATGTACATTGTGTGCGTGGCACACTTAAGTAGAGCCTAGTTTGTGGTTTGGCCAAGTCATTTTGACCTTTCTAAATGTTAAAGTATATTTTCCCTGGAAACCCAGAAGAGGAGCCCACAGACATTAAAAGTTGACACTTTCCTTTATGAAGGTCAAGAACGGTGTTTACTGCATCACTCAGTGTGTGTCTGGTGCTTTGCCTGGAAATGGAATAGCGAACATACCAGATATGTACCTCCCAACAATAAGTGAACAATAATAACACATGATAAACATTCTAAATGTAGTAAGATTGTGTGTCATCAAAGCACAAAGATTCACCAGGCTTAGTGAAACTTACCCCTAAAAATTAGCCTCGCTTCTGAAATCAAGTAAAGGGACACTTCTTCAAATCTGCTATTTTTTCTGTGTATATCCGTATCAGTGCACTTTTACTGAAATTATCTCCTTATGCTTCCTCTTTCATCTGACTATGAATTCTTGAAAGACAAGGGCTTTTTTTAGTTTTGTATAATCTAGTATATATTACAGGCCTGACACTTTGTACGCTCTAAAATACTTGCTTAACACATATATATTGTTTGTTGTTTCCCAAGAAGAGAAACAGCTTCTTTTTATATATGGAACACCTGCAGAATATCTAGGTAATGAGACTAAGCAAACATTGGGAAACATAGCGTAAAAGAACACAGAAGTCAAGTAAAAGTTAAAACCATATGAAAAAAAAATTATCCTTGTAATCTCTCTATTGTTATTTTCAGAGTCTACATTATACAGCACACAGGTAAATCCTTTAACTTGGTTTGCTGGTTTGTTGTTTAATTGTTAGTTCAATCTCCAGCCTTCTTTGTGAGTCCTACTGGGATATATGCCTCTGCATTTATTTTACAAATATTGGAGCATATGGAACGTTTTTTTGTGCATAATAAAATCCCCTTCTGCTGAGCTGGCCTGCTCAACCAGTAGAGATCTAACTCATTCTTACCAAAGGTTACGTAATATTCGATGGCATGTTGCTCAGTAGAGTAAATGGCTAAACTGTTAACACAAAGCAACCGAAAAACCTTCAATGACAAAAACAAAGAAAAAACCCACAAAGCTTCTCTCTCATCTGATAACGCCACCCAGCTATTCCCTGTCCGCTGGCAGCTTTATTCCATACAGCTGTTCCACGGAAGTTCTGTGATCCTCAACACATAGTTTCCAAGGTTGCTCCTGTTGCTCCAGCCATTGCCATTTCCACCCTGGAGTGCAGAGGCAAGCAGGAAGCAGCACAGGTAGGGAGGTACACAGGTTGGCCCTGGATGGTGGACACATGACTTCTGTCCCTAGTTCCTTGACAAGAACTGGTTTACAAGGCCACCTCCAGCTGCACGAGGGCCTCGGAAGTCCCGGGCCCGGCGCCACATCCCAGCTATGATTTGATTACTCTAGAAGAAGGAGAAAATAAATTTTGGTGGGTACTTAGCATTTTTCACTTTGATCAGGATTTACCAAAATGTGTTCGACCTCTTACCTAATGGTGGGTCTTCCATTTATTTCTTATTTGTCATTCCTTACCTGTCCTTTCATGTACAAGGGTCCCAAGAAATGGAAGTATGATTTAATAAATGTGCTCGCACTGCTTTTTCAGGTGTACAGGAATGTTTGCAGTTCTACGAGTGATGTGTATGGTCGGACTCTGCTGCCCCCACCATCTCTGCTCCAGCAGTAAATGCAGTCATCCGTTATTTGGTTGCCGTTCTGTTGGGTGGCAATAAATAATAACAGCTCATTGCTAATGTTAATTTAGATTACCCTGACCACTAGAAAACTGTAGCCACTATTATATATTTACTGGTCACTTGGATTACTCTTCTCTGAATTAGCTACTTGTATCCTTCACATATATCCTCATTAGGTTAAATATCTCTCTTTTATCAGTTTTATCTTGCTGACTTTATGTTTCAAAAAATGCAGAGTGTTGCCTGGGTGGCTCAGTTGGTAAGTGTCTGACATCGGCTGAGGTCATAATCTCGCAGTTCATGAGATCAAGCCCCACATCAAATTCTGTGGAGCCTGGAGCCTGCTTCGGATTCTATGACTCCCCCGCTTTCTGCCCATCTCCAGCTTGTGCTGTTTCTCTCTGTCTCTTTCTGTCTCTCTGTCTCTCTTTCTCTCAATGAGAAAGAATGAAATCTGGCCATTCATAGCAAAGTGGATGGACCGCAAGGGTGTCATGCTGAGTGAAGTAAGTCAGGCAGAGAAGGACAGATACCATGTTTGCACTCATAGGTCTAAGAGGAGAAACCTAACAGAGAACCATAGGGAGGGGAAGGGGGAAGGAGAGTTGGGGAGAGAGGGACACAAATCCTGAGAGAGTATTGAATAGTGAAAACGAACCAAAACCAAGGGCTGAAGGGGGAGGGGAAGGGGGGAATGGGGTGATGGTCATGGAGTGGGGGGCACTTGTGGGGAGAAGCACTGGGTGTTATATGGAAACCAATTTGACAATAAACTATTATTTAAAAAAAAATAAACATTAAAAAATTAAAAAATTAAAAATGCAAAGAGATTTGACAGCCCTGAAAATATGTATTTTTAGATTTCTCTCTTCCCCTAATTCAAAAAACTCATAGGCCTTTATATATTCTACAAGGTAATGTTTCAAAGGCATCAGAATGTTCCCAAATTCCCTTATAAATATGAATACACAATTTCTGGGCTTAACCTGTTCTTCAAGAATAATGAATAATTGATAGTCCTTGCTTATATTTCATTTAACAGTTTTAAAGTACGTCCACAGAAGTTAGGCATCAACAAGTCTTGTCAGGAAATGCACGATCCGCAGCCTGCTGAAGTCCCACTCTGCCGATCACACACTGCAGAAGAGCTCATTCATTCAGAGGAGAGCCATCCTCTAGTAAATAAAACATCGGGCCCCTATTTCAAGTACAGTGTGATTTGAGATTGATATTCAAGGCATTTGATGGGCTTAATTTGTTCCCTAGTGATATATAATCAGCATTACAAAATCTCTTACATATTACTTGGGTGAATTTGTATAATTTTCCATTCTGCATTCAGAAAAACCCCTAAGCAGTGTCTCTCTGTAAGATCCAATAAGTATGTCAACCCTTTTTCAGAAAGCTCAGAGAAATCTGCAAGCAATAATTAAGTCCTGGAACATTTATAAGGCATGGGGAAAATATTATTTTCTTTTTTATACACAAAGAGCAGGATAAGAACAGTTAAATGATTAAATGAAACAACTAGTTTAAGACAAAATCCCTGAAGTGCTAATGTCAGGATAAGACACCAGCCACCTGACCCCTCTTCACTCCTTGCTATTGGAGAGGGAAGTCTCCTCAGGTCCTGGTTTAGCAAATGCAAGCAAGATAAAGAATGTCACACTGAGTATAGTCAGCAGATAAATAGGACAATTTCACTTTGCTGAACTACCAGACTTTACTCCTTCATAAACCTAAGCTGTTTCACACAAAAGAAGATGGAAAAATCTTTTTTGGAAGACTTAAGATACCTTCTTTTGAACATATGATAAAATTTCTCCAATTTTAAATATTACTAATTGGGTTTAGAATAGTTTGACTAAATTATTTGACTAAAGTATGAAAACCATTACTTTCCTTATCAATGCATTTAAGAAGAGCTGTCTATACATAGGCAGAATTCAAATAGATGCATTTTTAAAAATATATATGACTAGTAGAATAATCTTCTTTTCAAGTAGTTTTAGTTTAATATATTATTAGTAAGCACAGAATAAATATAGCAATAGTAGAGATGCCTATATTTTATGTTCATATTTGACATAAGATTCAGACCTCTGGATAGATGTTTATTTAGTTCTGGGCATTTTAGAATTTAAATCTTTTTTCTTCAATGTATAGAGACTGATAAGAGTAATCATTTATTAAATCTGTTGAGGGTTGCCCGGGTGGCTCAGTCTGACTTAGGCTCAGGTCGTGATCTCGCGGTTTGTGATTTCGAGCCCCGCATCCGGCTCTGTGCTGACAGCTCAGAGCCTGGAGCCTGCCTCGGATTCTGTGTCTCCCTCTTTCTCTGCTCTTCCCCTGTTCATGCTCTGTCTCTCTCTGTTAAAATAAATAAACATTTAAAAAATTTAAGTCTGTTGAAGTTTTTCAAAATAGTACTCATTCCACTGAGTAGAAGGGTACAGGTCCTTTTTTAATTGCACAGCACATTGTTTATGTGAGAATAATGTTTAACATATTGATAACCATTCTCACAATTAAAACTTAGATGGGATTATAGGACTTGCAAACCATCTCCATATATGCCATTTAACTTAATGATACAACAATCTCATAAATTACATTTTAATATTATTCCCATTTTACTGGAAAAGGAGTGAAGATTCAGACTAATTAAGCAATCTTTTCCAAGGCCACACAGTCCAGTGATGCAGCAGGGAGTGGAAAACAGATCTCCTGGCTCCAAATTTATATATATATATATATATATATATATATATATATATATATATATATATATATATATAT
>NC_043710.1:75119930-75135380 GCF_006229205.1 Suricata suricatta | reverse complement strand
GTTTGCTTTCTAGTCTCTGACACAATTTTACGTTTTTCCCCTACTCTTCTCTCCTCAAACCTTCACCAACAAATCTTCCTTCTGCCCTTCAAACTTACCTGATATGTCTTTGAAAAAGTCCCATGAGAACTCCACTACCTTCCACCCCCAAATCTAACAGGATACCTCATCTGAGTCCACTTCTACAGTGAAAGACAACCCCACATACCTCTCCTATCAAAGGAACATCCCTCCAGTGGTCCTCTGCATGCCATGTCCACTCACTTTATTAGAACTTGCCTTCAATTAACCCAATTTACCAACCTAACAAAAGAGAAACAAGAAAGCCTCCTGTGTCCAAGAAGTCCAATCTCCCGACACCCCTCTCTTCCAGAGTAAAGTTAGGAGAATATTACCCATAACCATCACCTCCATTTCTTTACTCTTCATCCCACTCTCAGGCTCCTAGTCCTTCTACTATATATAAAACTTTCTTCTAAAGTCACAGAAAATGTCCTTATTACCAATTACATGGTCACAATGCTGCCTTCATCTCCTTCAAACTCAGTTTCCTTCATGATGCATCTCCTTTGTTGCTAAAATCTCTCACCTCCCTCCTTCCTTTGCAGCCATTCTTCTCAGGTCTACTGGCTGGGTCCTCCTCCTCTGTCAATCTCTAATCTTTGGAATGTTCACTTCCAAAGTTTTATTTCCTAGGCCCCATCGGCTTTGATTAATATCTATATGCTGAAAACTCCAGATATTTGGAATTCTAACCTTACCTCTTCTTTCCAAGCTTGCACATAAAGACGGTCACTTGGCATCTGCAAACCTGTTACTTCAAAGCCCAAAATTAAACTTTTGAGCTCTCTTCTACAAACCCACCTCACTCCACCATATTCTCCACATCAGTAGAATTGCACCATCAATAACCCAGTAATTCATATCCAGATCAAAAAATCCAATGGTCTTTCTTGAAACTTTTCTTTCCCTCAAACCTCCAATCTAATCAATCATAAGGTCTGAATATATCCCAAATTAGCCTTTTTCCAACTCCATGACTGCTGTCCCAAGAGAAATCCCTACTATTCTTACCTGAACAGCTAACTGCAGGATGGCTGGTCTTCCTTGTCTTCACCCTTGCCCTCTTATAGTAAATTTTGCCCAATGAGCCACATTTTAACAAGATCAATCTGACCATGTCACCATGAACTGAAAACAGTGTTTTATCCCCATTGCACTCAAAATTAAATCCAAATTTCTTCCTGAGAGTTATAAAACCCTAATAATATAACCACTGCACAGTTGTAGGACGTCTTCCCTACCACTCTCTCCCATAGTCACTCTTTTCCAGCCACATCAATCTTCTTTCAGCTCCTTTAACGTATCTAGCCTATTTCCACCTCAGGACCTTCACACTTGCTTTTTCCTCTCTCTACACAAGACATCCCGCTTGTTCTACCCACCACTGATCTCTCGTTGTCTTGAACAATGGTTGTAGTGATACCTGCATAAATCTTTTGAAACTAAATTAGTGACTGCTTTGCATTATTATTCCTCTCTTTTATGCAACACTTTTTTCATGCATCAACTTAATGAGCACTACCTATTGCCATACCTATGCTGGAGGCTAGAACTTTCTAAATATCAATAAATATTAAAAAATAAATAGCTTAAAGGAATCACTCACAGCCCTATACTAGGAGAGAAAATTTCTGTTTTTTGAAGCTTTTCCAATATGTTCATTCAGTGCTATAAATTTCCATCTATGCACTGCTTTCACTGCATCCCAGATTTTGATATGCTGTATTTTCACTTAGTTGAAAATATTTTTAACTTTTCTGGTGATTTCCTTTTGACATGTGTATTTTTTAGAAATGTGTTGTCTACTTTTCATATATTTGGGGATTTTCCAGTTGTCTTTCTATTATGACTTAATTTAATTGCTGTCTGAAAGAAGATACTATATGATTTCTATTATTATAAATTTATTAAAGTGTGTTTTATGGCTCAGAATGTGGTCTATCTTGGTGATTTTTTTGTCTGAAAGAAATTTAATTTCTACTGGTGTTAGATAAAGTAGTATTATAGATGCCCATTCAATCCAGTTAAATGATGGTATTGTTGAGTTCAACTGTCTACTGATATTCTACCTCCTGGATGTGTACATTTCTGATAGAGGGATGTTGAAGTCTCCAAATATAATAGTCAATTCATCTATTCCTCTTTGCAGGTCTCAGTTTTTGCCTCACATACTTTGACACTCTATTAAAAGGCACATATTAAGAATTGTTTTGTCTTCTTGGAGAATTTACCCATTTGTCACTGTTCAATGCTCTTTATCCCTGATTATTTCACTTATTTTGAACTCAACTCTGTCAGAAGTTAATATAGCAATTGCTTTCTTTTGATTAGTGTGTATCTATGTGTGTCTTTATATTTAAAGTGCCTTTCCTGTAGACAACGTAGGATTGGGTCTTATTGCATTCTCACAATTCTCATCTTTTTAAAAAAATTTTTAAATATTTATTCCGTTTTTGAGAGACTGAGAGAGACAGAGCACGAGCAGGGGAGGGGCAGAGAGAGGGAGTCACAGCATCCGATGCAGGCTCCAGGCTCCGAGCTATCAACACAGAGCCTGATGCGGGGTTTGAACCCACAAACCGTGAGATCATGACCTGAGCAGAAGTCAGACTCTCAATGTACTGAGCCACCCAGGCACCCCCAATTCCCTTCTTTCAACTGGTGCATGTAAACACTGATGTTTAGTGATTATTGAGGAGCGATATCAGCATGATGGCAGTGTGAGTCATTCCTTTTGTCTCTTCCTTTCAGTTTACAACTAACTGGAAACCCCTAAGCAAACAAAAGTGCCTTTGCACTTTATTCCAGAACACCTGGGAGTATTCTACATACCTGTGTAACCAAAAGTGGGCTGATAGCAGGGAGCTAAGATGGTGTTGTAGTAGGAGGACCACAGTCTGGCTTCATCCATGGAACATAGCTAGGTAAGTATGAAATCATTCTGAATATATAAGAAATCAACCTGAGGACTGATAGAATAAACTATACAATTAGAGGGAGAGAAGAAACCACATCAAGGAAGGTAGGAAGTGCATAGATATGATTAAGGAAGAAACAGATTACAGTTTCTGTGGGGCGGAAGGAGCCCTGGTCATGGAGAAAGAGGAGGGAGAGCGGAGTGCACAGGAACACCCACAAGAAGAATACTTCCCCAAAGTCAACTGGCTAGGAAATGAGAGGGGATGATTTTCAGGAATTTTTGCAACTAGTAGGGCTGATATACTGCAGCTCTGGAGATCACCAGGCTTGGCCAGGACGTTGCCTACTCCTAGAGAAGAGGCAGACAAACCTCAGGGCAGACTGCAATCTGAGAATCATCGAAGGCTACGAGCTATCAACATAGAGCCTGATGCGGGGTATAGAGAGGGTCTGTTCATACTTTTTGGAAAGCATCTGTGAGAGGTGGCATTGCCTCTCCAGGGAAAGAATAACCTTGTGTGCCATTTTTCTCCCATCCCCTCAGCACAGGTGCAGAGACACCTGCTGAGGGAAGCTAACTGGGACACTGGCTGTTTAGCCTGCTTTGCTCCAAATCCCACACACCTACACTCTGGTGCGACTGCCCTTCAGGGTCAAACTTGCATCAGCCTCACCATAGTGGAACTCTCCCCGAGAAGACCGGTGCAGCCCCCCACCACACCAGGTCCCTACAGTTGGAGTTAAAAGTCAGCAGGCTTGGCTGGCATAGAGCCCAAAGTGCACTGCACTGCTCCAGGCAAGTAAGCAACCCAGAGGCAGACAGTGTGAAAACAACTATCTGAAAAACACCTGGGATGTACAAGGGGGAAATTATTCACTCTTTTGGGAGGGCTTCTCTGAGAGGAGCAGGCACTAAATCCCCTCTCCAGAAACAAAGTTGCTGGCTGGTGCCATTTCCCAAGCCCTGCCCCTCATTATAAACCAACTTCAGTAAATAGCACAATACCAACACAGGCTGCCTAGCCCTTTTATATCAAGTTCTGCCCCTTTGCACTTTGCTGGTACTGCTTTTCTCCATCAAGTGTGCCTAAGGACCAGCACAGCAGGCCCCATTCCCAGAAGACCAGCACAAACCCACTATGTACAATATCTACTGACCATAGAGTTCTGCAAAGCTTCAGTTCTAGTGGAAATAGCATCAGGTCTCATTTAACAAGCAGACAAGGGCACACCCAGCTGAAGCTCACCACACTCTGGCCAACACCCAAACACTCCTCATGGAAAGCAAGGAGAACCTCTGTAGACAACTGACGTGAGGAGAGAAGCAGTCAAAACACAAGAGTACAGTGCACACAGTATACACCAGAGATACCTCCCAGAATGCCTCGGATGACCTCTTCTTAATAGAGACATTATTCTCAGGAATAGGACACATAAGAGGCTTTTCTAACACAGAGAAGAAGACAGAGACCTAGAAAAAAAAATGCCAAGACACAGGAATTCATCCCAAAAGAAAGAATAAGAAAAGGTCATAGTCAGGAACCTGATTGAAACAGTTGTAAGTAATATGTCTGGTCCAGAATTTAAAGCAATAATCATAAGGATATTATCTAGACTTGAGAAAAGCATGGAAAACATCAGGGAGACACTTTCCACATAGATAAAGGAGATAAAAAATATTCAGGCCAAAATGAAAACTGTCATAACCAAGATTTGAAACCAACTTGATATAATAACCAAAAAGATGGAAGAAGCAGAAGAATAAATAAGTGACACTGAAGATAAAATTATGGAAAATAATGAAGGTGAAAAAAACAGAGAAATAAAAATTTTGGATTATGAAAACAGACTTAGGGAACTCACTGACTCCATCATATTAATATTCATAACATTAGAGTCCCAGAAAAAGAAGACTGAGAAAAGGGAGCAGGTATATTTGAAAAAATTATAGGTGAAAACTTCCCTGATCTGGGAAAAGAAACAGACCTCCAAATCCAGGAGGCACAGAGACCATCTATCGAAATCAACAAAAGTAGACCAACATTAAGACATATTGTAATTAAATTTCCAAAATATAGTGATAAAGAGAAAATCCTAAAATCAGTAAAACAAAAGAAGTTCCTAACTTACAAGGGAAGACCCATAGGCTAGCTTCAGATCCCTCAAAAGAAACTTGGCAAGTCAGAAGAGAGAAGCATGATATATTCAAATTGCTGAATGGGAAAAATCTGCAGCCAACAATATTCTATCTAATCAGGCTATCAATCAGAATTGAAGAGAGATAAAACCTTTCCCCAGCAAACAAAAACTAAAGGAGTTTGTCAGCACTAAATCACCCCTACAAGAAATACTAAAGGAGGACTCTTTCATTGGGAAGAAAAGACCAAAAGTGACAAAGACCAGGAAAAAAAAAAAAAAAACAGAGAAAATTTCCAGAAACAATGACAAAACAAGTAATAAAATGTCAATAAATACATACTATCAATAACCACTCTGAATGTAAATGAACTAAATGTTCCAGTTAAAAGACACAGCATGTCAGAATGCATAAAAAATAAGACCCTTCTACATGCTGCCTATAAGAGTCTCATTTTAGACCTAAAAATACCTGCAGATTGAAAGTGACAGGATTAAGCAACACTTATCATGCAAATGGATGTCAAAAAAAGAAAAAAAAAGCCAGAGTAGTAATATTTATATCAGACAAACTTAATTTTAAACCAAGCCTTGTAAAAAAAAAAAAAAGATGAAGAAGGGCACAAATCATAATAAGGGGGACTATCCAACAAGAATATCTAACAATTGCAAATATTTAAGCACCCAACTTGGACCACCCAAATATATAAAACAGTTAATAACAAACATAATGAGGGGCCCCTGGGTGCTTCAGTCATTTAAGTGTCTGCTCTTGATTTCTGGTCAGGTCATGATCTCACAGTTCGTGAGCTCAATCCCTGCATCAGGTGCTGTATCAGGTTCTGTGTTGATAGTGTGGAACCTGTTAGGAGTTTTATCTCTCCTCTCTGTTCCTCTTCCACTTACATACTCTAAATAAGTAAATAAATAAATAAATAAATAAACTTTAAAAAATAACAAACAAAAGGAAATCACTGATAATAATACAGCAATAATAGTGGACTTTAACACCACACTATATCAAGGATAGATCATCTAAGCAGAAAATCATCAAGGAAAAAAATGGCTTTGTATAACACATTGGACCAAATGGACATAACAGAGATACTCATAACAATTCATCCTAAAACAGCAGAATACACATTCTTGTCAAGTGAACATGGGACATTCTCCAGAATAGATCACATGCTAGGTTGCAAATCAGGCCTCAACAAGTACATGAAGATTGAGATTATACCGTGCATATTTTTAGGCAAAAATGCTATGAAACTTCAAGTCAACCACAAAAATATAATTTGGAAAGAACACAAATACATGGAGGCTAAATAACATGCTACTAAACAATGAATGGGTGAACAAGGAAACCAAAGAAGGAATCAAAAAGTATATGGAAACAAATGAAAATGCTCTGTCACTCCCACGCTTGCTCTCTCACTCTCTCTCTTTCTCTCTCAATAAATAAAATATAGTCATTAAAAAAGAAAGAAAGAAAGAATAAGAACCATATGATTCAATAGGTGCAGAAAAAACATTTGACAAAATTCAAAATCCGTTAGTGATAAAAATCCTTTTAAAAAATGTATGGATCGAGGTGTCTGGGTGGCTTGGTCCATCTGATGTCCAACTTCAGCTCAGGTATGAGCTTGTAGTTCATGAGTTTGAGTCTTGCATCAGGCTCTGTGCTGACAACTCAGAGCCTGGAGCCTGCTTCCGATTCTGTGTCTCCCTTTCTCTCTGTTCCTCCCCCACTCCTGCTGTGTCTCTGTCTCTCTCTCAGAAATAAATAAATACTTAATTTTTTTTAAGTGGAAATAGGGGGAACATAAATCAACATCGTAAAGGGCATATGCAAAAAAAAAAAAGAAAGAAAGAAAGAAAGAAAGAAACCCAGTGTAATACTCATTGGGCAAAAACTGAGGGCTTTTCCTCTGCAGTCAGGAAGGAACAAGACAGGTATATCCACTGTCACCGCTCATATTGAACATAGAATTAGAAGTTCTAGCCTCAACAATCAAACAAAAAGAAATAAAATGCATCCAAATCAGCAAGGAAGAAGTCAAACTTTCACTATTTGCTGATGACATGATACTCTCTATAGAAAACCCAAAACCTCCACCGAAATACTGCTAGAATTGATAAACGAATTAGCTAAAGTCACATCATTCAAAATCAACATACAACAATCTGTTTCGTCTCTACACACAAATAGTTATATACCGGAAAAAGCAATTAAGGAATCAATCTCATTCACAATTGCCCCAAAAAGAATAAGATGCCTAGGAATAAGCCTAACCAATGATCTATACTCTGAAAACTATAAAATAGTTGTGAAAGAAATTAAAGATGACACGAATAAATGGAAAACATTCCATGCTCATTGATTAGAAGAACAAATGTTGTTAAAATGTCTATACTACCCAAAGCACTTTTCACATAGCTAGAATAAATAATCCTAACATTTGTGTGCCACAAAAGATCCTGAATAGCCAAAACAATCTTGAAAAGCAAAGCTGGGGGCAAACACAATTCTGGACTTCAATTTATATTACAAAGCTGTTGAGATCAAAACAGTATGGTACTGGCACAAAAATAGTAACAAAGATCAATGGAAACCCAGAAATGAACTTACAACTATATGATCAACCAAGAAAGAATATTCGATGGAAAAAAGACTCTCTTCAACAAATGACATTGGGAAAATGGGACAGCAACATGCAGTTGAACAAAACTGGACCTCTTTTATACTCACACAAAAATTAATTTTGAATTAATTAAAGACCTAAATGTGAGACAGAGAGGACACAGGCAGTAACCTCTTTGACAGCAGCCATAACAACTTCTTATTAGATATGTCTCCCGAGGCAAGAGAAACAAAAGTAAAAATGAACAACTGGGATTTTCTCAAATCAAAAAGCTTCTGCACAGCCAAGGAAGCAACCAACATAGCTAAAAGGCAACCAATGGAGTGGGAGAAAATATTTGCAAATGACATATCCAATAAAGGGTTAGTATCCTAAATCTACAAAGAATTTAGCAAACTTGTGCTTGCTTCGGCAGCACGTATACTAAATTTAGAATTTAGCAAACTCAACACCCAGAAAAACAAATAATCCAGTAAAAAATGGGCAGAAGAAATTAATAAACATTTTTCCAAAGAAGGCATAGATAGCCAACAGACAGTAAAATATGCTTAATATCACTCATCATAAGGGAAATACAAATCAAAACTACAACATCACCTCAAACCTGTCAGAATGGCTAAATTAACAACACAGGACACAACAGGTGTTGGTGACAATATGAGAAAGGGGAATCCTCTTATTCTGTTGCTGGAAATGCAAACTGGTGCATCCATTCTGGAAAACAGCATGGAGTTTCCTCAAAAAGTTGAAAATAGAGCTACCCTACAACCCAGCATTTGTACTACTAGGTATTTACTCAACGGATGCAAAAATACTGATTCAAAGGGATGGATGTACCCCAATATTTATAGAAGCATTATTAACAATAGAAAAATTATATATATATAGATATATAGATATAGATATAGATATATAATGGAATATTACTCAGCCATGAAAAAGAGTGTTATGACTTTTTTTTTAAGTGAAGGCTCTCTATAAGAGCTATCAGATTTGAGGAGACAAGCAAAGGGCAGAGTTTATGTAAAGAAATAATAAGTGAGTATTTTCCAAAGGTGGGGAAGAAATTGGACATAAAAGTCCTATACTATTACCTCAATGTAAGAATTTTTCCTAGGTACATTATAATGAAGCTGTCAAAAATAAATTATCTAAAAATATACTTAAAGCAGCCATGTGGGGAGTTGGGAGGTGGGTATGGAATGTAACCTACAAAGGAACTCCCATTAGTCTATCAGTAGATTTCCCAGCAGAAACTCTACATTCCAGTACACAGTGGAATGGCATAGTCAAACGTTGAAAGATGAAAAGTACCAGCCAAGAATATTTCATGTGGCAAATTTATCATTCAGATATGAAGGAAAAATATAGTCTTTCCCAGATAATCAAAAGCAAAGGGAGGTACCCCTGGGTGGCTCAGTCTGTTAAGTATCCAACTTTTGATTTTGGCTCAGGTCATGATCTCAAGATCAAGCTCCACATCAGGCTCTACAGTACCAGGAGCTTGCTTATGATTCTATGTCTCACTCATTCCCTGACCCTCCACACACTCATGCTCCCTCTCAAAAATAAATAAACATTTTTTAAAAAGGCTAAGGGAAATTACTACCACAAGACCTACCTTACAAAAAATGCTAAAAGGAGTTCTTCAAGCTAAAATTTAAAAATGCTAATTAGTGACATTAAAAACATATGAAAATACCTAACACTCTGATAAAGATGAAAAATATTCAGATTAGAAAACTAAGTCTATGCTTGAATGTGTTAACACCTTAATTATACAGGTTAAAGGAAAAGAGCATTACAAATAACAACAAATACAGATCTTCCTCTACTCCTCTACTTATGAAGAGGTTACATCCTGATAAACCCATCATAGATTGCCTAATATACCTAACTTGCTGAGCATCACAGATTAGCCTAGCCTATCTGAGAACATTTCCATTACGCTACCTTTGGACAAAACTACCTAACACAAAACCTATTTTATAATAAAGTGCTGAATATCTCGTGTAATTTATTGAATTCTGCAGTGAAAGTGAAAAAAAAGGGAATGGTTGTGTGGGTTCAGAATGGTTGTAAGTGTGTGGGTTGTTTACCTTCATAATAACATGGTTGACTGGGAGCTGTAGCTTGCTGCCACGGCACAGCATCACAAGACGATTACTCAATGTATTGCTAGCCTGGGAAAAGATCAAAAGTCAAACTCTGAAGTGCAGTTTCTATTAAATTCTTAGAGTTTTCACACCATACTAAGTCAAAAAATCAGCAGTCAAACCATCATAAATCAGGGACTATCTGTACTATAATTTGTTAACAAATTCACAGCATATATAGAGGTAAGTTGTGACATCAAAAATATAAAAGGGGGAATCAAAAGGTGGAATCTTTATAGAAAAATGGAAATAAATTTCTATCCCCATAAAATGGACTATTTTACCTATGAGACGTTTTATGTAGGCTTCATAGTAACCCAAAAGTAAAAATCTAGAGTAGAGTCACAAAACATAACAAAGGGGAGGCAGAACAAATCGCCGTGGAAAACCACAAACTTAAGTGAAGGAAAAAGAAACAATGGAGAGACAAAATAACCAGAAGTTAAAAGCTAAATGGTGGTAGCAAGTTTTTACATATTAATAATACCTCTAAATGTCAATAGATTGATTTTACTAATCAAAAGACAGAATGACTGGATGGATTAAAAAAAAATCCAGGGTGCCTGGGTGCCTCACTCAGTTAAGCATCCAACTCTTGATTTTAGCACAGGTCATGATCTCAAGGTCTTAAGATCAAGCCCCACATGAGGCTCTGTGCTGGGTGTGGAGTCCACTCAGGATTCTCTCCCTCTCCCTCGACTCCTCCCTGGCTCACACATGCACAGGTACTCTCTCTTCCTTGCTCTCCCCAAAAATTGCAATCATTTTCTGCCTGTCAGTCTCATTTCAGCTTTAGAGAAATACATAAGCTCAAAGTAAAGGCGTGGAAGGTATTCCATGCAAGCGGAAAGCTAAAGAAAGCAGGAATTACCATACTTATATCAGACAAAATAAACTTCAAGCCAAAGTGGTAATAAGAGACAAAGAAGTCATTAAATAATGACAAAAGGGTCAATACATCAAAAAGATATAACAATCATAAATGTATATGTATCCAGCATCAAAGCATTGAGATATTAACCAAGTGCTAAGAGGTCTAAAGGAGAAATAGAGAAAAATAAAATACTGCAGTAAAAACAAAAACAGAAACAAAAAACAACCACTGTCAGCAATGGATAAAATATCCAAACAGAAAATCAACAAGGAAATTATTAAAAAATAAGCCATATTTGAGGAGGCTGGGTGGCTCAGTTAGTTGAGTGTCTGATTTCTGCTCAGGTCATGATCTTATGGTTTGTGGGTTTGAGCCCTTCATTGGGCTCTGTGCTGACAGCTCAGAGCCTGGAGCCTGCTTTGCATTCTGTGTCTCTTTCTCTCTCTCTGCTCCTCCCCTCCTTGTGCTCTGTCTGTCTCTCAAAAATAAATAAACATTAAACATTTTTTAAATGAACCATACTTTAGACTAAATGGAATATAGAAATATTGGAATTACATATAACATATAATGTATTTATATGTAATATAATATAGTAAAATATATAATGGAATATAATGGATTTTATGTATACATATGATTTCTATATATGTGTTGTATATACAAAATTCTGTTGAAAAATAGTGGAATACATATTCTTCTCAAGTGAACATGGAACATTCCCCAGGATAGATCATATGGCAAAACAAAAAGCAAATTTTAGCATACTATAAAAGGTTGAAATCATACCAACTATTTTTTCTGACCACAGTGGTATTAAACTAGATATCAACAACAAGAACAAACCTGGAAAATCTACAGAAATGTGGAAACTACATGGCAAACTTTTGAACAGCCAATGGATCAAAGAAGATATCAAAAGGGAAATAAAAAATTATCTCAAAACAGATGAAAAGAGAAATACAACATATCAAAACTTATGGAATACAGTAGCATTTCTGAAAAAAATTTATAGCCATAAATACATATATTAAGAAATCAGAAAAATCTCAAATAAACAACCTAACTTTCCATGTCAAAGAACAAGAAAAAAAAACAAATTAAGCTCAAAGATAACAGAAATAAGTAAATAACAAAGATTAGAGCAGAAATAAGTGAGCAACCAGAAAACATCAATGAAATTTGGAGCTCTTCTTTGAAAAGATAAACAAAATTGACAAACTTTTAGCTAGACTAAGAAAAAGAAAGACTCAAACAAATAAAACTAGAAATAAAAATTAAGTCATTATAGCTGATACTAGCTACTATAGAAATACACAGGATCATAACAACTATATGCCAATAAATTAGATAACTTAGAATAAATTAGTAAATTCCTCAAAATACTTACCCAGATTGAAACAGAAGGAAATAGAAAATCTGAACAGACCAATAATGAATAAAGAGATTGAATCAGTGATCAAAAACCTCCCAACACAGAAAATCCCAGGACCAGATGCCTTCACTGTGAATACTGCCAAATATTTAAAGAAGAATTGACACTAATCCTTCTTGAACTCTTCCAAAAAGATTGAGGAGGAAGAAATACTTCCAAACTCATTCTACAAGGCCAGCACTACGTTGATCCCAAAGTCAGGTAAGGACACAACCATAAAACTAGAGACCAATATCATTGATGAATGCAAATGCAAAATTTCTCAACAAAATATTAGCAAGAGCACACTAATCAAATTATACATATAATCAAGTGAGATTTATCCCTGGAATGCAAGGATGGTTCAACATATGCAAATCAATAATTGCATTATCTTACATTAATAAAATAAAAGATAAAAAGCACATGACCATCTCAATAGATAACAGAAAGACCATTTGATAAAATACAACAAACTTTCATGATAAAAACCCTCAACAGATTGAGTATAGAAGAAACATACCTCAACATAGTAAAAGTCATATACAACAAACCAACAGCTAACATTATATCCAATGGAGAAAAATTAAAAAATTGTCCTCTAAGATCAGGAAGAAGAAAATGACACTCACTGTCACCACTCTTAAAGTTTGTATGGAACCACAAGAGACCCAAACAGCCAGAACAATCCTGAAGAAAAACAAAACCAGAGATATCACACCATTGATTTCAAACTATAATACAAAGCTATAGCAATAAAAGCAGTATGATACTTGCCAAAAAAACAAAAACAAAAACAATGGAACAGAATAGAGAGCCTGGAATTAAAATCTCACATGTAAAGGGACACGTAGGGGTTTCAATCAGTTGAACTTCTGACTTTGGCTCAGGTCATGATCTTGCAGTTTGTGAGTTCATGCCCGACGTCAGACTGCTGACAGATCAAAGCCTGGAGCCTGCTTCAGATTCTGTGTCTCCCTCTCTCTCTCTCTGCCCCTCCACCCCTCACACTCTGTCTGACTCTCTCTCTCAAAAATAAATAAACATTAAAAGAAAAAAAAACACATGTATGGTCAACTAATATTCAATGAGAGGCAATCATACCAAATAGGGAAAAGACAGTCTTTGCAACAAATGGTGCTCAGAAAACTAGATAAGCACATGCAGAGCAGTGGAAGTGGACCCCTATCTTACACCACTCACAAAAATTAACTCAAAATGGATCAAAGACATAAACATAAGATTTGGTATCATAAAACTCCTAAAGGAAAACATAGCAAAGTTCATCAACATTGGTCTTGGCAATGATAATTTTGGATAGGATGTCAAAAGTCAAAGCAACAAAAGCAAAAAATCAACAAATGGGACTTAATCAAACTTCAGAGCTTTTGCACAGCAAAATGAGCTTCAACAAAATTAAAAGGCAACTTATAGAATGTGAGAAAAATGTTGCAAACCACATTACTGCATAAGGAATTAATATCTAAAATATATAAAGAACTTACACAATTCAAAATAACAAAACTATTTTTGGCTATTTTAAAATGCTCAATAGAAACAAATAAGCATTAAAAAAAAAGACATCCAAATGGCCAAATGCACATGAAAAGATGCTCAACATCACAATCATCAGGGAAATGCAAACCAAAACCACAATAAGATATCATCTTACAACTGTTAGAATGACTATCATGAAAAACAGAAGATAACAAATGTTGGAAAGTATGTGAAGAAAAGAGAACCTTTGTACTCTGTTTCGGTGAGTGTAATTTGGGCCAATCACTATGGAAGTATGGAGATACTTCATAAAATTAAACATAGATCTACCATATGATCCAGCAATTCCACTTCTGGGTATATTCTCAAAGAAAATGAAAATATGTTATTGAAGAGATATATGTACTTCCATGCTTATTACAGCATTATTCACAAAAGCTAAGATATAGAAACAACATAAGTACTCATCAATAGATGAATGATGAGAATATTATTGAGCCATGATAAAGAAAAACGTCTGCCATTTGCGACAACATGGATAAGCCTTGAGCATATTCTGCTAAGTGAAATAAGTCAGCTAGAGAAACACAAGTACATATGATATCACTTATAATGTGAAATCTAAAAAAACCCAGATTCATAAAATTATAGGGTAAAACTGTGGTTATCAGTGGATGGAGTGTGGGAGATAGGACAGTTATTGCTTAAGTGTACAAACCTACACTAAGTAGTAAATAAGCCCTAGAGATCTAATACACAGAATAGTGAGTATATACAACAATATTGTATCATGTCACCAAACTTGATAAAAACTAGAAATTAATTATCTGATCACTAAACAGAAAAGATAATTATATAATGTTACAGAGGTGCTAATTATAACTACAATAGCAATCATATAACAAAATCATATACAAAAATGTATCAAATTAATATGTTGAATATCTTAAAATAATGTTATGTCAAATATATTTTAATAAATTTTTAAAAACAAAGAGATTATTGATGTAGTTGGATTTATATCTAACATATTTGTTACTGTTTTTTTATTTGTTGCTCTTGTTCTTTATTCCTGTTTTTGTCTTCCACTATTTTTTCTGCCTTTCGTGGTTTTAATTGAGCATTATATATAGTTCCACTTTCTTTCCTTTCCTAACATATCTCAGCTTCTTCTTTTCACTTCTTTAGGGGTTGCCCTAGAGTTTATAGTATATATTTACGCTGATCCAAGTCCATTTTCAAGTAACACTATGTTGTAGGCTAACTTACATAACAAGTTAAACTCCTTCTGGAATGTAAGGGGTTAACTTCTTCTGGAATGTAATGGGTTAACTTACTGAATGTTTTGCTGTAAACTGTTGCCCCACCCCTTTTCTGTGGTCTGATCAAGGCCATGGCTACAGAAAATTGCTTAGTCCCTGCCCCACTCTGATTGGTTCTTATTGTCCCACTCTGATTGGTCCTTATTGTCCTACTATGATTGGTCATTTAGAAGAGCAAAGAACAAACATGATAGGTTCCCATCAAAACTGGTGATCAGCATGTTACAATGTAATTGGCTAACACAGAATCCTATGTGTGCCTATATAATCTCAATGTATTCATTGTTGGGGCCATTCTCTGCTCCTTACCACCTGGAATTCAGGTTTGGTCTGGCCTTGAATAAAGGTTTGCCTTGTCTCAGTTCGACTTTGGTGGTCTCTTCAACATTAGGCTACAACACACTACAGCACTTCACAGGTAATGTGA
>NC_043710.1:75118417-75119830 GCF_006229205.1 Suricata suricatta | reverse complement strand
TGAGCCACCTGGGGACTCCAATTTTTCCTTCACTCTGGAAGGATGATTTCACAGGGTACGGAATTACAGGTTGGTGGTTATGTTTTCTCACCCTTTAATTCTTTGACTCCTCTCTTTTCTTGCTTACATGGTTTCTGAGAGATGTTGGATGTGATTCTTTGTTCCTCTGTAGGTGAGGTTTTGGAGGTTTCTAGTGATATCCTGAAGCGCAGAGATTCTTTCCTCAGCTGTCTTCAATATGCTTATTAGCCTATCAAAGGCATTCATTTCTGTTACAGAGTTTTGGATGTGTAGCATTTCTTTTTTGTTTTTTTCCTTAGGATTTCTATCTCTCTACTTACATTGCCCATCTATTCTTGCACACTGTCTACTTTATCCATTAGAGCCCTTATTAATAATAGTTGTTTTAAAGTTCCAGTCTGATAATTCTAATTTCCTTGCTACTTTTGGTTTTAGACGCTTGGTCTGCTCTGTCTCTTCACACTGTTTTTGCCTTTTGGTATGTCTTATAATATTTTCTCTGTAGTTGAACATGATGTACAGAGCAAAAGGAAATGTTGTAAATAGGGTTTTCACACAGTGGTGTTAAGCCGTGGGGGGTAAAGTGTTCTAAAACCCTGTAATTAGGTGTCAGCCATTAGTGAGCCTCTACCTTAACACTGTGAGCTTCGCAGGTGTTTTTAGGAGGTTTCTTCCATCTACCTTACATAGAAGAGGGTGGCTGGAGTGAGCTGCAGTTGGGTATTTCCTCCCAGGTCAATTAGGCTCTGATAATTCAGCAGGTGAGGCTCTAGTTAACTAGTATCCCCTGAGGTCAGGCCTTGTTAAGAACAAAGTGCTCTGGTGTACTTCAAAATAATCCCTTTTCCTTCCTCCCTGACCCCACCCCCTGCCCAGCTACAAGCACAGGAGATTTTTCTCTGATACTTACTATGTGAACCTGGTTGAATACCTGGAGATAAATCTCACAAAATTGTAGGGCTCCTCCTATTACTGGGTCCCTGATGTTTTAATTCACAGACTTCTCACTGAGCTCCATCAATTGTCAGTTGTAGTTCAGAAATTTCTATCCCAGTGCTGGCTTGGTGGAGATTTCTGCTCCAGTAGGCTGTGACTCCCTGTATTTGCCTGCCTGTCTCCCTAATCGTGGGGGTTATGGTTTACCCTCTGTCCTCACTGCTTTCACAGATCAAATAGCAGTTGTTGATGTTTAAGTCAGCTCATCTTTTACTGTTGTTGAGACATAATGGTGACTTTCAAACTCCTTACACGCAAACCCAGAAACTCTAAGTCTGTTCTTTTAATCTTCACAAAGACTCTGGGAGGTGGTTTATTGTTATGTCTATTTCGCAAATGAGGACATGTGGTAAATGAAACTTGCCTAATGTCACTCAACTAATAAAAAAAGGCAGA
>NC_043710.1:75117278-75118317 GCF_006229205.1 Suricata suricatta | reverse complement strand
ACAGATATTAACATAATTTTTACATTATCTTAAAGAGAAGCATTGAAAGGCTGTATATGCCAGCACAATAAAACTTCAGAAACAGAGAAAATATTCCTCTGTAGAATAATCTGTATGTCCTATGTGTGCCTTTCACTCAAATACACACACACACACACACACACACACACACAGACCCCTCACAAAACAGTAGCAACCATGCATTCCAATTGGAAATCAGAAAAGACATGCCAGTGCTCACTGACAATAAATAGCACTATGAAGGAATTTGGTATTTAATCTGAATTAGCATCTATCTGCTGGCAAGCAGGTCCAAAAATCATAAGGCCTTTCTGAAGCCTCCCTCCAATTCTTAGAAATCGCATTGGATTCCAGCATTTTAGAATACTGACAGCTTGAATGGGAAATAGCTTCTCTGAACCTTTGGACTTTCCAGAGTGTCTGAGGCCCGTAGGTAGATGGGGCAGGAAAAGCGCAATAGGGCCTCAGGCTCACTGAGTATTTCTAACAGAAAGGCTTGGTGTATGATTTTCTATGCCCTGGTCTGGAAGAAAACCTGGAGACTAACAATACAGAGCTCCGAACACAGATGTGGAAGCAATGGATATACCTTGGTGGTGTGAAGAATCTGAACAGGTGAATGGAATCTCTTAAATCCCTAAGGTTATGAAGTTCCAAGGAAAGTGCTTTGCAGAGAGGTTTCTCCAAGTCCCCTTAGGCATAGGAAGCTGAAAACCCACCTGTTGCTAGCCCACCAGGCCCAATAAGCAGGGGCTTCTGTGTCCTAACATCCACCAGAGGAGCTCTACTCAAGATATCCCTGACTTTTCTTTTTTTTTAATTTTTGTAGGTTTATTTGTTATTGATACAGAGAGAAACAGCATGAGTGGGGGAGGGACAGAGCGAGAGGGAGACACAGAATCTCAGACAGGCTCTAGGCTCTAAGCTGTCTGCACAGAGACTGACGCGGGGCTTGAACCCACAAACCTTGAGATCATGACCTGAGCCAAAGTCGGACGCTTAACCAACTGAGCCACCC
>NC_043710.1:75114718-75117178 GCF_006229205.1 Suricata suricatta | reverse complement strand
AAAATGAAACCACAATGGTCCAACATGTTTGGGATGCAGGAAAAGCAGTCTAAGAGAAAAGTTTATAGCAAATGGACTTACCTAACCTCAAGAAGAAAGAAAGATATCAAGTAAACAAGCTACCTTACACCTAAAGGTGCTATAAAAAGAACAAACAAAACTCAAAACAAGTAGGAGGAAGGATATAATAAAGGTTAGAGAAGAAATAAATCATGTAGAAACTAAAAAAACAATAGAAAAGATCAATGAAACCAGGAGATGATTCTTTGAAAATATCAACAAAATCAATAAAGTACACTTCTAGCCAGACTCAAAAGAGGTGGGGAAGGAGAGGCACTCAAACAAAATCAGAAATGAAGGAAGAGAAATAACAACCAACAGCACAAAATACAAATAATTGTAAGAGAATATTATAAAAAATTATATGCCAACAAATTGGACAAGCTAGAACAAATAGATCAATTCCTAGAAACATATAACCTCCCAAAACTGCATCAGGAAAAAGTAGAAAATTTGAACATACCGATTACCAGCAATGAAATTGAATCAGTAATCAAAAAGTCCCAATAAACAAAGGTTCAAGACCAGGCAGGTTCATAGGCAAATTCTACCAAATGTGTACAGAAAAATTAATACCTATTATTTTCAACCATTCCAGAAAATAGAAGAGAAAGGAAACTTCTAAATTCATTCTATGAAGCTAGTATTTCCCTGATACCAAAACAAACAAAAATGCCACCACAAAAAAAGTACAGGCTAATGTCTCTGATGAATATAGATGCAAAAATCCTCAACAAATTACTATCAAACTGAATCCAACAATACATTTAAAAAAATAGTTCACCACAACCAAGTGAGATTTATTACTAGGATGCAAGTGTCGTTCAAAATTTTCAAAACAATAAACATGATATATCACATCAACAAGAGAAAGGATAAAAACATATGGTCACTTCAATAGATTCAGAAAAAGCATTTGACAAAGTACAACACCCATTTATGATAAAAATTCTCAACAAAGTAGGCTTAGAGGGAATACAGGTCAACATAATAAAGGCCATATATGAAAAACCCACAGCCACCATCATACTCAATGGTGAGAAACTGAGAACTTTTCCCCTAAGGTTAGGAGCAAGACAAGGGTGTCCATTCTCACCACTTTTATTTAACATCCTACTGGAAGTCTAGCCCCAGAAGTCAGACAAGAGAAAGGAATAAAAGGCATTTAAACTGGTAAGGAAGTAAAACTTTCACTATTTTTAGATTATATGATATTATATATAGAAAAAACCTGAAGACTCCTCCAAAAAATTTCTAAAGCTGTTAAACAAATTAAGTGAAGTCACAGAATACAAAATCAGTGTACAAAAATCCATTGCATTTCTGTATACCAATAATGGATCAGCAGAAAGAGAAATAAAGAAAACCATGCCATTCACAGTTGCACCAAATAGAATAAAATTTCTAGGAATAAACTTAACTAAGGAGGTGAAAGACCTGTATTATGAAAACTGTAAAACATTAATGAAGGAGATGGAAGATGATACAAATGGAAAGACATTCCAGGCTCATGGTTTGAAAAAAACAAATATTAAAGTATCCATACTACTCAAAGCAATCTACAGATTTAATGCAATCTGTACCAAAATTCCATTTAACAGAACTAGAACAAACAATACTAAAATATGTATAGAACTACAAAAAACCCCAAGTAGCCAAAGTAATCTTTAAAAAGAATAAAGCTGTAGGTAGCACAATCGAAATTTCAAGATATACTACAAAGTTGTATTAATCCAAAAAGTATGATACTGGCACAAAAACAGACATATAGGTCAATGGAACAGAGTGGAGAGTCCAAAAATAAACCCATTCTTTTATGATCAATCTGTGATAAAGGAGCCAAGGATATAAAATGGGGAAGATAGTCTCTTCAACAAATGGTATTGGGCAACTGGACAACTACCTGCAGAAGGTTCAAACCTGATCACTTCCTAATATCATATACAACAATAAACTCAGAATGGTTTAAATACCTAAAGTTGATGCCTGAAACCATAAAAGTCTTCAAAGAAAACATAAATAATTTCTTTGACATCAGCCACAGAAACATTTTTTTAGATAATGTCTCCTCTTACAAGGGAAACAAAAGCAAAATTAAACTATTGGTACTACACCAGAGTAAAAAGGAAATGATCAACAAAACAAAAATGCAATTTACTGAATGGAAGAGGATATATACAAATGATATATTCAATAAACAGTTAATATCCAAAATATATAAGAACTTATACAACTCAACACAAAATACATAAACAATCCAATTGACAAATAAGCAGAAACCCTGAATAGATATTTTTCCAAAGACTTACATACAGATGGGCAACGGACACATGAAAAGATGCTCAACACTGCTGATCATCAGGGAAATGCAAATTAAAACCACAATGAAATATCACTCTG
>NC_043710.1:75110728-75114618 GCF_006229205.1 Suricata suricatta | reverse complement strand
AAAAAAAAAAAATCAAACAAACAAAAAAGGAAACAGCTCTGTGAAATAACTTGTTCAAAGTCATTCAGCCACATGAAGCAGCCTTCAAAACAACGCCAACAGCTAGGATTCTGCAAGTAGTTTTGAGGGCATATGACATCATCTTGCTTCCCTAATTGCTTTGTTAAGTATCTAAATATTATAAACAATGCTTATCAAAAAGTTGTACCATCCCATTAGTTATTCTGATGATAACGATACATTAAGACTCCTAAAACTTTACAAGTTGATGAATACTCTGAATGATTTTTAAAATTACTACACTTGGTTAATTTTGCCTTGTAGATACCCTGATCAGCCACGGAAACTCTCGGTCAAGGACTAGCAAGAATGATACAGCATTCACCATTTGCCCTGTGTGATACTGAATGCCCAGCCAAAAAAAAAAAAGATTCCCACACCAGCTGATTCAACATAAAGAATTTAATAACAAATTAATTACAAAGATTTTTGAGGTATATAAAGAGCTGCTTGGCAAGGGCAAGGCACCCAAGAGCAGCAACTACAAGAAGCACCTAACACCCCAACAATCACTAAGGCTCTAAGGACAGAGGAAGGTGGTGCAGTTACTGAAACTCCAAAGCTTAGCCACTGGTGGGAGCTGGATTCTGTCTGGAGATGAGAATGAAGAGGAAAAGGCTAACTAAAGGGAGCTGGAACCACACAGAAAGTGTGATCACTGTCTGAGAGGCAGAGGGAGTGAAAGAGGGAGACGGATACCTTGCTTTCCTCCATTACGTGGGTAGTACTGTATACTATCTTGCCTGCTTATTTATCCATCTTCACCAGTTCTTCCCAATGGCACCTAGGACAAAGAAGCCTGAGAAATATAGTTTGGCAGGGTCTGATGGAAGCAGGGAAATGGCAGCAAATGGGTCTGACCTCAGACAGGCCAATGTCCGACATGCTCTAGAATCTCACCCTCGACGTTAGTAAGATGTCTCAATCTCCTTGCTCCTCCTTCTCCATCTGTGTAGCTTTTCCAAGGAAGGTGAAAATTTGTGACCTTTGCCACTTATTTATAATGAGTCACCGATCCCTTAGGAATATAATACACATAGAGGTTACTGCAAGAAAAGGGGTGTGATCACTTGCAGAACAATTCAGAGATTGCTCATTTGACCATTTAATATTTGAGAATCTCCAAAAAGAATGCTTAATAACATTGTCAAGCTATTTCATGAATATTTGGTCCTCAAAGCAATGGTGGTCACTAACAGATTCAGAACATTAAAACTTGCCTCCTTTTTTGTGAGCTATTTCTAACGCCACCTTTCAGGTGCATCTGGACACTCCTTCCTCTGAAGCCTAACTGTGCACTGTGATGTACCGTAGTTCCTGGCATCCTCTGAGCACTTTAGAATCAGGCGCTGGGCTCAGTACTTCTGCGGATCATTTAATACTCCCAATCACCCTGTGAAGTGAATACTAGTAAAAATACACTGTCAGGAGATAAAGAAACTGAGAGGAAGTTAAATAAATTATCCAAGGCTGCATGGCTTGGCAGACTAATACTCCAGCATGGGATTTAAAGTCACTAGAGCCCTTCCTTTTAATCATCATACTGGCTACTAAAATGCCTTACAGCATTTATTTCTTTGCATACCTCTCTTCTGCAACAGGGTACAAGCTAAAAGGAGGACCCTGTCTTATTTATACTCATATCCTCCTCATCTATGAAAAAGGAGTCATTTTCCATAAATGTGTGCTGAATGAAGATTCAACATGCTTTAATTTTATACAAAAGTGAACAAGGTAAAAGAACAACACAAAAAAGTACATTCTCACCAATTATACAGACCTAAAATATTACAATTGCCTTCTTAATCTCACATCAGATTTGTTCTAAAACTCAATTTTCTCTTTAACAACTCTCATGCCATCTAATATTGAAACATTTATTACCAAAATGCATTTAAGTGCCTATCTGTACATTCTAAACTCAAGCTCTGCAGATCAATAAAACTCAAATTGCTTTTTAAAAAGAGATTCTAAGACTTATTTTTTAAATACTTCAAAAGCAAAATCAAGATTACAAATAGAGTTCAAAGCACAGAAAAATTCCAAGGAATCTCAAAACCTTTTCCAATTGATATGTGGAAATTAAGAAATTGGGAAGATGAACATTGCATCTAAATAGGTGTTTTTTCAGATCATCCTTTGGAATTCTTTAAAATTTTTAATTCAGCTATGCTTCACGTTAAAACTATCTTTTGAACTTTTTCGAAGAACCATCTTCAGAATCCACACAAAGAAAGTTACTGTCACTAATACTTACCTTGTTATCCATCTCCATTCTTAGTCCCTTAGGATCAGTGACTATGTCTGCTTCACCACTTTATTCCCCGTAGCGCATAGAGCACCTGTGGCTCACAGTCAATGTTTGTAGAATGAAAAATGAGAGAATGGATTAATCCACACTTGAGAAAGATTGAGATATTTTTCCTTATGACTAAAAAGAGGGTATAATTTGATAGAAAAACTCTCAGCCATCCACGGACTCATCCTGACTTTCATGTCACTACCCAGAGGTCAGTACCTTTCTTAAAACTATGATAGCAGTTTAAAAAAGGAACTTCTCCCTTGTTGGACTAGTATTTACATCCATCGGGAGCTTAAAAAAAGTTAAAGAGCTATAGATATTTCTAGACCTAGTAATTAGTGCTTTATATGGTAGTTATAAGAAGTGATAACGATCTGAAACCAAAAGGTTTGGGAAGACTAACTAGTGTGACCATCCTTCTCTGTTTGCCTGGAAGAGTTCATTCACATACTACCTATTGTCCCAGTAGAAGTATTTGCTGTGCCCATTCCATTCTCAAAAGTACTTTGGCTTGGAGCGCCTGGGTGGCCTCTGACTTCAGCTCAGGTCATGATCTCACAGTCTGTGGGTTCGAGCCCCATGTCAGAGCCTCTTCAGATTCTTTGTCTCCTTCTCTCTCTTCCCCTCCCCTGCTTGCTCTCTGTCTCTGTGTCTCAAAATAAAATAAAGACATAAAAAAAATTTTAAAGTACTTTGATTTAAGTGACTAATTGTACTATTGCCCTAATTTTAATTCATTAATAATTTAGAATATTCCAAATCTCCTTCTTAATTGGTTATGTTCATTCTATTTTTCAACGCTGTTTTCCTTATTTTTCAGACTATTTTCCTCTCCCATTATGTATTCTGCCATTTCCAAAATGAATGAGCAATGAAATAGATACTACTTATTATTAAGACAAATTGCCAAAATATATGTTTTTGGTAAATAAAGGTAGATCCCTGGCATGTTTAAACCTGCATAAATGATGATAATAAAGATAATAGAATTTTATGAGGTCTGGCACAAATGAAAACTCACTAGAAATTACAGCATCAATTTAAGACCAAAAAAGTCAATAGCTCACAATATGTAAAGATTTCTAGCTTTCATTCAACAGGTTTTTTTCAATATTATAATTTTTTTACCAATTTTACCATAAAATTAAGAAAAACTTGTTTCATTTATTTCAACTATTCCTGCCATCCATGCAGATCCCTCCAAAGTCAATGTGGCCCTGAAATCAGTATTGATCATGAAGACAATTGAAATTAATAAATCAAGCTCAAGATTATAAGCATGACCTTGCTTCAGTGAAGAAATAAATACATACTTCTAACGTGTCTTCACAAAAGATGTTCACGGCTCTTTGGTAAAGAAGAATTTCTTCTGAACCTGTTCAGTGGCAGAGAATGTAGGTCATTTCATTAATTCTCTTTTGTTCATTCTTTCCTGCATAAACACTAATTTTCTAATACCCTAAGAAGTGCCAAGCACTGTGTTACACACTGAAGATAGCAAAGACACTATCTAAGAACTTACAGTATC
>NC_043710.1:75106584-75110628 GCF_006229205.1 Suricata suricatta | reverse complement strand
TTGAAGGTCCTCCTCTATCTTCCCAGCTTTCTCCTCAATCTATTCTAATCTTTCCCTTCCTGTAATATAACACCACTGGCAGCTTCCCCAATACACCACACTTTCCCAGGCTCCCAGATTTACTGTGCTCTATAGTATATCCACATATCATGCCTTTGCACAGGGAAATTCCTTTCTGCTATGTCCTCACGCAGTATCTGTCTGACGGATTCCCATACCTTCTTTAGGACCCAGCTTATACCATTTCTGACTACTAATCCTGAGACCTTGTTTCTTTAAAATGTTAGCATTTTTTTCTATGTGCTTTAGGTAGCGTTATGTTATATTCACCTATGATTCCCTGATATCTTGCACAGTGCATTCAGCACATACTTGTTGGGGCACTGGGATGGCTCAGTCGGTTAAGTGTCTAACTCTTGATTCCTGTTCAGGTCATGATTCCAAGGTTGTAGGATCAAGCCCTGTGTCAGGCTCCACATTGAGTGTGAAGCCTGCTTAAGATTCACTCTCTCCTTCTGCCCCCTCCCTTCACTCGTGCATACTCTCAGTCTCAAAATAAATAACCATTTTTAATAAAAAATAAATATTTGTTGAACAAATAAATGAAAATTTGACATAGATCTTCATGAGCACTATAAGATCATTAAAAGTTAAAATATCATACTAACCCTATGACCCAGCAATTCCATTTCCAGTTATTTACTCAGAAGAGTAAAAGTATATGTCCATATAACAACATGTAGATGAATAGCACTTTATTCATAACAGACAAAAAATGGGCATAACCCAACTATCTGTCAAAGAATACTATTCATCAATAACAAATAATTAATGATTGATTCTTATAAGATTATAGCTGAACATTAAAAATTTCATGCTGAGCAAAAGAAGCCAGCACAAAAGGGTACATAGTGTATGATTCAATTTACATGAAACTTTAGGAAAGACAATAAGTCAGTAGCGATAGAAAGCAGTTTCAGGAGTTTCCTAGACCTGGAGGTGACAGGTAGGTATTGACTGAGAAGGGACATAAAAGCACCATTCAAGGTGAGTAAGATTCTCTAAACCTTGATTGTGGCAGTGGCTACATGGGTGTTTACATTTGTCAAATATCAACAAAGTCTGCAAATAAAACATGCATTTTATTGTATACAAATTATACCTCTATAAGAAGTTCATTTGCAAAAACTTGATGATAATTTGCATCTACAGGGGCATATTAGATTCTGGGGACCTGAAACTTACAGAATTTGGGTAGCTGCCTTAATAAAAAACATAAAATTAGGTTAAAAGCTTCCGCTTATTCAGAATAAGAAATTAAACCCTACAAATTACAGATATATAAAAATTGACAGATACTCTAGATATTGCAAAGTGAGGAAAAACAATATAACATTTTTATTAATTAAGCATATGATGTACCTCGGGAGCACATTTTTCCTACAGTTTTTGCTAATATTCTTATTAACTCTTTATAGAATAATGATTTTGTAATATTTTCTATAGAAATAATGAAAAGATCATTTAGTCTTTCCTCTGGCCTGATTGATTAGAATTTTGTTTTATTACTGATGGTTTGTTTCTTATAGCATTATAACTAGTCACTGATGTCATGTGACCCTTAACGAAGTTGTCAGATACCTCTATCATGCTTCTTTCATATATGAGCTATTACAGATAGACTTTTGTTTGCACCTTTATGAAGTCTAATAAATTCTATTTTATAGAATTCTCTTTAAAATGTAAATGTATGGTACACTTATATGTCCTATAATCAAATATACTACTGAATAAAGGAATTTTGACTAGGCACTGATGAGATTTGAATACTCAAGAGTTTAAACATTCTGGTTTTGGGAAAAATCCTTCCCAAGTAGTTTCTTTCTTCTATTTTCAATTGTTTTTGTCTTCTCTGCTACCCACACACTCCTGGAACCAGGCACATTAGGAAACTCTCACATCACCATGAGATCTCTAGCACTGGGCATTTCCTGACACAATACTGGTTAAATTGGCACAGAGGGTAATAGTAGACTGGAAGCCATTTTTGCACTGACATCTTGCAATAATTTATCTACACTGAGAAGTGACTGCAAACCACATAAACATACCACCAAGCCCAAACCAAATGTGTCTGCAATTCTATTTCCTCTTAGGTTCCAAAAGTGCCCATAGCCACTCTAGTGTCACTGACATGAAGGTGACGAAGGGAAATACAGAGGGGAAAGAAACAGCAATTAGATTCTGCGCTTCTAAACTGTGCTTAGAAAGTACAGCTTTCGCAAATTTTTCAAAACCATATTACCATATGAAGAGATTACTGAAGCTCATTCATTAGCTACACAGTAAATCCACTCAATATTTCTTATTCATTCACTCATTCATTCATTCAACAAATATTTGTCTGGTAGAACATGCTAGCCTACAAATTCTTCCCTTTGATTCTGAGAGTCTAGAAAAACATAACTTGAAAAGATTCATGTGGGGACACCTTGTGGCTCAGTCAGTTAAGCAGCCAATTCTTGGTTTCAACTCAAGTCTCATGCATTCATGGGTTCGGGCCCCACATCAGGCTCCTTACTGACAGCACAGGGCCTGCTTAGTATTCTCTCTCCCTTTCTTCTGCCCCTCTACCGCTCCTGCTGTCTCCTAAAATAAAATAAATTTTAAAAAAGAAAGAAAGGAAAGAAAAGATACATGTGAACTTCATTTCTAGCAAAGAAAAATTACAAAGAATTCTTTCTGAGCCTCCTCATGAACTTAGTAACCCTTCCTGAAATTTAGTGTGAAGTTGTATAATTCTAAATTGATGATGTAGGTCAAAATGTTTCATATAGGAGACTGAAGGGGCCTGAAAAATGAGTTTCTTGGTTGGTTTCAATCATGATAGTTACATTATATCTGCCAAATATCTGAACATTTCACATGCATCTTATGTCAGACTCCTAACAGCTTCACAGAAACATTGAAAAACAAGTACTCGCCGTGTAGCAAGGGAAATATATTTTGTGAGATTTGAAATCTAGGTACAATGTTCTTCAAACAACTTAAAGAAGGGAATGACCTGCTTTCTGAAAAGATTTTTCCAGTAAGCACTCCTCAAGAGGTTAGACAGCAATCTATATATGTAATATATAGATGTATAGACATTTACAAACACTCCTTTCCATTGTTTCTGGGGAAATGATCTTTCTCTGCAGTTGTAAACTGGGTGATAGGGAGTTGATAAGCTGATTGATCAGTCTGAGGAGACTAAAATGTGTGAATTGGAACGATATTTGCAATAAGTCATGTGTTTTTTGCAACACTTTGGGATTTCTCAGAGCTCCAACCCACTTGCTACATATTTTCCTGCCTTCAACAGATATTTTATTTCTTCAAATTTAAATATTTGCTTAATTTTTTAAATATTAGTAAGCAAATTTTATTATTCTACTTCAAAAATGTAAAAAAATTAAAATATAGGTTAGCCTTCAAAATACAATGCATTTACATCAAGTGATACCCCCAAATATTAATGGTTCATATCTCATTGATTTTAAAGATTAAGCAAACAGAAAACAGAAAAAGCAGTAAGTCTTTCTTACTCCAAAAGCGATGTCATCACTGGTGCTTCTTTGTTTCCTTCTCCATCCACCCAATGATCAACTAGGGCCACTGGTCGTGGATTCTACCTGCACAGCCTCATTCAGTTGAAGGTAAAAGACTTTTCTCTTATTAGCAGCTTAAAACGCCACAAGTGAAGGAGAATGAACAATAATTTGCAGTCCTATGTTAGATCATTAGAATGCCTAGCTAAACTAAGGTCATAGAAGCCCTTAGTAACCCTCACATACAGCTCCCCCTCCTTGGGGAATGATTTGCTTCCTCATGAGACACACTAGAATTTTCCGCTCTGCTCCAGTCCCCAAAATCAGCTCCTGTCTGTCTTGTCCCCAGTCCCCACTTTCATTGTTTTTCCCATAGGCCCTTACCATCTCTGGTAGATGGACCCTAGTTTTATCCTTGGACTCTCTTCCCTTATGACTAGATCTTTCCCTGAAA
>NC_043710.1:75103972-75106484 GCF_006229205.1 Suricata suricatta | reverse complement strand
TCCTTGGGGAATGATTTGCTTCCTCATGAGACACACTAGAATTTTCCGCTCTGCTCCAGTCCCCAAAATCAGCTCCTGTCTGTCTTGTCCCCAGTCCCCACTTTCATTGTTTTTCCCATAGGCCCTTACCATCTCTGGTAGATGGACCCTAGTTTTATCCTTGGACTCTCTTCCCTTATGACTAGATCTTTCCCTGAAAATTCCTCAGTCCCTGTTGCTAGGAGAACATCCCACCAGGCTTATAGACATATCTAGGCACACCTGAATCCTGAGGGGAGCATAGCTTAGCTCCAAGGGATGAACCACACTACTGTACAGTTGAGATAGAAAAAGCTTCCAACAATAATTATTATAGATAAAATTAATAAAAAGATTAATAACTGTGGGTGCATTTAAAATAAGTGGAGTTTATGGAGTTTAAAAGCACTGTCTTCTGAAAACTGACAGGAATAAATAATTTTTAGTACCTGTTGATATAATATACATTTGTTCTTTTAGAGTCTCCATTTATCTGTTACCTCTTACAGAAAATGTGATGGTCCCATGGGGCCCGCAAAGAAAGAACCTACCTTTCAATGAGTGGTTAAGTCATCTTAACTTGGATCTGACCCTTTACAAAGAGAATAAAACCCACAACAGCTATTATTGTTTTATTTTATGCCTCAAGACAGCATTATTGAAAGACAACTCTACTAATAAGAATTAAAGAATTCAAAATTGGTAAATTTCCCTTTTTAGCTGGAAAAATAAAATATAATAATGATGTGGAAATATTTAATTGTTTAAGTTTATTTTTGAGAGGGCGCATGCACAAGTGGGGGAGGGGCAGAGAGAAGGAGGGAGACACAGAATCTGAAGCAGGCTCCAGGCTCTGAACCGTCAGCACAGAGCCCCACACTGGGCTTGAACCCTCAAACTGTGAGATCATGACCTGAGCTGAAGTTGGATGCTTAACTAACTGAGAAACCCACGTCCCCCTAAATTTTATATATAAGAGAATTCTAAGACTTCTGCTCAATACTTCACACAGGAATGAGGATTTCTATAAACTCTGATAATTTGTCCTTATTTCCACTTACAAACTGGGTGTTGTGGCTATTGGCATCTCAAGTTCAAAAATTAAATGAAAAGAGGAAACATAATTATATCCAAACATGCCATTTTTCTTTTTTGGTAAAGCTTATGGAAATTAATTTGAAGTTGATCAACTCTATAATATTACCAAGAATTTCCCCCAAAGCTTATAGAACCAAAGAAAAAAAAGGAGATATGAAATTAATGAACCTCCCCCACTCCCAAAGCAGAACTTGCCTGTATAGGACATGCACCATGTGCAAGACACTTTGAATACATTTTCCCATTTGATTTTTGACCCAATGCTAAACTACAAGTGAGACTATCCTGGATTAATGTGTGAGAAAATTTTAAGTAATTTTATATAACTAGTAAATAGCAGAGCAAGGGTTTGGTAGAGTTATGCTTAATTCAGACCCCAGGCTTTTTCTACCACACTATGCTGCCTTAAAGAAAATTAACCTCTGAGAGGTAATCAAAAGGTTTTCAAGGTTAACTGTTGTAATGTTTTGATTTACTTTACAGGTTATGAAACCCAATAGTGGGTAAAAGCATTTTTAGACCCTGCAATGCTGAGGTTAATAGGTAGTTGCTTCTCTGTTGGTTTCAGTTGCATTAGTATGTTGACTTCAACGTGTTCACTAAATATCCTCAAGTTTCCATGTTAGCATTTGCTAAATAATGTGGTCAACTCAAAATTCCCAATGAGGATCTTCTGGTACAATGTTCTCATTGATCATTTTTTTCTAAAAATAAAATAATGAGATCTCATGACATTGATATGCATTAGTAAAGCAAAGAAGTGAAATTTACTTTTTGATTTTTAGGAGAACAACTGAGGAAATTAACATAAATCCTCTGACTCGATCTCATTGATTCATTCATTCTTCCATTCACTGATTCATTTATTTATTCATTTATTCACTTAAAAAAGAAACTTATTGGGGCATCTGGGTGGCTCAGTGGATTAAGCGTCTGACTTCGGCTCAGGTCACGAACTCATGGTGCCTGAGTTCAAGCCCTGTGTTGGGCTCTGTGCTGACAGCTCAGAGCCTGGAGCCTGCTTGGGATTCTGTGTCTTCCTCTCTCTCTGCCCCTCCCCCACTCGGGCTCTGTCTCTCTCTGTCTCTCAAAAATGAATAAAATTTATTTGTAAATTTAAAAAATTTACAAAAAACGTATTCGGCACCTCCTTAATTTAAGCCTGGCACTGTTTCTATTAGGCTTACAAGTAAATGAAACAAAGTTTCTCCCCTCCCTGAGCAGAGGGTGGAGCAGAATGAAGTCAGGTATTTATTCACCAGCTCCTTCCCCACAAGGATTAAGAACGTTGGCTTAATTGCTCCTTCAGGTGACCCTCTTCACACAATTGCTCTCTCTTGATTAGAAGGGGTAACTTGTCATAGCTGAGGCTACTGCAGTATCCTTGTGGGTTATT
>NC_043710.1:75101474-75103872 GCF_006229205.1 Suricata suricatta | reverse complement strand
GAAGGAGCTGGTGAATAAATACCTGACTTCATTCTGCTCCACCCTCTGCTCAGGGAGGGGAGAAACTTTGTTTCATTTACTTGTAAGCCTAATAGAAACAGTGCCAGGCATTAAGGAGGTGCCGAATACGTTTTTTGTAAATTTTTTAAATTTACAAATAAATTTTATTCATTTTTGAGAGACAGAGAGAGACAGGAGTCCGAGTGGGGGAGGGGCAGAGAGAGAGGAAGACACAGAATCCCAAGCAGGCTCCAGGCTCTGAGCTGTCAGCACAGAGCCCAACACAGGGCTTGAACTCAGGCACCATGAGTTCATGACCTGAGCCGAAGTCAGACGCTTAATCCACTGAGCCACCCAGATGCCCCAATAAGTTTCTTTTTTAAGTGAATAAATGAATAAATAAATGAATCAGTGAATGGAAGAATGAATGAATCAATGAGATTGAGTCAGAGGATTTATGTTAATTTCCTCAGTTGTTCTCCTAAAAATCAAAAAGTAAATTTCACTTCTTTGCTTTACTAATGCATATCAATGTCATGAGATCTCATTATCTTATTATTAGAAAAAAATGATCAATGAGAACACTGTACCAGAAGATCCTCATTGGGAATTTTGAGTTGACCACATTATTTAGCAAATGCTAACACGGGAACTTGAGGATATTTAGTGAACACGTTGAAGTCAACATGCTAATGCAACTGAAACCAACAGAGAAGCAACTACCTATTAACCTCAGCATTGCGGGGTCTAAAAATGCTTTTACCCACTATTGGGTTTCATAACCTGTAAAGTAAATCAAAACATTACAACAGTTAACCTTGAAAACCTTTTGATTACCTCTCAGAGGTTAATTTTCTTTAAGGCAGCATAGTGTGGTAGAGAAAGTCTGAATTAAGCATAACTCTACCAAACCCTTGCTCTGCTATTTACTAGTTACATAAAATTACTTAAAATTTTCTCACACATTAATCCAGGATAGTCTCACCTGTAGTTTAGCATTGGGTCAAAAATCAAATGGGAAAATGTATTCAAAGTGTCTTGCACACTGTGCATGTCCTATACAGGCAAGTTCTGCTTTGGGAGTGGGGGAGGTTCATTAATTTCATATCTCCTTTTTTTCCTTTGGTTCTATAAGCTTTGGGGAAATTCTTGGTAATATTATAGAGTTGATCAACTTCAAATTAATTTCCATAAGCTTTACCAAAAAAGAAAAATGGCATGTTTGGATATAATTATGTTTCCTCTTTTCATTTAATTTTTGAACTTGAGATCAAGAAATAGTCTTCATTCTAAGATGGCAATAGCCACAAAACCCAGTTTGTAAGTGGAAATAAGGACAAATTATCAGAGTTTATAGAAATCCTCACTCCTGTGTGAAGTATTGAGCAGAAGTTTTAGAATTCTCTTATATATAAAATTTAGGGGACGTGGGTGTCTCAGTTAGTTAAGCATCCAACTTCAGCTCAGGTCATGATCTCACGGTTTGAGGGTTCAAGCCCAGTGTGGGGCTCTGTGCTGACAGTTCAGAGCCTGGAGCCTGCTTCCGATTCTGTGTCTCCCTCCTTCTCTCTGCCCCTCCCCCACTTGTGCATGCGCCCTCTCAAAAATAAACTTAAACAATTAAATATTTTCACATCATTATTATATTTTCTTTTTCCAGCTAAAAAGGGAAATTTACCAATTTTGAATTCTTTAATTCTTATTAGTAGAGTTGTCTTTCAATAATGCTGTCTTGAGGCATAAAATAAAACAATAATAGCTGTTGTGGGTTTTATTCTCTTTGTAAAGGGTCAGATCCAAGTTAAGATGACTTAACCACTCATTGAAAGGTAGGTTCTTTCTTTGCGGGCCCCATGGGACCATCACATTTTCTGTAAGAGGTAACAGATAAATGGAGACTCTAAAAGAACAAATGTATATTACATCAACAGGTACTAAAAATTATTTATTCCTGTCAGTTTTCAGAAGACAGTGCTTTTAAACTCCATAAACTCCACTTATTTTAAATGCACCCACAGTTATTAATCTTTTTATTAATTTTATCTATAATAATTATTGTTGGAAGCTTTTTCTATCTCAACTGTACAGTAGTGTGGTTCATCCCTTGGAGCTAAGCTATGCTCCCCTCAGGATTCAGGTGTGCCTAGACATGTCTTTAAGCCTGGTGGGATGTTCTCCTAGCAACAGGGACTGAGGAACTTTCAGGGAAAGATCTAGTCATAAGGGAAGAGAGTCCAAGGATAAAACTAGGGTCCATCTACCAGAGATGGTAAGGGCCTATGGGAAAAACAATGAAAGTGGGGACTGGGGACAAGACAGACAGGAGCTGATTTTGGGGACTGGAGCAGAGCGGAAAATTCTAGTGTGTCTCATGAGGAAGCAAATCATTCCCCAAGGA
>NC_043710.1:75082810-75101374 GCF_006229205.1 Suricata suricatta | reverse complement strand
AAGACCACTAACATTGGAGGAAGGGATATTTTCAGCAATTAGACTTCAAGCAGAGTAAATTCAGGAGACATAATTAAGGATTTCTAATATTTCATGTTTGTACTCTTCCCCCAGGATTCTTAAAGACTGGAATTTCAGCTAGTCTGTGCTACACACCGCAGCAAAATGTAAGGCAGCTTGCCAAATGCTCATCACCCAAATGTGTCCCTAGATGTTAAATTGAAGTCAAAGTTTATGAGAGTGTCACGCGGCAGGATTTAGGTCTGTTTATTTACCTTTCCCCATCTTCCATTGTCTGTAATAGGGTATAAGAAAGACTGTCTAGAAGCAAAGTTATGGTGTGGACATGACTTTGCTCTAGGAACAACTCACTAAGCATAGCAACTTGCAGTCAGAAGCAAAATATGGGTAAGAAATCATTAGACAAATTTGCTTATCCAGGCCATAGACTGATTCTGAATGCAGGTCTGAAAGAGGAGTTCCAAAACTTATTTCATATATTCATTCATTCATCTATTCATTCATTCATTTCAAGAAGTGTCTGCTGTTTTATGTTCTAAAAATTTCCAAAGAGCTTGTCATCTTAGACCTTACATTATGAATTATAAAGGAGGCAAGTAATCAACGGTAGAAAGGTTTTCAGTCAACAGTAGACAGCATGCTAGGGGTGCCTGAGTGGCCCAGTCAGTTGAACATCTGACTCTTGATTTTGGCTGAGGTCATGATCTCACAGTTGGTGAAATACAGCTCCGTGCTGGGCTCTGTGCTGATGGTACAGAGCCTGCTTGGGATTCTCTCTCTCCTTCTCTCTCTGTCCCTCCCCTGCTCGCTCACACACACACACACACACACACACACACACTCTCTCTCTCTCTCTCTCTCTCTCTCTCTCTCTCAAATAAATAAAAATTTTAAAATAACAGCATCTTTTTAACAAGCTTAATGAATCTAATGAGGCTGTTTTGAGGGATTATAAATGTATCCGTGTACAGTTTAATTTATTCATTCAAAAAGTACTAAATGAGTATTTGCCACATAACACTTAATTTTCTAGACCCTGGGGCATAAAGCTGTGAATTAAGCAAACATGACTATCTGCCCTTCTGGAACTTACACTCTGGTGGAGAGGGCAGACAAACACTAAGTTATCTTCTTTCTTTTTTCTTTTTTTTTTAGATAGTCGTAAGTACAAAGAAAATGAGTGGAGCCAAAGAAAAGGATATGAAGTGTCAGGAGGGAGAGATTTTAGATAGATTGGCCAGAGAGGTCTCACTGAGAACACGACGTGGGAGCACATGTAAATATCTTCTGGAGTAGACAATTTCTGTTTCCGTTTCATCTTCAGAGACAGTGGGTTTCTCACAAGGGGATGTGTGTGGTGTTGACTGAGGACACCAAAGACACAGTGAGTGGGCCACCTGCCAGCTCACTCAAAGGACGCTGCCGCAGGCCCATCCCCAAATAACCGTGGTGATACGAAAAAGCTGAGCCCCCCAGAATGGCTTTTACCTGAAGATAAAATACTGTAAAGCCTGACTAACTGGAAATTCCAGAAAACTTTTAGGATTATGCTGTTTAAACTAATCCCGAAGTGACATTCAGTACACAAACTTAGTATCCATAACGCTTTCTTCCACTGACATATTTGATCAGTGTTCTCTCTTTAAGCCACCTTCCCATTACTCTCAAGTTGCTTGTCTTAAAGAACCCATCCATTATCCAGGATGCCGTGTGTTGTTCACTTAAGCCCTAGGGCATTTTGATTTCTGAAGCAGGAGAGCAGGCATTGTTCTAAACTGACATTGTAATTGCTTAAACTGAGCAGTAGTGCCCTCTGGGACCTTCAAAAAGCCACACACATACACACTGTGATTCTGTGGGGTAGCAAAACAGACATTAGAGAGCCTACTTAACACCCAGAGGTGCAACCTTATCGTAGATACTGCAATAGCGGAGACAAAGGAGACAGCAAGATTTTTGCCCTGAATGCACATTGACCTCTAGCCTGAACAAGTGACCTCCTAAAGTTAGAAAGAGCATTGTCCACTCTCTCAATGTTCAGTTTTACAAATCATTTCTTGAGTACCTCCTGCACTTGGGAAACATGTCCTTACCTTCCTTTTTCAGGCCTTTCCTACTACTTCAGATCTGATGACTGATATGGTTTCTCTGAACATTAAGTCCAGGGAAGAATCCAGTATTGCTCTTTCTACTCCTGTAGATCATTTTTCCTGGTCAAAATAAACCAATTGTCTAGCATGCATGCAGTGAACAAACAAACGGTGAGCGCTTACTATGTGCCAGGCACTGATCTAAATGCTCGGAAGATACTGGAAAATGAGACAGAAGAGGACCATACTCTTGTGGATCTAACATTCTAATGGGGGGAGAGATTGAGTACACAATGAATGTAAATACACAAATGATTCTCAGTAGTTATAAGGTCCATAATGAAAATCAAAGGAAATGTGTAAAGAAATGACTGACAGGTGTTTTTAAGGAAATTTTTGAATAGGGGACAATTGACTGAATCTCTTTTTTCCCTCTCAACTTCCCTCTTGTTATCCCTTATAATCATACCTCTTCTCATCCCTAATCCCTGGCACTAGCTAATACTTCTCTGCCAATATGGTTTTGGGTTTTTGAAATATGACGTAAATGGAATCATAGCGTATATAATCTTTTGAGGTTGGATTCTTTTACTTAGTGTGTATGAGATTCATCCAGTTGCTGTGTGTATCAGTAGCTCGTTCCTTTTTTATTGCTGAGTACTGTTCCATTGTACGAATGTACTATAGTTTGCTTATACACTTATAGACTGAAAGAAATTTGGGCTGCTTCCAATTCTGGAGATTGATAATAGAGCTGGCATAAATATAGCAAATTTGTATAAACATAAATTTTCAGTTTTCTAGAGTTTAAACGCCTGAAACTAGAATTACTAGGTCACAGGACACATGTAATGTTTACATTGTAAGAAACTGAGAAACTGTTTTCTAGAGTGGCTGTGCCATTTTCCATTCCCAGCAGCAATATGTGAGAGTTCCAGAAGCTCTACATCCTTATCGGGACTTGGAATTGTCAATGCATTTAATTTTAGATACTCTAATAGGTATGCAGTAGTACCTCATGATACTTTAATTTGAATTTTCCTGATGATTAGTGATGTTAAATGTTTAAAACATGAGTCTTGATGTGCAGTGACCAGCCATCCTTCTGGTTTGGTGCAAGCTTTTCAAAAGGGACACAATAGAAGAACTGACAGAGACACGGATACAGAAACAAAGATATAATTTTTATTTTGTATATCTGCCTCTCACTGGAAATGAAAGACACTAAACATAGATATTATAGCAGTGAAAATATTGAAAAAGGAAATTTTTTCAGCATGATGTTGTTTGTTCATAATTATAATAATAAAATACAATGAATTACAAAGATAAAGAGTAATGAGGGAGAAGGTGCCCCATTTCTCCTTTTTAAAATATAATACTAATATGGAATTATTATAGCAAATCTGAAGGGAGAAAAAAAATTTTGAAAATCATATCCAGAAACAAACACTGAGAATATTTTGATGACTTCTATCTAGGTTTTCCACTCTGTTTTTTGGCATATCTATATTAAAATAGATTTTGCAAAGTTATATGAGCTTTTTATTATCTGATTTTATCTCATTATAAAGGAAGTACATGTTTTCAGCTGTGAAACATAAAATTTGAAAAAAGTAAAATTTTTAAAGCTCAGAAAATCACTACTCAAAGATTTCAGTGATAACAATTTTCTTATTTCCTTATGGCATTTTACATGTGTGTGTTTTCTCAACCTATTTGGTATCATACAGTATATCCTCATGTTAGACGGTGACTTCATGAATATTCAGATGTTTCTGTTGGGTCATGATATGAAGCAGAGCATGGTAAGAGAGAATTACTGCTATTGTGTATTTTGTTAGTTTCTACTCTTAAAATCTTATATATAAGATAGAAAATAATACTCAAGTTGCCTGGTAAGGGGTATAAATGTGGGGCTGTAGGCACCTCTACTGTTGTTAACCTTGTGATAGCTATCAGTGCTGACCACCAAATATTTTCTGTTCTCTGCTTCCAGATACATAGTACATTCACACTTCTTCTTCACCTTCCTTTTATCCTTCTGGTTTTATCACTAGTTTTAGCCAACAGGTTATGAACAGAAGTGTGCAATCACTTCTGAAAGCAACCCATCTAGGTGCCTTCCATAGTTCTTTTTCCACACAAGGGGCTGGTGTGCAGTGTTCCAGGTAGACCCAATTGGTGCTCTAGCCCAAGAGTTGCTGTAAAATATATGGCATTGGCTTTGGGCTGGGAAGCATGTTGTGAGAAAGACTGGAGTGATGATACTTTAAGTAAAGAAATGGCAAAACACTGGGCAGAACAATCCCCTGCAGTCTGTGGGGTGCTGGAGCTGGCCTCTGCCCAAAAGAACTACTTGTGAGTATCTCTTTCCAGTTCCAGGTTTCATAATGCTTTGGTAACTTGCATCTGCCATGGTGGGAGAACTATACCAGTGAAACTGGGAAGCACTACAAATCACAGCTCTTTTTTTTCCTTAGGGACTGGCTATTAAATGTTTACCACCACAATATTGAATGCAATAATTTATAAGACAGACCATGCACCTAATGAACCTGCATTTCCCAGGAGAGATTGGAATACTAGCAATGTATCCCAGCCAATGTGTGTTGTACTTTGCTAGGCAAAAAGGTAAAAGAAAAGGGTAGTCTCAGAAAAGAACTAGTCCAGGTATAAGCAGGAATAGCAGAAAATAAAGTTTATACATTCAGGGACTCAAAGTTGGAATGCAAGTATTTCTCAGTTACAAATAGGAAAAAATTAAAACTTAGTCTAAGAGCAAGTATTAATTTAAAGACATGTCTTTAAACATATTGTTAAAATCTCTGAACGGATTGAGATGAAACCTGGAAAATGTCTTCACTTTGTCAAAATTGTTCAAGGAGAAAAAATCTCCAGTGTGGCTATTATATATCCATATGTATATCTGTATCTATGTCTATATATCATTGTCTATAGAGATATATAGAGGATGTATATAGAAATATATATAGAGAGAATGTCAAATAGAATGAGTGGAATCAAATAAATAAGAAGACTTTTAAAAACATTTGTAATGTAAAATAAGTCAGGAGTCTGTGAGGGAGGAGGAGAACAGAGAATGGGGAAGAAATGATTAACTCTCGAAGACTTAAAATGACACTTGGAGCCCTAACCTTTGCAAAGCAAGCAGACCGATAAGCAATTCAAGTAAGAAGAAAGCATATTCTCTAATCCTCCCATTTAGATGGAGTCAAATTGGATAATGGGAAAGAAAGAAGCTCAGACAGGGTAAAGCTAAGGGCCTAGAGACCAATGGACAAAGGAGCCCCTCCTGGGAATGCAAAGAATAGTCCACAACGCCAGGATAACGGGCTCTTGCAAATTCTGCCTCGGAGAATTTCAGAATTGCTATGAATCAGTGACTTCTGCAACTCTCCTTTCTTTCCAGTTCCAAACAAGAATATTTACTCCAGTTGTCCTACTCAGCCATAGTATATTAGGTTGGGGAAAACAGATAACTAGCCTTCTCAGCTCTATGGATCTATGGATCAAGAGGAGCCACCACTGGACCCAATGAAGAAATCACTGTGGCTCTCCCTCCACTCAACAATTTAGAAACCATAAGGAATCATCCAAAGGACTTAGAAAACAACTCGATGTTATGACTGGATAAAACTTTATAAATTTCTCCCATGGGGAAAGAGAGACTATATGTTACTTGTAGGAAATAATGAGCCAAATATTTGTGACCAAATAGGTAGAATGTGATTGTCCTCAGTGCTGTCCACTAATACTTCTAACCTCTCACCTTCTAGTCACAAGTAGAATTATACTCCTAGCTTCCTTATGGTTGGTTGGCATTATTAAATTCCATCTGGCAAATGATTTGTGAATAGAAGTAACACAAATTATTATGAGCCAGGACATTTAATTCCTAAGGCATGACCATCCAATGGTCATTTTTCGCCCTCTTTCAAGATGACTGCCCTGACAGCCTAGTTCCTGGAATGAGGTAATGGAGAGATATCTCTCCTTGCCCACCCAAGAGGGACATGTGACATGAGTGAGAAATTTTATAATTTTAAGCCCCTAAAAGTTAGGGATCATTTAAGATTTCAAACATAAATTAACATTTCCTTACTGATACATTTTTATTTAAATCCTCCCCTCATAGTATCCCAAGTTTGTGAAACTTTAGTTATTTTAACAAACAATGCTTTATTAGGTTATTATCAGGCAAATGAAGCAATTCCAATTAAATTCTGTGGCAACAGATATGGCACAGGAAATACTTTCCCTAGTGTTAGGAAATGCAAGGAGGCAGAAGAGAATTAGCTGAGTGAAACCCAGGAGGATGAGGTTTACCCACAGAGATGACACTAAGATACTTTCCCTCAGCATCTTCTTCGATCATCCATCTCTACTTTTATTTCATTTTATTATCTTAACTGTGCTCTTCTTGTGGCCACTCTATATCAAGTACTACCCATTGTAGAACAAGCATTTATTCTTTTATTACCTATAATTATTTAAAAATGTATGCTCTTTCTAAATTTCAGTGCAATGTTCTTTTCCCTTGCTTTATAATATTTACATATAAGCCCCACATGTTATTTCTTTTCCACTTGTCTTTTTCAAATAAGAAGTCATTGACTATAGAAAAAAAAATCTATAGCTATACTGGTTGACTCACTGCCCATCTGTGTGTTCTTTGGTAAAACTGCCTTCTCAAATATTAATACTAAACAAATTAATATGCCTAAAAAGTATTTGATTTCCAGAATGTAGCATGCTTTCATCCATAGTGATGTTTGTTTTAATAAACACAAGATAGAATTTCAGATAATCCCACAGCTTGATGCTCTAATATTCTGAAGCAGAGCAGTTCATAAAAAGCTATAATCTCCAAAATGCACCATTTCCAACCAATTTCTATGCCCAAACACAATCTTTGACTTGTGGACAGTACACTTCCAAGATACCATACCTAGTTTCTCCTACATTTTGCCTCTTGCCTTCTAGAAGTTGTAGTATTTTATTTTATTTTATTTTATTTTATTTTATTTATTCTTTTAAAGTAGTCTCCACACCCAACATGGGGCTAGAACTCCTGACCCTGAGATCAAATGTCATGCTGTATTGGCTAAGCCAATCAGGTGCCCCTGGAAGTTGTAGTGGTCTTAAACATGCAGAACCTGGCACATTTGAATTCAGAAATATGAACAAATTAGAGAACTGACAGTCTCAAGTATGAAACCTTGAGAATAGATGGGGTTTGCTTAGTTTTCTGGTGGGGACTGGTCCAGGATCTCTACCCAGACATTAAGGTGCAGAAAAAGGATCTTCTAATGGTCTTCTGTATAGGTAGGGCTGCCATGTTTTATGAGGCAAAGCATGTGACAGGCAAAATTCTCTCAATCCAGTTTTATAAAAGCCACTGTTGGTTGATCACGCAACAGCTGTTCACCCATTCTTCATTGCTAGAAGAACCATGATTACTTATGCATGCATGTATGCATGTGCGTGAAAGTGTGCTTATCCCTAGACTAATTTTTGGTCACGACAATTCTACTTACCTTTGAAAATAAATGAGCTAGGGAGTGCTCATGTGACCCAGTTCCAGGTAATAATATAAAGGGAAGTCTCCCAAAGCCTGGTTGGGGTGTGGGTAGGGAGTGATTTTTCCTCCCTAATAAAAGAAAAGCAGGTAAGGAAACACTTTATGTTTGTTCCTCCCCTCTTCCTTCCTGCTTGAGATACTGTTGTGTTGGAATGTAATATCTAGAGCTGTGGCAGTGACCCTGAGACAATGAGATGAAAACCTAAGGACAAAATACCGATGCACTGAAAACAGCAGTAAAAACCCCAGCCTTGTTTCTTGGTGTTGATATTAGTCAGTTGAAGCATACAGACAGGGAACACCTAACTTCTGGCTCTTTGTTAAGTAAACAATAAACGTCCTTATGTTTTATTCACTGTTTGAGGATTCTCTTATTTATAATGATATCTAACTGATGAAAGTACAATTAACCTCTTCCAGTAGTTTTTTCCCAGATTTGGCCTTTTTTCTGTGAGTCTGCACCTTCAATGTTACTATAAGATTTCTTCTTTTTTCCTTTACCTTTTTAAAGATTTTCAGTGGAAATTTAGAAAAGTCTGCACTAGGGGTACTACCAAATTTCCATATTAAATGAAAACTTTACTAATTTACCTTTTGATGATTTTATTTCACTTTCAAAAAGATCTGAGAATCTCTTGAGATGGGGTCTCCCCACCCTTTTCCCCTCCAACACACACTCTGTCTCTCTTCCTTCTCTACAGTCCAGGACTCAAATAATCATATTGTCTTTCATGTGGCTAGTGACTTACAAACAGATTTAACATGCATTAATGCATTTGATCCTCAATTCACATCAATTCAACAAATATTTATTGTATACTTAATAAGCTCAAGGCCCTAGGCTAAGTACTATGATGAATACAAAGATGAGGAACAGTTTCTGCTTCCATATAGCCCACAAGCTAATTGAATTGATGATATATGTATACCTAGCTCTAATATAATTATGACTGTGATATGTGTAATTTGAAACATAAGCAATGCACTTTCAAAACAGAAAAAATTCATGAATTCTCCACAGGGGAAAATCATTGAGCTCGTAGCACCAAAGGACATGGCATCCAGACATTAGCTTGTCCTCTTCAAGCTAGAACTAAAAATGTATACTTATATTCAAGCTGTAGTGAACAAGGTAAGAGAAACAAAAGAGATATTTTACACAGTTCAACCTGAATCCAGCTTCTATTAGTTATTGGCTAGGTGATTTGGCACAAGTTCCATGACCTCCATAAACATCAGTTTGTAATAAGAGACATAGAGCACTAGTATAGAGTTTGTTTTATGTTGGCTTTCTAAAAATCATTTATTGTGTTGCTGTTATTATCCTTCACAATATCAAAATTGGAATGAAGATTCTGTAGAGCTAAGGACAGCACACAATGGGTACAAATGGGTCTGAAATGTGAGTTTGTAGACAGCAATGAGAGATGAAAGTGAAAAAATAAAATAAAAATAAAATTTAAAAAGCAGGCAGAAGAACATTATACTGTTTTCTGACTCCGCATACACATTCTCCATATCACTTGACAGGAAGCCATGTATTCAACCAATAAGAAGTGGCATCCTATAATACCACCAACTTAGGTGGTTCCAGGACCTTCCTTCAATTCTAGGAATTGAACCTATGATGATTAGGAAATTATGATTATGATTTCCAAATCATCACCTATTATGATTAGAAAATTAGGGGGCCAAACTTTTTAGAAGTATGTGCTACAGTAGAATTTATTATTATTTAAGTAGCATAAGGCTAACAGATCACAGACAATTGCCACTCAAAAGATACTTTATTGCTGACAGTTTCCAAGAAGACAGGGCATGCCACACCAAGCAGGGACACATGGACAAGCACCAGGGACAGGGCACCAATAGATAGAGGGAAAAGGGAGATGCTGTGGGCAAGCACCTTTATTGTGCTTTCCTTGGGAAAGAACAAGCAAGGCAGGGTAAACAGGCTTTGCCTTGGCTCATCTGAATAATTCCAGCAGACTGTGAGGTCTAGGGGCTGTCCCCCCAACATGGTGGCTGATAGCAAGTGGATAGTGGCTCAGAGTGTAAGAGGTACATACAGAGGTGGTTGGGGTGTGGGTTCTAGACTGGTTTGCAGTGTAAATCATGCTTCCAGGCAAGAGGTTTACTGTCTCTAAAAATTGGCTAAACTTAGAACGAGCAGTCCCTCCAGGATCAACAAAGTCCTAGATGTCAAAACATGAAAATATAGAAAAGATACAGTTAATACAGGATGTGAAAAAAACTAGAGCATGGGTGTGGGTCACCTCAGATCTTTGCAATTCCAAGAATAGAATGCTTGTCATATGGGCCAGAGCACTCTGTTCAGGACTATCTGAAGCTCATTTCCTAGTTCTCTGCTGGTGTTTCACTTAAGTGAGGTCTTTTAACTGATGTCGTATGTCATTGAATATATCCTTCATCCCTTTCAAAACCCAGTCCAAATATCCTCACTTGAAATGCTCAATGCTCAATTGGTATGAGTAAACTTTGTAATTCTAAATACTTAGGTTATGTCCAGAATTTTAAAAAGTAAATAAAAATATTTTTGTTTGTCTTACTTGATTTTGAGCTCTTAAGAGTATGTTTCTTTTGTTTCAATTGATTTAAGCAAATGATTGCTTGTATCCCTAAAGTCTTTTTAAATTAAAATTCTTGCAGAAGATCATCCTGAGCTTTAAGTCATTTAGTAGCTTCTTCTATCACTTATCTCAGGAAGAAAGAAGTACTCATTATATCTACAGATAATATAACCACCAGGGGTGGAAGAGAAGGTGAGTCACTCACCCTGAAAGATAAAATTAGGTTTCCAATGACCCTGGCAACAAAGAGTCAGAAATAAAAATAATGACTTTCAACTAGCACAAAAGTGCATTCTGACATGAGAGGCAAAGTGCAAAAATTCAAGAAACAGCTGAGATCATGGAGCTACAAAGGGAGAGTCACAGACATAGTTGACCTCAAGCTAAACAGGTGTCAGGAATGGTTCTGTTATTAGTGAAAAAAGGAAGCGTATTCTTGGGATGCACAAACAAAAGAAGCAATAACATGAAGAATTCATGCTGTGTTTCTGGGCTATGTAACTACATTACTTTGAGGAATATGATTCAAAATGGAGTAACTATAATTTGGGGAAAGTTTTAAGAAAAGCATAATAATTTAACCTTGGGACCAGAAAGTTAATTGGGACTCTCAGGTATCAGCTTCATGTATCTCCAAAAGATGAAACTGCACATATGGTGTGAAGGTATTCTTGCCTAAAAATATCTTCTCCAAAATTGCCACAATAATGAAATTCTACCATCAGAAAATTATCCATAAAAATCACAAAAGAGGTAATTGAAATCAAATCAATACCATGTGAATATATATATTAGACACCTAAAAGTAACCAGTCTGTGATTAACTACTTTTATTTTAATTTTTTAAAAATATTTTTTATTTATTTTTGAGAGACAGAGAGAGACAGCACAAGCAGGGGAGGGTCAGAGAGAGGGAGACACAGAATCCGAAGCAGGCTCCAGACTCTGAGCTTGCTGTCAGCCCAGAGTCCGACGCGGGGCTCGAACCCATGAACCGTGAGATCATGACCTGAGCCGAAGCCGGATGCTTAACTGACTGAGCCACCCAGGCGCCCCGATTAACTACTTTTAACACTGGAGTATTTATTAATGATGATGACCCTTCTCATCCACTTATCGCCTTCGGTAAACTACAAATTATGTTAAGAGTTTTTAAAATATAATGACATTCCATTCTATTTTTCAAAGGACAAAGTGGAGCGTAGCATGATTAAGGCACTTGCCTAATATTTTACAAGTGGTGGACAGGTAATTGAAAGTGTGCAGTCTGATTTTAGAGTCTCTGCTCCAGTTGACCACTAGAGTAAAGTAGCTTCCCATCCAATAAATAAAGAAACCCAGATTCTGAGAAATGAGACAACCTTCCAGGATCACATGTTGGTTAAGCCCAGAGCTTGGGTCTGAGCACAGGTCTGTCTGTCTGACTCCAAAGTCTCGGTATTGTCACCACTATGCCACAGTGTTTTCTCACTGACAATCTCTCTCACCATTCTATCCTTCAAGCTTCTACTGTACAGAATTGTTATAAATTGAAGAGCATGGCAGGCTCCTAATAAATATTCATTGAACAAATATAATTGAATTTATGCAATAGCAAGTTGCATTATAAAAGAATTACAATGTGAAAGCTATAGAAATCAAGTTCCATGAAGAGAAACAAATCTATCCCTTTGCCACATTTGGTTCCCAGAAAAGGTAACCGAATCCAAGTCCTTTATAGCTATCTGTGTAACCTTGTAAGGATTTCCTCTAAACCTGGCCACTGTGTCATGGCCAACTCATTTATTATTTGGTCTTTGTTATGACAAGGAGATAGCAGGGACTCAAATCCCTGTCCCCTAAGAAATGGATAGAGATAGCCAAGTCCCTGCACCTTTACCAGAAAATTGCTATCAACAGTAAATTTCGCTCACTGTTAAACTGTAGTCTGACTGAGGTCTGAGTAATGAAGACCGACCTTGAAAACTTATCAACCATTTGATTCACCTCTGAGACTGACTTTAAATATTCTGAACCGAGATAACCATCTTTCAACATTTGGTGAAATACTCCCTTCAAGAAGAAATGTGAGTGAGGGAGCACTCGAGGATTTCTAAAGGAAGATGACGTGGACTGTGAAATACTCAAATATAATTATAAACTTAATAGTGTGTGTATTCAGTTCTGATTGGTGTATAATCACTTAACTAATAGAAAGAAACTAATTTGCTATTACAGCTGTTTTGAAATTACATTTAAAGGCAGAATCACAGTGCACTGGGAATTGCAGCCAGAGAGCCACAGACTAAATTTTAGCTTAAAAAAATATTTTTCTCTCTCATTTCTCAATTAATTGCTACAAACAGTAACTAAAAATAGAATTAGCACTGACGTCTTGCAGCAGCAATGAATTCATCGGCACGTTATCACAAACCTGTTTCAGAGATCAGAGGTTAGGGGACCGTTTACTAAGCTTTGATGACAACTAGTTTTTGGAATTACTTTTTACTAGAACCTAACTGCTGAAAACCTTCATCAGAAATGCTGACAAAATTATTTCATATTCATTTATCTTTTGACCAGAACAGAACTGTTCAGGAGTCCTCATATTCTTTTCAGAACAAAACGTCAGCTCATAACCTTGACAGATGAAGGGATGGTGATAAGCAGGATTAACACAGTATCAGACACTCATTATTTGATGTATATTAATAGGTGTAGATTTAAATTAGCAGTAATGATTTCCATCTATATGGATTAGATAATATCTTTATGTGAATATTTATTATAAAGCAAGGTTAGTCAACTTTAGCACTATCAACCTTCTGGAACAAATTCTTTTTTGTGAGGGGCTGTCCAGTGCATTGCTGGATTTATAGCAGTATCTCTGATCTCTGTGGTACATACACCCCTGCCACCAGTTGTAACAATCAAAAATGTCTCCAGATATTTCCAAAGGTCCCTTGGGAGGCAAATGAGTCCCTAGTTGAGAGCCAGTGACAGAAAGTAAGGGCAGCAGCATACGTGAGCTGAACGGACAGCACTACCACCTTATAGCGTACGAGGACAAATTTTAGGAACAATAATTAACTTTAAGTGATTTGAATAGCAGCCATAAAATGGTTTAATTTCTCAGGAGGAAAAAAATGACCAGTTATTATTATTAGAACTTGAGATTCTCAGGAATCTATTTATAGACCAATGCTAACAACTTAAAAAAAAAGGTTAAAAATATCTGAGCCTATACTTAGTAGTCCAGCAGTTAAGGGACAGCCCAGAACATAGGGGGCAGAGAATGGTGCTTGCCTAGTGATATTTGGTTGAAAACAAGCTGAGCTGGCCTGCTGAGTCCATGTCCCCTTACCTCTGTCCCCAACAACCAAGTGATGACTGAAGTCAACCCTTTCTATTTTTAACTTTAAGCAAAGAAAATGTTAATCACATCATTTCTTCATTTGAAAACACATCATCTATTTCTTTAGACCAGGCAAAGTGTGTGCTGCTGAATGCAGAAGATAAAGCTGTTTTTTCTACCCTGATTTGCAATAGACTCTTATGACCTTGAAGTACTTTTCCTTAACTAAATTCTTCCCTATCCTTTAAAAATAGAGTAATGGCACCGCAGGTATCTTTCTCCTTAATAACAATCCTTTATGCTGGTTTTAAGACAATTTTGATAATATCTCTAAGGTATATTTTGAGGTAGTTACTGATTAAAGCAAAAATAAACTTTGATATAAAATGATCAAACTATTCCACTAAGTAGACTTTTTGGAGAAATTCGTAATGAGTCAGTAAGATGTAGCTAGTTTTGCTGGAGTTCCTAGTGTTAATCCAGTGCCTTCTAATCAACCAACCAAAGACCTAAGGCAGAGAAAATACATTTGCCCTGGAAATAAACAAACGTGGTGATATCCCTCATTCTACCACTGGCTGCCTGCGTGAATGGTTATCAGCTCTTGGTCCTCACTTCCTCATGGATATAAATGGGCACAATCGGTGATTTCTCAAGTGGTCTCCAACTCGAAGAGTTTATGATTCTTTGTATTTACTTCCTTCATACATATACGGTCAATACCGTTTTGAGTAGGGGTGAGGAGATGAAGGAAACAGCACTGCCTCCCAAGTATCTCAGAACCTTTTAAGAGACAAATTCAATGACACAGAAAATACTATGAGAGAATATAGCAATTCTTGTAAATGGAGACCACTGAGTGTAGCAGGAATTCAGAGAAAGGAGATAACGAAGGTTGGGGTGATTTCCATGGCACTCAGAAACCATGTTGACGCTGGCAATAAGGAGCTTGGAAGGGACTCTGAAAGCTTGAGGTCCCCGAACCGGAAGGGTTCTCCGAGCCCGTTGGTCAAACTGCATGAGAGGAAACAGAATCTCAGCGAAGCTTACAGCTTTTAGCAGCACAGCTAAAACCAAGATCTCTGTTCTTCTGTTTCCCTTGTTTCCCCACCCCATGAAATTTATTCCAAATTAAAAAGCTATATCATTTATGAATTTCTTGACTTCATTTTCCAGGAACATCTATGTCCTCATAACTGGTACCTAGAAAGAGGCACAGGAAGAGGTGAAGTATCTCTTGGAAAGAAAACATGTTAAAAAATTAATGCCATATGCTATTCCAATAAAAAGCTTGAAGACTTAGTCATTCCTAATTCAATACCCTAGTCACTGATTTTCTTTATAGAACTGAGCAGAAAATAATCTTCATGTTCTGCTTTCTGCCTGTTTCTCAGGGTTGCAAAGACTGGCTGCCCTTCAGAATCACCTGTTGAGCTGAGTCAGCACCCAATACCTACAAAATGAGGGTCTTACAATATTGGGCCGGGGAATCCCTCGCTATACAGCTTGAAAAATAATTTTGATGCATGCCCCAGAGTAAGAATCATTGGATTTGACTTTTATAAACTTCATTCAAATCCAACATCCCTTGAGTCTCTGTGCCTAAGTAGGCTTGCAGGAGATTTCACTGTGGTGTCAAGCCTAAGCAGAAGTAAGCGGCGATTGAGGACCTCACCTGCGACAGAATCCCACCTGGCTTCCAGGTGCCATTGCAAAGATCTCAGAGGGGTGGAGACCTGTACTGGAAAGAACAGTACACTGGGAACAGAACACTGTCCATTGAAGTACCTGTGCCTGCTAAGTGAATTCCCACCCCCCCAAATCCCTCTTTCAGAGCCTTTAGGGGTGGGGTGGGGTGAGGGGAAGATCCTTTGAATGGACAGAGGTGTTATTCTATCTGAAAGACTTAATTCATATCCTAAGCACCATAAATTCTGAGATTAGATCTTTTGATACGCCCATGACTTTCCGGCCTGAGGAAGAAGGGTTTAGGGTGTTCCCTGGATGATGGGCAGAAACCTAGAACAAAGAATTTTTTCTGTTTCCTCTATGTTAGTCTTACAGAGACTTAACATTGTTCAGCAGAGAATACTCTCCCTCTCTCTGACTTGCTGTCTCTTTCTCCCTCTCCACGTGCACACATACACTCTTCAATAAAGCAACATATAATGGCCCCTTTAGAGCACAACAGCAAAACTCATGTAGCTGGCAAAAAAGGAAAGCCTTCTGCCACCAGCATAGCCAGGTGGGATGTGCTCAAAGGATGCATGACAGCAGGGTCCCCAAACAATGCGGCTTTACAGGCCAAAGTGAGGGTGACCACAAGCAGATCAAAGCAAAGGAAATGTAGCATAAAAAAGAAAGCCCAGCTTAGAGCAGGAAAAAAAATGTCTGGGAAATGTCCATAACACCTCTGCAGCCAACCTGGCATGTAAAAGTCAGAAAGAGGGAGCTTTTTTGATCCAAAGTAATCAACATCCTTTGTGGGTAAAAAGGCAGGATGCCAAGCAGCCACAAGCTGTCTACACAACTGGGTGTCCGTAAGTCAGAGACAGGTGGGCAGTATGGGAAGGACTGTTGCCCACATACCCACTGCCAGCCACAGCCTCTCCTATGAGGGAGAATGCTTTGCAGCACTAAAATCTATCTACAACTATTGTCAGGTATCAAAATCTGCAAGCAAAAGGATCCCCAGGGTATCTGGACCAGCTGTCATCTTAGGGAAACCTTCACAGTGGATGAAGTTCATTTAGAAAGCTCTCCGCTGCCATCTCACATCTACATAACTTTTCTGACTTCTTCTCTCTGCTCCTCTCCACCCCAAGGGTCAGTTTATATTGAACGTTCATTATGCGTAAGATGCTCAGGTAAGGGGATTAGATTACAAAGATGAATAAGCCTTGGACATTGTTTTCAATATATCCATAGCACCCAAACAAATAATGACAGGACGATGTGAGAAGTACCAGGAGAGTAAGAACAAAGTGGAAAAGAGGAAGCTTCGTCTGTCAAGGGAATCAGTGAGGTGTCATGGAGGCAGAGACGCTTGAGACAGACATTAAGGAATCAGTAAGTATTTATGGCTGACAGCACGAAAAGCAGCCCAGGCAGAAGTCCCGTCTTGGGGGATGTGCTTGGGGGACTCACCATGTTCTATGTGGGAGTTAGTACAGGAGAACGACAGGCTGTAAAGCAAGAAAATTAGACTGGCAAAAGATTTCCAAAGCCCTAAATGTCCTTAAGTCCTGTTGCATTATATGTCCTTTCAGTCACTCCTACCTGCGGAAAGCCCAACACAGATCAGATACAGCTCACCCAGAGGAGCTGCCTCGCCAACGCCGCCTCTGCACCTGAACATTTCCAGCTCCAGAAAGATCCCTCTTACTGCACTCTGACTTGTCAGGGACTTATTCCTTGTAGCATTCGAAAAGTTAAATTTCTACTCTTCCTAGTGGGTTTGTGAATTTTATTTATTTTTTTAAACAATTTAAAAATGATTTTAATGTTTATGTTTCGAGAGACAGACAGACAGACAGATAGTGTCTGAGTAGTTGAGGGGCAGAGAGAAGGAGACACAGAATCCAAAGTAGGCTCCAACTCTGAGCTGTCAGCACAGAGCCTGATGCAGGGCTGGAATCCACTACCTGAGAGATCATGACCTGAGCCAAAGTCAGATGCTTAACCGCCTAATGGACTGAGCCACCCAGGGGCCCTGCTGTGTGCATTTTAGAAGACGACTTGTATTAAAGCAAACAGAAAAATGAGGGTGGAAAAATTTTTGAGCAGAAGGATCTCTCTGCCATTTTACCCATGCTCTTTAGTGTCATTCCGCCTGTCCTCCGCTTACCCTGTTTCCAAACTCAAAGATCAGAGGCCCCTCTGCTCCTTGGCACCCCACTTCTGATCTTCGATTTACCTCCACTAGACGCCGCATCAGTTCTTACAGGAGTTTTAAGAGATTTCAACCTTGCCCCCTGCTGCACACAACAGTTGAAGTTACTACGTGGAACATATTTCCAAGTGCAGCTTACAGTTTGGCCTGACACACAAGCCAACCAGCATGAGATTTTGTGAGGTGACTGGGGTGCGAGCTACACGCAACTCCATCCGTGACTCTCTCACACTTATTTTGATGAGAGCAAGCCTGTGGTTATTACAGGGATAACCTTGACTTCGCTGTGATTCGTAAAATAAGAAAATTGTTAGCAAATGTTACATCACTAGTGTATCACCTGGGATGTACTCTTAAATGATACTGCATGCTAATGTGCCGCAGCACCCAGTTGAAGAATCACTGGCTACGTGTGAACTGAGAAATATAAAGACGCATTTCTCAGTAGTACACTTTATGTCAATAACTCATACGTAGCTTTCCAAAGTGTCCAGTTCACTCTTAGGGAAAGCATGACAAATGGTTTGATCTAACTCATTATTTCACTACAGATACATCATAGAGTCCTACTATAGTGACTCAGTGACCTTTTATTCTTTTGCGAAATGCTTTTCAATTGGAAATATACTGAGTTGAGGTTTCAACATGAGCCGGTGATTGCTTCATTATAATAAGAAAAAATACATCTCATTGTACTTGGCATAGAAGCTGAGATTTTTTGGAATGCTGTAGTTAAAATAATTATTGGGGTTTTTTTCAAAAACAAATTAATGTATGTATTTGTACTCTCTCCCTTGAACAAAACTGCAAAGGGAATGTCAGGAAAGGGCTCATGTCCTACATCCGTCAGCTCGCTTTGAGGTAAAGGATCCAACATCCCAGTGGCTTGCAATAGCTAACACTCTCACTCGCAGGTCTGCATCTTGGGAAGAGACAGGGCTGCTGAGCTCTGCTCTGCATGTCCTTTTGTTCAAGGGCTTCAGGTAAAGGCTAAGCCCCTCCTTAGAGTTACTCATTTTCATGGCAGAGAC
>NC_043710.1:75075630-75082710 GCF_006229205.1 Suricata suricatta | reverse complement strand
TTTTTTTTTTTTTTGATGACGATGACCACACATGCAAGTCTTCCCTGTGCATCAATAATCATCCATTTTTGGTCATGTTAAGTGCACTGTTTAGAATGTTCTAGTGAAAGAGAATATAACACATTTTTCAACCATGTCTTCTCTTAAACTCCATAGGCTGTTATCTCTGGATTCCTAAAATGTTGTTCACATCCCTGAATGTCACACGCTGACGGGAGCAGGGAGGGTAGGCGAGAGGCCTGTGGGCAGAATGAGAAGACTGACCTCCTTCACATTACGGATATCTGGTCCCTCATCTGGCATGCATGAGACAGACCTGAGAGAATGTGCCATCACCACAACAACTGGAGGCAAGAGAAGACATCAACTGAAGAGCCCATTGGTGTTGAAGAGCAATGTTGTAAGTAAACATTTGCCCCAGATGGACACAGGCAGTCCCCACATCCTCCCAGACTCTCTGTCATGTAATACTGAGCTTCACGAGGGGTGGCATCAGCTCTGCGTGTCAGCAGCCGGGAGTCCACAGAATAAAGGACACCTGCTGTCACCCTCGGGTGCTGTAGACAAGAGGTGGCCTTGAAAATTAAACACAGACACATGAGAGCTGACATACAGACTCAAACATGGTTTTAGCACTAGGGATGGCAGTGGACAGATGGTAGTTAAGAACAAAGGTGCCCCTGTGAGAATCACCCAAAATGGGCATGTCAGTACCATTCTGGCAGCCCAATCCTGCATGATTCCATGAAAGAAGTATCACACTGACCAGCAGGAGCAATTAGGCTAATCTTCAGTGACAGTGTGGAGGCGATTACTTGCTGATCCATGAGGGACAAGTAATGTGAATGAGAAATAAGCTAGTTTTGTGTCGAGTCTATAAGGATTTTTGTTACCACAGAAAAACCTTGTCTGCCCTGACTGACACAGATCCTGTTCGTGGTCTTGTGTTAGAAGGCTGAACTGAAGATTATACGAGTAAATACTACACTATACTATACTATACTATACTATACTATACTATACTGTACTATACATGTATAGTATTTAGAAAGTTAAATGTTAGCTATTACTTGCAGTTATTACTACTGGCATTTGTTCTTGTGTTCGAGACTAACTTAATAGTGAGATATTTTTCAGAATATTTCATACAGGTCAATCTCCCACTATCATCAAGAATTCTTTCATTTGACTAGATCAAGATCTAGCCTTTGTGTTCTCTTTTCTAGTTCAATTCCTGATTTTTTTTTCAATGATAGACAATGAAAAATTTTACTTCTACTAGTGAGAGAATTTCATCCTTCACTCTCAGGAGAACAAGCCTCCCCCACGATCCAGATAGAACCACAAGAATTTAATGTACAGAAAACATATTGAAATCTGATTCATCAGTTGTGAGGTCCAGATTGAGTTTCACAACTCTAAAATAACAACTACAAACATTGGTTGAATGCTTACTGTTTGCCAGGCCACACTCTAAGTGCTTTATGCATATTCACACGTCCGTCATCCTTATGCAAATCTATCCCACAAGCACTATAGTTCATACTATACCTATTATGGGGAACTGAGGTACAGAGAGGCTAATTACTTTGTCCAACGTCATGGAGCTACTCAGTGTTTGACCCACAATTCCAATGTGTGCAGTCTGGTTTCAGAGTCTAAGCTCATAACTACTTTACTCTGTCTCTTTATTCTGATAACATGCTACCTTGATATACTTGCTTTGTTCTTTTCATTGTTGTTGTTGTTTGTTTTTAACAGCCTTGTTTCTAGAAAGAGTTGAAGATCAAAGATGAGGCCTGTGCCACCATCATGTAGTCTTCGGCATCTCAGGATCACAATTCAAAATTCTCAAGAACACACACACACACACACACACACACACTTCCTCAAGTGCATTGGGTACATAATGAACTTTTGCTGGCAGGCAGTGTTCAAGTGTTCATTCATTTATTCAGGAGGTATTTCTTGAGTGATACTAAGTACCAAGCACTGTGCCAGGTGCTAAGGTGGTGAACAAGACAGTCTCCACCCTGAAGGAGCTGAGAATCTCAGGGACACTTTATAGCATTCTAGTATGTTTTTATAGCTCCTACCATCCAGGCTCCAGGATGCTGTGCCACAGTTGATAATTTTCTTACATTATCAGCACCCTGTCTGTGACTCATTCAGCATGAAGTATGAGCTTCAAGTCAAATTCTGCCAATGGAACTGATGAGAGGTGGTGAATGACCCAAATGGAGAAGACGGATTTGCAGGCTGGAGTGGGTTTGTGGAAAGGACTTCCTGTGGTATGTACCAACTACAGTACAAGGTAAGAGAAGGGGGACAGAGCTTCCTCTCTCATTTGGCAGGGTGCCAGGGTGTGAGACTAATTAACAAAGAAAAAACAAACACAATCCCAAAGCAACAAATGATAGGTTGATCCTGAGAAAGCTTCCTCTGGGTCAGTCATCTCAGCCATTGAATCTCAGAGACTGGATCAAATTTCAGCAGCCAGAGATGGGCTGGGAGCTTCTGCAGACTGTCCTGGAGAATCCATGTACTTCAGCACCGGGGAGTGGGGGAGGGGGAGGAGGTGGGGGGGTGGGGGGGACTTTGTCACCAGGAATGGATTCTCTTGGAGATTATTTGGTCCCCTCTCAGTACCTGAAGAACAGGAACTCCCGGAAGACACTGTGGACCACAGTGTTTGTGAAGCATTTTCCCCTTCAAATCACAAATATTTACCAGGTCCTATATGCCAGGCAGTATGCCGGATGTTGCACATAGAACAGTGAATAAGATGTAGACATGGTTTTTATAGAGCACCAAGGTTGTGATGGATTCACTTCCATAAATGAAAAATATGATACAGTGGGGTGCATATAATGTTGGGGTGACAAGATTATTCAACATGTCAGAGGAAAAGCACCTCTTTTTAAGAGGGAAATTGGGGTGCATCTGGTGACCAGAATGCCCTTAAATTCTCAGATGAGGCTAAATTATATTTTAACATCATCTTATTTCCAAGTTGTGCCCCTCCTAGCTGATGCGGCCTTGAGAAACGTACCCGTCAAATATGATTATATATCCTCTTGATTTGTGATCGCTAAGAGACAGGGTCTATATCTTTCAAATTTCTTTGTAATTGCGCTCAGTACCATGCTCTGCTTGCTGCTGATAGTGCCAGCATGCTTCTGATTTAAGCAGAGAGGTGCTATTGACTACATCTGACCTCTACACTAAAAATAGATCTTTGGCCAAAAGAAGGCAATGTGAAACTGGGCCCTCATTTGGATCCTTATCTATTGGTATAAATGCTGTCTATTTATTTTCAAATGTCTTGCATCACCAGACTATTTTAAGGACTGACTCTTAAAGGAAAGTGAAACTCCATAATTAAAAACAAAAATCAGAGGGTTGCCTGAGTGGCTCAGTCTGTTAAGGGTCTGACTTCCATTCAGGTCATGATCTCATGGTTTGTGGGTTTGAGCCCCACATCAGGCTCTGTGCTGACAGCTCAGAGCCTGGAGCCTACTTCAGATTCTGTGTCTCCCTCTCTCGCTGCCCCTCCCCGCTCATCCTCTGTCTGTCTCTCTCTCAAGAATAAATAAACATTAAAAGTTTTTTAAAATCAGAGAAATTTTAAAAAGATGGATATGATTTTGAAGGCACAGGGATTCAATGACTATATGAATTCAGACAATTCTCTTTACCAGGATAAGGGGAAGTTTTTCTTTCCTAAAATGAAAATGGTTGGGAAGAGTGAAGCGTTTGTTAATAATTAGCCTTTCATTAATTGAATAGCAAGAGGTATAGTTCTAGTAGCCAGGAATTACTAGAATAAGGTGGGAAGAAGTAATGGCAGGAGAGGTCCTTGAAATGGAGATGAGCTACCGCTGTTCATGCTCTGTGAAAAACAATATAGAGTCTTGTGGAGCAATTGGGTTAGGAGGATGAAGATTCCAGAGCCAGACAGAAGACAGAAATTTATTAAATTCCTGGCTCTGTTTTTTTTTCATCTCAGTTATTAGTACCAAGTTGCTCTACTTATTTAAGACTGGTTACATAAAAATTTGTCAGCATTCAGTAATATTTTTTTGAGGTAGGATAATCACTCTTGTTGCATTATGTTGTGTGATTATTCAAGGAGATAATAAACCATGCCTAGTACATTGTAAGTGCTTAATGAAGAGTAGTCCCTTACTCTTTACAATGTGAGTGTTATCAACACTGTTAAGTGAACACTGACTTCCTAATGCTCAGGCTAACACAAGAGTATGAAGAAGTATTTTATATCATTATGACAGAAGATACACCAAGTAAAAAAGCATAGGTCTCCCAGGGACGCTGGGAGACAGAAACTCTTTCTTGCTGGACTAGATCTTGAAAGAATGTGAGGCTACACCTATGACAGCCATCCTGTTGCCATGAAGAAAGACCTTGGAATTTCTAGGGATAGCCCCGAGGAGCAGAAGATATGGTGAAAGAGAAATCGAGAGATGGAAAGAATCTCACTCCAGATAGTATCATTTCATCTGTGAATCCAGCCATACCTAAAGTTGGCACCATCCGGGATTTTCTAATTCTTGAGCTAAGAAATTTTGTTTGAGCCTCTGAGTTTTTTGATAATTGACACAGGAGTCTGTTACATCTTTTATTTTTTAATAAAAAGAAAAGTATTCTCTCCCCTCTTTTCCTATCTTGTATGTAGCTGTCTTGTCTGGAGCAGACTTCGCTGGCTATCAGCCATGAGGCAAACAACTTGAGGGGAAAGCTAAGAGAAACACTAGAATGTCTTTTTTGATACTATGGAGTCATAGAAATAATGCCAACCTCACTTTTTTATTAGTTTGCTAGGGCTGCCATACAAGTAGCATGGACTGGATGGCTTAAGCAAAATAAATGTACTTTCTTTCAGTTCTGGAGGCTCAAAGCCCGAGATCAAGGTGTTGCCAGGTACATCTCTTTCTGAGGTCTCTGTCCCTGGCTTGTAGATGGCAGGCCATCTTGTTTGCATGTCCTCGCATGGGCTTCCGTCTGTGTGTTTATATGTCCTCATTTCCTCTTCTAGTTAATATATCAGTCAGATTAGACTGAGGACACCCTGATGACCTCATTTCAACTTAGTTAAAGACCTTATCTCCAGATACAGTCTCATACATATTTTTTTTTTTTTAGGAAAAACAATTTGGTCCATATGACTTTTATTGCAGAGAAGCAATGTACACAATAGGCATCGTATTTTGGGTTATTTTATCAATATTTTAGCAGCTAAAAATGTTAGCAGCTAAATGACGTGGTTAAACATGGATGAAAGAGGCTTGTTCTAATTTCTATTTTTGTAAATACATTTCTTTGCACTTACTAAGAGCCAGATACCTCATGGTTTAGTAAAACTCATAATTCTCAAGAGAAAGGCATTTGCAGACAGAAGATGCTTTGCTCTTAGGTTCAGGAGTGCAGATTATCTTTTTCTTTCATTTTTTTTTAAAGACTGATTTTCCAGAACTCCAGGTTATACATTTAAGGCTTTAATGGCTTAGAGAGACCACCAGAGAAGGAGAAAAATTTTAAAAAAGCAACAAGGACTAGGCTTCATAAGGGCAAAATCCCTGTCTTACCGTTGGAAGTCTAATCAAGAGAATTAATGATAGTTTCTGCCAGTACCAAGGCACTTAGTAGTTCCTGGATGAAAAAAAAGCCAAAAAAAAAGCACCCCAGCTTTCCAAGACTATACCATTCTGCTCAATCCTAACTCTGAGTGGGTTACTGCAAATATAGCATTTTAAACTACACAGTGGACACATTACTACCTTTTTGGTAACTCAGAGAACACCTGAGCGAACCGGCCTCACCATCCTAGGGGATGAAAAACTTATGTGAATGGGATCCTAGGTCTGTTAGGTGAATGAAGAAATATATTTCTAAGTGCTAAAGAGAAAATTTGAGTTTTCAAATATTGTCCATGACTTGTTTTCTAATAGTTTCTAATTTCTCAAAGAGGTAATCCTATTTAAAATGAGATTTCAGTCATTAAAAAAAAAAAAGAATGGTATTTGAGAACTATTCATTCAGATACAATAAAGCTTCAATGAATTTGTTTCCTCCAGGATTTTAATATAAAGCCTTATCCTATATCTCGGCATGGGTTGAGCGCCTACGTCTTTTTGATGGAACTTTAGCTTAAATAGGAACTCAAGGAGAGAGGGCTGACCAGGGAGGGCACACAAGCTTTCTCAGCAGCTGCGTTTTGTCCAACAGAGGGCACTTGGAACTCACACATAAATAGCAGCCATGACCGCAACATTTAAGATATCCATTTTCATCGCCATGGTGATTCTTAATTAACACATCGCATCAGGTTTTCATTGACACCAGTAAAATGAGGTGACTGTGACCTTGATTAATAAAATGTGTAATTGTTCTGGAACTATCATGAGTTAGAAACCTGTTAGATATTTCTTCCTAGTGATTACACTGGCCTGTAATCAATAAAAACAAAATCTACATTGCAGATTATTCAAGCTTTGTCTCCAGGGTGAAGAATTTTATTTCTTCTTAAAAAATAAAGTTGAACATATATCTGTGACAGTTTAAGGGTAAGAAAGTAACAGACTAAATGACATGTTTTTTTTTATATGAAGAGTATTGACTTGCTCGATACTTCTCAATATCAAATACACAGGTTTCAGACACAGGGGGAAGGCACTTCCGAGTGTTGTTGATAGTTCTAAAAATCTATTTTTTTAAATTTCAGGGTCCAGATCCAGAAGCAAAATGAGGAAAAGGAAATTCTCGGACTGTTCCGTTTACAAGTTAAAACCTACAACTTACCACTATAGGGCGCTCTTCACTTTGTTATCTTTCAGAAGAACAGCCTTGTAAAGGCTGCCATTCAAATGGAAAACATTGCACTTCTTAATGTCTGTGAATTGTGCAAGAATAATCAGAACGACCCCACAATGCAGGATAGATTCGCGCCCCACCCCCACATTTCTGTTGGTTGTGATGTAAAATCCTTGACTGACTCAAATGTAAATTGTAAGGATTCAGCAAATCTACATTGCCTGGGTAACTATCCATAACATTTAATTC
>NC_043710.1:75074331-75075530 GCF_006229205.1 Suricata suricatta | reverse complement strand
CCAACACGGCCATCTTTCTCACTCTTTGTCTTCCCCGGTACAACATCCATTCATTCTTTAATAAGCAAATACTCTTGCATCCCTGTTATGCATTGGGTGCTATTGCAAGCACGTAAGATACATCAGAGGACCATGGGGGATTTCTATCCCCACACAGGGAAACAGAAACCAGAAGCAAACCTAAACATGTGACGTGTAAAAAAATTACAATATGCACTATGGAAAAAGAAAAAGATGGCACAAGTTAAGGGAGAGGAAGAGTAGGAAAGGAGAATGCCAAGGCAAATGTCTTTGAGGTGGGGGCATATGAACAAAGATATAAGGAAATGACACGCATCTGAGGGGAAAGTATTCCAGACAGGAAAAGCAAGAGGTCAAAGCAGGCCGGCCTATTGGAGAACCAGCCCATGGAGGAGCCAAGCTAGCAGGAGGAAAGTCAGAGTTACGATGGGTGGGTATATTATAAGGGCTTTTGTTTTTGCACTGAGTAAAATGAGAGATCATTGCAGGATTCTGAGCATAGGAGTGATAATGATCAGGCTCACATTGTTAAGGTGTCATCTTAGCTTCCAGATAAAGAACAGACTGGGGGAAGCAAGGATAAAAGGGAGGCCAGTCAGGGGGCTATTGTAATGGTCAAGGGCAAGAGATGTTTGACGGCTTGGACCACAGGTGATGGGGTGTGATGATGGGGAGAATGGTTAGGTTCTGCATACATTTTGAAAGTGAAAGAAATGTCATCTGCTGGCCAGATCTGTCCATTCTTGAGCCAAAGGGCAAGAAATGTATCAACTGGTTTAGCCCTCAATGCACAAGGTGGAGGTGCTTGAAATAACACCTTACATAGTAAGACATTATTACCTGCCGGTCACACTAACAAGCACATCTTGGAAGATAGGAAGGACATTAAAGCACAGAAATCATAAATGACTCTAGTTAGTAAGCAGAAAAGCTGGTCCTTGAACCCAGAACATCTGGAACTGGAAGGCTCATACAAAACCACTCCTCACTGCCGGTTAAGACATACTTTCTAGACTTGAGAACTGGTGACTCAGGAACAAATAGCTGGAACCAATGCGCCCAGGGAAAATCAGAGTCACCTCCAAAGTACAGCAACCCCTAACACCATAGAATCTGAAACCCCATTAAAAAAAAGGAGTAACAATGAATGAACTTGATTCTGGAATGAATGAGTCTAT